>NC_136069.1:1710673974-1711028974 GCF_964261635.1 Lissotriton helveticus | reverse complement strand
CAGGCGGAGGGAGAGGAGCCCAGGATGAGGACCTCCGTCTTGTCCGAGTTCAGTTTCAGGCGGCTGGTTTTCATCCACTCGGCTACCTCTTTCATCCCTTCGTGCAGGTTGGCTCTGGCGGCGGCGGGGTCGTTGGTCAGGGAGAGGATCAGCTGGGTGTCGTCGGCGTAGGAGATTATGTTGAGGTTGTGCTTGCGTACGATGGCCGCGAGGGGGCTCATGTATACGTTGAAGAGGGTGGGGCTCAGAGACGATCCTTGGGGGACGCCGCAGATGACTTCGGTGGCCTCTGACTTGTACGGTGGTAGGCGGACTCTCTGTGTTCTCCCGTCGAGGAAGGAGATGATCCATTCCAGCGCCTTGTCCTGGATTCCGACGTTGCTGAGGCGCCGTACTAGGGTGCGGTGGCAGACCGTGTCGAATGCCGCGTAGAGGTCTAGGAGGATGAGGGCCGCTGTTTCTCCGTTGTCCATCAGGGCTCGGATGTCATCGGTGGCGGCGATGAGGGCGGTCTCGGTGCTGTGGTTGGCTCGGAAGCCGGACTGTGAGGGGTCGAGGGATCCGTTTGTCTCGAGGAAGGCGGCCATCTGCTTGTTGACGGTCTTCTCGATGACTTTGGCTGGAAACGGGAGGAGCGAGATGGGGCGGTAATTCTTGAGGTCGGTGGGGTCCGCTGTTGGTTTCTTGAGAAGAGCGCTGAGTTCGGCGTGTTTCCAGCTCTCGGGGAAGATGGTGGTGTCGAAGGATGTGTTGATGATGTCTCGCAGGTGGGGTGCGATGACAGCGTCGGCCTTGTTGAAGACGTGGTGAGGGCAGGGGTCTGTCGGAGATCCGGAGTGGATGGAGTTCATCGTGCGGATGGTGTCTTCGGTGCTGATCGGGGTCCAGGCGTGGAGGGTGGTGGTAGGGGGTGGTTGTTCGGTCGTGGTGTGCGTTGGTTGGTTGTTGAAGCTGTTGTGTATGTCCGCGATCTTGTTGTGGAAGTATGAAGCCAGGGAGTTGCAGAGGTCTTGTGATGGGGTGATGTCGTTGTTTCCTGCGCTGGGGTTGGAGAGCTCTTTCACGATGTTGAAGAGTTCCTTGCAGTTGTGTGCGTTGTTGTCCAACCGGTCCTTGAATGCTGTTTTCTTGGCGGCGCGGATCAGCTGGTGGTGCTTCCGGGTGGCAAGCTTGAAGGAGGTCCTGTTGTCCGGTGTCGGTTCCCTTCTCCAGACTTTCTCGAGGGCTCGGCAGTTCTTCTTGGAGCTCTTGAGTTCGTCGGTGAACCATGGGGCTTTCTTGCTGCCGGGTCTGCTGGGCGGGGTCCTCAGTGGGGCGAGTTCGTCCGCGCAGTTGCTGATCCACTTCTTGAGGTTGTCGGCGGCCTGGCTGGGGTTCGCTGAGCTGGCAGGAGGGTGCTGGCTCAGGGAGGTGGCGAGCTGGTCTGCTGTGATCTTGTTCCAGCTTCTGCGGGCGGCCTGTTGATGGTGGTGGAGGGTCGTAGTTTTCTTGAAGGTGAAGTGGACGCAGCTGTGGTCCGTCCATTGAAGCTCTGTGGCGTGGCTGAAGTCGATGTCCTTGCTGGATGAGAAGACAGCGTCGAGTGTGTGTCCGGCGAGGTGGGTGGGGGTGGACACCAGTTGCTTGAGTCCCAGGTTGGGGAGGTTGTCGAGCAGGGTGCTGGTGTTGCGGTCGTTGTTGTTCTCCAGATGGAAGTTGAGGTCTCCCAGGAGGATGTAGTCAGCGGAGGGGAGGGCATGCGGGCTGACGAAGTCGGCGATGTCCTCGCTGAATTGTGTGCGTGGTCCAGGGGGTCGGTAGATGAGGGTGCCTCTGAGGGTGGTGTTCGGGTTGGTGTGGATCTGGAAATGCAGGTGTTCGGCGCTGGTCAGGGAGTTGTCGGTGCTGGTCGTGATGCGGATGGTGTCCCTGTGGATGATGGCGATGCCTCCTCCCATCTGGTTGGCGTTTCGGTCCCTCCGGACGATCTTGTAGCCTTCTGGGATGGCGATGGCGATGGCGGGAGCTGAAGAGGCGTTCATCCAGGTCTCCGTGAGGAAGGCAGCGTCTGGAGCTGTGGTGTCGAGGAGGTTCCAGAGTTCGATGGCGTGTCTGTGGACGGAGCGGGTGTTGAGCAGGATGCACTTGTGGTGGGTGCTGCTGGTGTTCGACTTGGTGGGTGCTGGTGCGAGGCAGGTCCGGATGCAGGTGAACTTGCAGGCGTGGCAGCTGAAGGGTCCGTGGGTACGTCGTGGAGTGGCCTGGTGGCAGTCTGGAAGTCGGCCGGTGTCGAGAGCGGTGAGGGTGGCGGCGGAGTACGTCAGGCGGGTCGGTCGGGGTCCTCGTGGTCCAGGGGTCCTGGCGCTGGTCGCGATCCGGTCGCGGACGGGCGCAGACGGGCTTACCTTTGGCGCGCCTTCGGCGCACAATCGGCGCGCCCGCTGCGCGTGACCGCTGCGCGTTCGCACGGTCGCCATTTAAGGCGAAGTGCGCGGGTGGGCGGAGCAGCTGGGAGGCGGGAGCGGGGAGGGTACAGAATAGAAAAAGGGGCGGGGAAAAGCGGCGGTGGCGGGAAGGGAGGGCGGAGGGCGGCGAGGTAGGCGGGCAGCAAGGAAGGAACCACAACACGGGGGAAATATAAATTAAACAGAACAGGCACAATTTTTCAACAAAACAAGGAAAACAAGGAGAAAAACAAAGTTATAAAAAAACAGGCACAAATGTTAGGCAAGACAAAGGCAAAAACAACCGCAGCGGCGCCCGCCGGCAATCGGCAGAATGAGGCAGCAGCGGCGCAGAGGGCAGGCGAGGGGCACACGCAGCAGCTGGTGGCCGTGCGGCGCGGGGGTGTCCCACAAGTGGGTCACACTCACCCGCGTCGCACGGTCGCCATTTAAGGCCAAGTGCGCGGGTGGGCGGAGCAGCTGGGAGGCGGGAGCGGGGAGGGTACAGAATAGAAAAAGGGGCGGGGAAAAGCGGCGGTGGCGGGAAGGGAGGGCGGAGGGCGGCGAGGTAGGCGGGCAGCAAGGAAGGAACCACAACACGGGGGAAATATAAATTAAACAGAACAGGCACAATTTTTCAACAAAACAAGGAAAACAAGGAGAAAAACAAAGTTATAAAAAACAGGCACAAATGTTAGGCAAGACAAAGGCAAAAACAACCGCAGCGGCGCCCGCCGGCAATCGGCAGAACGAGGCAGCAGCGGCGCAGAGGGCAGGCGAGGGGCACACGCAGCAGCTGGTGGCCGTGCGGCGCGGGGGTGTCCCACAAGTGGGTCACACTCACCTGCGTCGCACGGTCGCCATTTAAGGCCAAGTGCGCGGGTGGGCGGAGCAGCTGGGAGGCGGGAGCGGGGAGGGTACAGAATAGAAAAAGGGGCGGGGAAAAGCGGCGGTGGCGGGAAGGGAGGGCGGAGGGCGGCGAGGTAGGCGGGCAGCAAGGAAGGAACCACAACACGGGGGAAATATAAATTAAACAGAACAGGCACAATTTTTCAACAAAACAAGGAAAACAAGGAGAAAAACAAAGTTATAAAAAAACAGGCACAAATGTTAGGCAAGACAAAGGCAAAAACAACCGCAGCGGCGCCCGCCGGCAATCGGCAGAACGAGGCAGCAGCGGCGCAGAGGGCAGGCGAGGGGCACACGCAGCAGCTGGTGGCCGTGCGGCGCGGGGGTGTCCCACAAGTGCAAACCAGGTAATTCTAATGAATGTTTCTTACATTAGTAAACATAAACCAGGGTCTTCAGCTTGGTCTGGAAAATCTCACTGAGATCAAAATACCTTCTGAGTGAAGAAAGTGACAGACTGCAACTCTCTGCACTTGCACAACTCACAGGATTGAATGCTGGGCTGAGATGTTTTCAGAAAAGTCTGGGACATACAGGGTTCCTCTAAAATGGACCTTCTTGCTCTGGAGATGACTGCTCTTCAAGTGGAGGCCAGGCCTGAGATCTTGGCAAAGGAGGCTTCCTACAGACTTGACCCAAAGAGGTCAACCGCATCAAGTGTAATATTGTGATGGAGGAGAGAAGGAGCAGGGTGGACTCTGGGGGACCCAATATGGGGTTAGCCAGCTTGGCGACTAGTTCCATTGGAACTTTCCTGGATTTCTCCAATCCTTCCTAACCAAGCTGTCTTGCTTTGCATACCCTGGGATGGTGTTGCCTGCAACTGCTCTGGGCCCTGAAGATTGTCACTGTTTGTTGAGGGAGTTTCCTCTGCAGGTGGTGGGATGAAAGATTTCAGATGTCAGTAGCAGGTGTTTGTATTTTTGCAACAAGCACACCTCCTTTCAAACAGATGTGATCTGCAGGAACGCATGTCGCAGATTTTGAGCCATGGTCCCTTTCATCCTGTTACTAGTGGGCGGCCTGGTTGTTTTATTGTGATCTGCATGATTGGGTTAAAAGCATCTGTAAAAGATCTGCAGCTTGCTTGTTGAAGGAAGTTGGCATTTGAAGTCTGTATTAGTAGTTTGACAATTAAAAGGGTGGTTAATGCTTGTGGGAGTGATGTAACTGCCCATGTTGTAGTCCTTTATTGTTAAATATTTCTGGGAAATTTGGTTCTAGTAGCTGTTTTTAGATGATGTTAATAGTAAAGATTATGTGGAAAGTAAAACTTTCAAGTGGTAGATTTCCTTCACAATAATTTTGTAAATTCACAACCACCGTCAGAAATGGCTTTGGTGTTTAGCGTGCAAACAGATTGACGTGCTCCTGTGCTAAACTTGAGCAGTGCATTAAATAGACTGCACTACAAGGGCCTCATTATTAGCCAATGGCCGACCAACGACAGCTGGAAACATATTCATATTTTTAATTAAGTATCAGGTGCAGTAGTTTTGCTGGTCTCTAGGAGGCGGCACAACTCTTATCACAAGAATAGTGAAGTTATTATCTTACCACTTGTGAGTAGTGATGTTGTAGCAGAACCATGTGAGGATACTGCCAGGGCCACAACCCACAGCATCTCTTCAGTAAGCCAATTCAGTTACCAGGGGGAAGCTGTACTCTGGTGCTGTGCATCCCAAACTTCTTAGAACGACGACCCAACTTTTAGAATGAAAAACGTGCGTGACCCCCTAGCTTCAATGGTCATGAGGGAGCGATTTGTTAATGGGACTAAAGCCTGGTGTGGTAGCCACTGTCATTTACAGACAGCACATTTTCCATTGAAACGACCACTCACTTGCACAGATGTATAGTTTTTCAAGTTTGATACGCTATATTAATATACAAAAATCGGTATACAACATAGGGCGATATCATAATAATATTCAAGAGAC
This sequence comes from Lissotriton helveticus, assembly GCF_964261635.1. NCBI lineage: Eukaryota > Metazoa > Chordata > Amphibia > Caudata > Salamandridae > Lissotriton > Lissotriton helveticus. The sequence goes on along the minus strand of NC_136069.1, from coordinate 1,711,023,702 downwards.
AATCAACTAGTGTGCAGAGAATGCCATAAAACACAGCAGAAAGCCGTTTACAATTTTAGGATTATAAGGAGAAAAAGGAGGGGAAGGGAAGAAAGAGGGAATATAAAGTAAACCCTGCAGCTGAGGATCAAATGGCAAGGTCTATACATCAATCACAGGAAGGAATGTAATTGATACATTTCACATAAAAAAATCTTTAAAATATTAAAAACGTAAAAAGAAGAAACAAGGCAATGAAGTAAAATAGAGAGATTATGGAGGTAGGAAGTTCTCAGAACGATCACGGTTTACTTGAGTAATAGAGATCTTATTTAAATAAACAGTTAGTGGTAACCAAAATATATCTCTATTTAGTTGTGGATTACAGTAAGAAGCAAAAGCAGTATCCAATCTATGATAATGACATACATTGTTCCACCAAAATTAGATTGAAAGCTTGTTAGCTTATTTCCACTTAAGTATAATCTGTTAAAAAGCTAAGGCTAGCATGAGGTCAAACAGCCCTCTTTCGTGAGTCAATAGCCCCAGGGAATCGGATAGACTTCCCTTAAAGAAAAGGATATTTGATATGGGGATGTGTTAATCAAAAATAAACGAAAGCCTAGGCCAAATATGTGACCTAAAAGAAGTTATAGGGAGACATGAAAAAAGGAGTTGACATAGCTCAGTCGATAGGTGATCACAAGACCAACAGGTCTTATAATCAGAGTGAGTAAAATTGGCAATGGAAATGGGGGTAAAAAATCATCTGTGATATATAAAAAACATAGATTGAGTGGTAGATGCAGATCAAGAAATTTTTTAACAATTTTACCCATATCTTGCTCCAGAAGTCAGCACTCCATACACAGTCCAAATCAGACTCCCATGCAAGTTCTACCGTAGTCTTAGCGCGCTCCGGGTCAGCGGAGATAAAATAAATTATAAATGAGAGAGGCCTTTGGAGTCAATGATAAAATTCTAGTAAGCGGATCCAGTATAGACAATGGGTCGTCGAAAGGGAGAGAATAAAAAACTTCCAGAATTGTTTCCATTAGTAACAAGAATTTGTGCAAAAACGAACGAGGAGACTGAAATGTGGCTTGGAATTAAGGAAAGGAATAAGGAGAGAGACCATCGAGCATATCCTGAACCCAAATGATACCTTTAGATCTCCATGAACTCCAAAACAAGGGTCTATTGTAGCTAGTGAGACGATGGTTGTGCCAAAGAGGAGAACGCAAAAATGTATCTCTAGAGATATTCTTTGGTTGACAATGGGGTCTGTAAGAACTGGGGTCACCAGTTCCAAGGGGGTAGCCTGGCTCGAGCAGGTAGGCACCCGAAAGCTTAGGTGTTAGGGGCCAGATGTAGGTACATATATTTTACCGACTCATAAATACCGAATTTTACCGATTCGGTATTTATGAATCGGTAAAATATAAGGAGGGAGATGTAGGTAAATCCAGATGTGGATTTACCGAATCTGTAAAAGTCGGTATTTACCGATTCGGTAAATACCGACCGGTAATGCCCATTCATTCCTATGGGCTTTAAAGCCCATAGGAATCAATGGGCATTACCGATTCGGTATTTACCGAATCGGTAAATACCGAATTTCACAAGGGTGCAGGGGGTGTCACTTTGACACCCTCTAGCACCCCCAAAACAGGTTCGGGTGCCATGTGGCAGGCATACCTGCCCTAAGGGCAGGTCTGCCTGTCATATGGCACAGGTGTGCATGCACACATGTGCATGCACACCGGAATCGGTATTTTACCATCAAATTGAATTTGATGGGAAAATACCGATTCAGTAAGGCTTGTGGGACTCAGAAGAGTCCCACCTACATATCAAATTTACCGAATCAGTAAAAATACCGATTCGGTATTTTACAGAATCGGTAAATTTACCGATTCTGTAAAATGACTGGCCCTACATCTCAAAATCGAATTACCGGTCGGTAACTGCCGAATTCGGCCGTTACCGACCGGTAATTGGCCACCTACATCTGGCCCTAAGTGACTACACAGCACACACACACATCCACCGAGACAATAAACGCATATGTAATGACTGAGACCACACCAGTGAGTTTGATTTAAAACAATATGTTTTTATATAAGATCAAGGTTCAGGGTAATCAAAAGTCACAGTATCAATTACTCATCAAAGCATTTCATCAGAGGGGAGAAAAGGGAGCAGTTCAATATCCAATTTAACACGTCGCAATAAACATTTCATTAAAGGATTAGCATCTCATTACTTCACAATGAACCAGGGTAAAACATTTCATGAGACATTAAATACCAAGGCACCCCGTGAAGGTGAGCCTCTCATTACACATGGACGACCAGCTCATCAAGCAAGGGTGAAAATTTCATTAGACATGAATGAACATTTCCTTAGGTCAGCAACCATGTCGTTAGAGGAATAAACGTCATTCAGGAAACTTTGCATCAAACAAAAATAAACCTTCCATTAGATAGGAAAACTCCTAGGCCGGAATAACCTTTCCGAATAAGCATAGGTAATTAATTCATTGGCAACATCTCATTTTAAGAGGCAAGCATCTCATTGGGTAGGAATAAATTCCCTTCTGCAGGGGATAAACACATTTCCTTAACCTCGTTGGGCAGAGATAAACCATTCAATAGTTAGGAAGAACCACCTCCTAGGCATAGGTACCACATTTTCTTAATTAGGAATAAACATCTCCTTAATTAGGAGTAACCATCTCCTTGAACCGGAATGAGCTTTCTATTAATGATCAGGCAAATCCCCCATTCCATTAGGACAACACCATCATCCCTCAGGCTAAAATAAGCATCTCATTAATCTGGAATAAACCATGCCTAAGGTGAGAAGTAGCATTTCGTTAGGTAAAATTAATACTTTCACTAGGCAAGAATAATCAATTCATCAGGCCAGAATAATCATGGCATTAAGGGCCAGATGTAGGTGGCCAATTACCGGTCGGTAACGGCCGAATTCGGCCGTTACCGACCGGTAATTCGATTTTGAGATGTAGGGCCAGTCATTTTACAGAATCCGTAAATTTACCGATCGGTAAATTTACCGATTCTGTAAAATACCGAATCGGTATTTTTACCGATTCGGTAAATTTGATATGTAGGTGGGACTCTTCTGAGTCCCACAAGCCTTACTGAATCGGTATTTTACCATCAAATTCAATTTGATGGTAAAATACAGATTCCGTTGTGCATGCACATGTGTGCATGCACACCTGTGCCATATGACAGGCAGACCTGCCCTTAGGGCAGGTATGCCTGCCACATGGCACCCAAACCTGTTTTGGGGGTGCTAGAGGGTGTCAAAGTGACACCCCCTTCACCCTTGTGAAATTCGGTATTTACCGATTCGGTAAATACCAAATCGGTAATGCCCATTGATTCCTATGGGCTTCAAAGCCCATAGGAATGAATGGGCATTACTGGTCGGTATTTACCGAATCGGTAAATACCGACTTTTACAGATTCGGTAAATCCACGTCTGGATTCACCTACATCTCCCTCCTTATATTTTACCGATTCATAAATACCGAATCTGTAAAATTCGGTATTTATGAGTCGGTAAAATATATTTACCTACATCTGCCCCAAGGTCATTTGAGGCAAGTATTTCATAGCCCAGATAACTAATTCATCTACACTGAACTCATTTATCGACTCCTTAGGTAAAACTTCTTTAGAGATCAGGCAACATTTCATTAACCATATGTAGGGAATTTCATTGAGGCCAGAATAAGCGGTGCCTAAGGTAGAATGAGGGTATATACACTTGGCATCAGGTAACCCAACATTTCTTTAGGACAGAGTAAACATATTAACCCCTTCCATGCTGATGACGGCCCTCAGCCGTCATGCACTACGGGGCTCGCATGCTGATGACGGATGGGGGCCGTCATAACCCCGCCCGTTCGCGATTCTGCCGCACAGGCGCAGAATCGCGGCCGCACAGAAGGGGTTAAGACTCACTTCCAGGGAGAATAAGCAGATCTCCACAAGTCAGGCCAAAATGGGCACTTCAGAAGGCAAAATAAGCCATGTATAAGGCTAAAGTAACTAACTTTACCCCAGGCAGGGGTTAACTCGATTAGCCCCGGGCCTAGGGGGCTTCCAAGAGTTTTGGCCCAGCAACAGTACTCTTTTTGGACCTGCCTAAGGGTAGGTAAGACCAGCCAGTCCCATTAAGCACTAAAGGAGCAATTCAAGAATTACTTGCGGACATTTCCTCAACCTTGCATTAAGGAGCGAATAAAGCATTCCATTAGGGGAGTGAACAGATCATTATAGACCTTCGCAATATTACTTGGTAGGGAGTAGTCAACACTTCATTATAAACCTCTCCCTGTTGAACGTGGCCTCCTGAAACAGTATTGCCGCCATTCAGGGCCTGACAGGCCTGCAGTCACCTCCCCCCTCCCTTTAGCCCGAGGGAGGGGGCCTTCTTCCACAATCCAACCGGGCAAACAGGGCCCCACTACAACTTTAGCGCGGGGGAGGGACGGCCTCGGGGACTCCTCCTGTCTCCCTGGAGGCCCCACATTCACTCCTGCGGCTGCCCCCTCTTCCCCTGGGTTTACCTGTTGGTCTTCGGCCCGCTCGGGCCCTTGCGTAGGATCTCCGGCAAGGGGGGAGGGCTCTTACTTCCCTCAGAGCCCTCCGGTGTGTGTGGGGGCCGGTCAGGGCCTTCCCCTGGTTTACGGCGGCAGGTGGGGGCTCTCACTATGCCCTCCGGCGATGTCAGTGGTGGGCGGGAGCTCCGGTGCACTTCCCGAGCCCCCGCGTGGGTGTCTCTCCTGGACCCGGGCCTTCTTCAGTGCTTGCCGGGCCCTGGGACCAATCAGGAGGAAGACGCATGGGTGGCAGCTAATGGCAGGCAGTAATGGCGTGTACCGAGCCCCATAGCCAATCCGAGGCTCGCTTGCCGGGGGCTCGGCCACGCGGCCAATCAATGCACGGCGGGGGCGTGGCTTGACACGCCCCCGTCACGTGAGGCTGGCAGGACGGCTTCTTCGGGCCTAGCGCAGCCCACTTCGTACTCCGGCGGCCCCCTCCTCACACCGGGGGCCGCCGCAAAGATGTCTAGAAGTGGGGGATCCACAATATCAGGGGCAGCAGTGGCGCTACACATCAGCGCTGGGGACAGCAGGCAGCGCTTCACGGGGCTGCGGCGATAAGTGCACAGATGGCGCTTCAGGGGCAATGACGTCAGCGCTCCCGGCGCTCAGGCCCGTATCAGGTGTCAGAGGTCCCGCGCTTGAGGGGAAAATACAGTGCTTTTCACAGGCAGCAGATCGGCAGTCTCCAGCGCTACTCAGGGGGCAATTCCCATAAATTAGGCAGTTCTGGAGATAGCGCTTCTCTGGGGCACACATTAGAGCAGCGCCCGCAATTCCAGCGCTGGGTCAGTTTCAGCAATAGCGCTTCTCAGGCACAGCGCTTCAGGTCATAAAAGTCTCCAGAACCTCAGCGTTTCGTAAGGGGCACAGTAGGGGAGCGCCGGGTGGGCAGGGAAGGCAGTTTAGATGATGCAGGACAAGCCACACGACAGTGGCAGGATTGCGCAGGGACCCAGGTCAGGACAAAGGGGCAGAAGGAGCACAGCCCAATACCTAGTGGATGCCCAGTGGTCCTGGTTAGCGCAGTTAGACTTCTTCTTGGCGCTTGATGGTTTTTGGCGCCCTTGTGGATAGTTCCTTGTTTCTTGAAGGGGGGTTGAGTTGAGGGCTGCTGACAGGAATCCTCAGCAGGTCACTGTAGATAGTCCCTGGGTTCCCCTCCCACCGGGCCAGATCAGTGGGCTAGTTCAGGGTACCTCACTCTACTTGGAAGGCAGCACCTCAGCCCTGTAACTCCCAGTGGCATAGGCCGCTGACTAGGCCCTACCGCCTAAATCTCCTGCGTGGGTCCCCCAGGTCAGTGATGCCCCAACTGCCTAAAAAGTTACCCTCCCTTTCCTTATATAGGCCCAGGTCAGGTGACCACGCTCTAAGGTGGTAAAAATTAAGCATGGGCGGATTTTGCGGATCCACGATTCACGAATTTGCGAATTCACGGATCGTGGATCCGCAAAATTTGCGGATCGGCGGATTTGGGGGCGGGGCTTCCTCGAGTGTGTGGGCGGGGACAAACGGACGGGGCTTCCATGCGAGCGCACATGCCTCTTGTGTGTATAAAAGGTCAGAGACCGATCAGAGCGGCAGATTAAGAGACAGAAGCTCCTGGTCACAGGAACAGCACGGGGATTGCGCTCGTGAAAGTCAAAGATGCAAATGCCTCTGGCCTGCATCACAGCGGATTTTCGATGGTATATTTGGGAAGAAGGCACACCTGCCCAGCCTCCACAACGCTCACGATTGATTTTGGGCTAATGAATGAGTCACTGAATTTAAGCTTCAACTAGGGCACATGCTTTATTGATATCTGCAAGTGTTTCCTGTTGAGGTTTATTTTTTGTGCCAGGACCGTCGTGCCAGAATGAACCCTGCCCTTCATATTTATTCAAGAAGACACCACCGTTTTTCCCCATCGTAAATAATTTACGATGGCGCCGGCAAGCTGCCAGCGCCATCCTGAAAAAGTTACTTAATTAGCTTCAACAGGAAGCTCCAACTGATAAAATAAAGCAGGCGCTCGAGCCCCTGCTGTATCTTATCTATTAGAGCTTCCTGTTGAAGCTAATTAGGTAACTATTTGAGGATGGCGCTGGCAGCTTGCCGGCGCCATCGTAAATTAGGCTTTGAACTTTTGACCGCGGAATCCGCCGCTCGCGGATTGCGGATTTTCGGTAAATTCGCGAGAGTTCGCGGACCGCGAATTTACCGAAAATCCGCAAAATCTGCGATCGGAGCGGATTTTGCGCTCATGCTTAGTAAAAATAGGCCTCCACCCCTATTCTAGAAGGTTCCAGGAGCTTCCCTACTCTAACTGTGGGCAGGCAAGGCAGGCTGGAATGGCAACAATGTTTGGGGTCCCACCAAGCTCCTGGCAACTAGAATGTGCCTTAATAAGACCACGCTGCAGTAGCAGGGGTCTGTGGCAGCCATGTTGAAGGTAGAGAGCACCTGCACCTAGCATTGATTTTAATAATACACAGGGCATTTCAACCTCACAGGGCCTATACCACTTTATTATCATGGGGGGATATCCTGAATTAGGGGAAGCAAAAAGGAAAACATTTCTGGGGTCCTAACAAAGAGCAAGTGTTTTTGAAAAGAGGAAAAGACTAGTTTTGTCCATAAAAGCTAAGATCTCTGAGAAAGAGAAAATGGAAATTAAGCAGCATTCAATATTGAGCCATAAAGGGGTGAGAGAGGAGATGCCGGTATGGAGCCAATAGGAGGCCTGTTTAAGTCAAAAGGTTTTATGATATAATCTAAAATTTGGGAAATTCACACCTCCAATAGATTTTAATTGTCTGAGGTGAGATAGTGAGATTCTGGATTTTTTACCATTCCATAAAAATTTGGAAAGAAGAGAGTCCAATTTTTTTAAATGAAGAGACGAATTATAAACTGGTATCATGGAAATAACATATAGTAAAATAGGATTGACCATCATCTTAATAGAATCCAAGCATCCCCACCTGGAGATAAAAAGAGGGTTCCAAGAAGAAAGTAATTTGAAGATCCGATCAAGAATTTCTTTCATATTTATTGTAATCGAATCTGGAATGGAATTGGTAAAGCATAAGCCTAGGTATTTAATTTTAAAGCTATTCCAACGGAATCCTGTCAGGTCGAAATGATGTTTAGAACAAAATTTGGTTATGAGGAGGATTTCTGTTTTCTCAGAATTGATTTTATAACCAGATACTGCCCAAAAAACTGAAATTTCCTGTAATAACGGGGGGATAGAAGATTCTGGGTAGGAAATAAAAAGTAAGATGTCATCTGAATAAGCAGCAAACTTCAAGTGATGATCTCCATACAAAAACCCAGAAGTAGAAGCGTTATGATGAATGTGAGATAGAAAGGGTTCAAGAGATAAGATGAACAGAAGAGGAGATAGAGGGCAACTTTGTCTGACCCCATGGTGAAGCGAAAAACGATTAGAAACAAGACCATTAACTATAGTAGAGGCAGTAGGCGTGGTATAAAGTAATGAAACCAGAGAGATACATTTAGGTGCAAATCCATGCCAACGGAGTGTTTTAAATAATACGGACCAATCAACTCTATCGAAGGCCTTTTACGCATCGATAGATGTTATGTTATGTTATTTTAATTTGTACAGCGCACAGCTACTCGGAAGTGTCCCGGCGCTTACAACAGAAAGGCAGAAAATGCACAATTACCAATTAAAACAGAAGGGTTTTTAAGGCTTTCCTAAATAGAAGAGGATCCTGGGTGGCCCGCAAAGCCAAGGGCAATGCATTCCAGGCCAAACAAGCTTTGCGCACAAAGGAGTTTCACCCTAGTCGCTGACGCTTAAACTTCGAGGTCTGCATCAACAGCTGCGAAGACGAACGCAACTGTCTCCCTGGTGTGTAAAAAGCAAGTCTCTTCTGCAAATAGATGGAACCGAGACCGTAAAGGGCCCGATGCACAATTGAAAGCATTTTAAATTTCAGGCGAATTTTGACAGGAAGCCAGTGTAGTGACCGTAAAAGTGCCCGCACACTGTGCCTGGAAGACAGCTCCACTAGAAGTCTGGCAGCCGAGTTTTGTACCACTTGAAGTTTCTTCACAAGGAAACCTGGGCTGCCGACTAGGAGGGCGTTGGCGTAATCCAAGCAAGAAAGAATTAGTGCCCGAACAACTGTCTCTCTGGCCGTGTTCGGCAAGAAGGGAAGAAACTTTCTCAAACTTCTCAGTACACCAAAACAGGTACCAGCCAGTTTTTTTACATGTGACCCAAAATTCAATTTCTCATCGAACCAAACGCCAAGGTTTTTGGCGGCACCGTTATTCTCAGTCGGGCAAGGAAAACCTGGAGGCCAGTCTCTCTCTGAAATCCAGAGCAAAAGAGTCGAACAGCAGTACTTCGGACTTTCCCGCATTACATTTTAGCTGCGCATTGGCCAGCCAATGAAAGACCGATGACAAACACTGATGGGGTCTCGTAACGGAGTCATCCTCCTTAATCCAGGTAAAGAGCAGCTGGGTGTCGTCGGTGTAGGCCATCACCTTAGCCCCCAGTGACTCCGCCAAAAAAATAAGCGGAGTCACGTAGATGTTAAATAACAGCGGGCTAAACGATGACCCCTGCAGAACCCCAGTGGATACCCTCATGGGCACAGAGGCACATGGAGGGAGCCATACCTGCTGCATCCTTCCTTCCAAAAAGGAATTGATCCATTTCAAAACCGGCCCAGAGATTCCTATTTCAGGTAGGCGATCCAGGAGCATTGCGTGAGGCACCGTGTTGAACGCCGCCGAGAGATCAAGCATTACCAATGCTGCTCTCCCGCCGGCATCCAGACACTCTCAAATCGATTATGTGACCTCTAGCAAAGCGGATTCCGTGCTATAGGAGGCACAGAAGCAAGACTGCGCGGGAAGAAACAGACCAGCCCCCTCAACAAAGTTGATATCGCAGCTAAAGAATAAGAGCGGGTGGATGCTTTGTTCAGAACATTGAAGAATAATCGGGAGTTAACACCTCCACTTCCGGATTCAGATGAGCCCCAGGACCACGCTATGCGGCACCCTCATCCACAGACCACCTGGTCCTCATACCCACCACACGGATACCATTTCTGAGCTCGCCGCACCCATGCCATCACCTCCACAGACTACATCCTACTCGGTGACCTAAACTTCCACCATGACATCAGCAATGACCCCGACTCCACTCCTCTCCTCGACAACCTAGCTAACCTAGGATTCAAGCAGCTCGTCAACACACTCACCCACAGAACGGGCCATATTCTCGACCACATCTTAGTTGGAGGAACTAACATCCACTTCCGCCACACCACCCAGCCCCCCTGGACAGTCCACCACTACGTCCACTTCACCTTCAACACCACCACTACACCCAAGCCTGCCTTACGCCCACCACAAAGGAACTGGAGTAAAGTCACTGAGGAACTCCTAAGCACCACCCTCCTTCAAGAACCCCCAGCACCACAACCAACACCAACTCCGGAGTCAAGGAACTTCACAGCTGGATCACCTGCTGCATCGACAAGCTCATACCCCTCCGCCACCCTGCCAAACAACGCCTGCTGTAAGCCGCCTGGTTCCCCACAGAACTTCAAAAAGCAGGCGCTTCTGCAGGTGCCTAGAGAAAACCTGGCAAAACTTGAAAACTACAGAAGCACAGAACGACCACAAGAGCCCCCCTGAATGAATACCACCAGCTCATAAGAGACACCACACAGACCTTCATAAGAGGCAAAGTCCAGACCAACGCGACCAACACCAAGGAATTGTTCAGCGTCATCCAGCAGCTCGCAAAACCCTCCTGTGAAGCCAGGGACGTCACACCTTACCATGAACTCTGTGATAATCTTAGCTCTTACTTCTTCCTGAAGATAAAAGCCCTCTACAACAACTTCAACGAACCAACATACACCACCCCCCTAACGACCACTCCTAAGCCCCTATGAACCTCTGCCTACCATACACCTTCCACAGGGCCGCCACAGCAATCACACTCGAACTGGGACACACCGTCAACGCCTCCCTCAGATCTGGCATAGACGACTGAAAACAGGCGGATGTAACACCCACATCAAGAAACCATCAGTTAACCCTACGGACCTGAGAAACTACCGGCCCATCTCTCTCCTCCCCTTTGCAGCTAAAGTCACAGAGAGACTCATAAACACGCAGTTACCCGCCTTCATAGAAGAGAACTCCATCCTGGATGCCTCCCAGTCAGGATCCTGAAGCAACCACAGCACCGAGACCGCTCACCTCTGCGCCAGCGACGACATCCGTATGCTACTCGACCAGGGGCACACCGTAGCCCTCATCCTTCTAGACCTCTCCGCAGCCTTCAACACTGTTTCACATCGCACTCTAGCATCCAGACTACACGACGCAGAAATTCAAGGAGGCGCACTTGGCTGGATCCAATCCTTCCTCTCCAGCAGAACCCAGGGAATCTGACTCCCCCCTTCCACTCCGAACTAAAGGAAATCAACTGCGGAGTACCCCAGGGATCTTTACTCAGCCCCACGCTCTTCAACATCTACATTTCCCCCCTCGCCGCCATCGTCAGACAGCATGGGCTTAGCATTGTATCCTACACCGACGACATCCTGCTCATCCTCTCGCTCATGAAGAATCTCGAAGATACCAGACTCTGTTTCCAGGAAGGAATGAAGAACGTGGAAGCGTGGATGAAGGATAGCAACCTGAAGCTAAACTCAGAGAAGACCAAGGTCCTCATCCTCAGGCCCTGCACCTTCGCCTGGGATGACACCTGGTGACCCTCCACCCTTGGGAGCCCACCCACCTTTACAGACCACGTTAGGAACCTCAGCATTATCCTTGACTCCTCCCTTTCCATGGACCGCCAGATCAACTCCGTCGCCTCCACCAGATTCAACTGCCTTTGCATCGTGCATAAGACTTTCAAGTGGATCCCCCAACTTCAGAAGGACCGTCACCCACGCACTCATCATCAGCAGACGAGACTATGGCAATGCCCTCCATGCCAGAATCAACAAAACCCTACTGCATAGACTCCCGACCATCCAGAATGCCGCAGCCAGACTTGACCTCGGGACACCGCGCCAGGAGCATGTGACCCAACACCTACGAGGCCTCCACTCGCTCCCCATTGAGAAGAGGGTCACCTTCAAACTCCTCAACCATGCATACAAATCCCTACACAACATTGGACCCAAATACCTCAACAATAGATTATCCTTCCACGTACCGAAGAGGAACCTCTGCTCCGCCGACCTCACCATGGCAGAGGCATCCAAAGAAACAGAACCGGCAGGAGAGCTTTCTCCTACATTGCAGCCAAGACATGGAACGAGCCCCCTGTGAACATCAGATGCACCCCAACCCTGCACACGTTCAGGAAAGACCTCAAGCCCTGGCTCTCCAACTGATTCCGGAGACGCCCACCCCTCAGCGCCTTGAGACCCTCGTGGGTGAGTACCTCGCTATACAAGCCCCTGATTGATTGATTGATTGATCATATGTTAATTTACCCTTGACAAAACCACACTGCTCTGGGCCAATTAAATGAGGTAAAAGTGATTCCAGATGAAGAGCCAATAAATTGGCAAAGATTTTTTAATCCACATTTATCAAGGATATAGGGCGATAGTTTATGCAAAATGTAGGAACTTTACCTTCTTTATGAATGAGACAGATAGAGGCTTCGAGGAAAGTACCACTTGCTTTCTCAGTAGTACAAAAACACTAAAAGAGAATAAAAAGTTTTGTAAGTAGGAGATTAGGAACATTTAAATAAAATTTTTAAAAAAAACATTTGGACCGGGAGATTTATTTTTCTTTAATGAGCCTAGAAGGCATGCGATCTCCTGAAATGATATATCCGAATCTAAAGATTTAAAATCAAGATTTGAGGAGAAACATTCGATCAGTGTGTCTGATGCAGGTGATTCTGGAGTATATAGATTTTCATGAAAATAAGTAAATTCATCCAAAATGTCCTAATCTTCAAAAAGATGTTTCCTATCTGCTGATTGAATAGAATGAATCAGTGTCCTTTCTTTTCTGGACTGAAGATAATTAGCTAGGAGTGAACCAACTTTATTGCAGGCTCTTTACTTTCGGGCGCTGCTACGAAGCAAGATAGAAGAAGCGTTATCTGTAGAGATTTTATTAAAATCCAGCTTTGCATGAATAAGCTTCCGCAAAGTGACGTCCGATGAGGAGGTATAAAATTGATGTTCTAAGTGTTTAATATTAACCAACAAGACTTTATGTTGAGTAAGGATATGTTTCTTTTTTTTAGAAACAAAATCAATGATAAAACCCCGGGCAGCAGCTTTAAAGGTGTCCCATACCAAAGCAGGAGAGATAGATGGGCCTTCATTATGAGAGAAAAATTATTCCGCAAAAGAAGTAAAGGAAGAGGAAAAAGTAGGATCCTTTAGAAGAAAATTATTAAAACTCCATCTAGAAGACCTAGGCTGTGGATGGAGCAAATCAAAATCAGCAATCACCGACCATGATCAGAAATCAAATTAGGTTTAATCAAAGATGAATTAAGAGTTTGAGCTAATGGTTTGGATAGGAATAGATAATCAATAAAGTTAGGGAGCCATGTGGAGGGGAGAAAACAGAAAATTCTGTTTGATCTGGGTTGCATAGTCTCCAATCATCTACTAGGTGCGCTTGTGTGATCGTACTGTGGAATTGTTTGTGAGTTTTGCGGGGGACAAAATGTACTTGGGCTCTACGGTCAATAAAGGGGTCAATGATCTGGTTGAAGTCGCCTCTAAGTAGAAATAAATCATACTTGTATTGCAAACATTTATTTGTAATAGTGGGCCAAAAGGTGTAATCTGGTTGAGTTGGACCATATTCATTGAGGACAATTAAAGGAATATTGTTATTAATGAAGGGTTTAACTAAAATCCAGCTACCATCAGCATCTATCGCCTGTTAAACCACAGAATATTTCAACTTTTTATGACATAAGATAATAACACCATTTTTCTTTGTAGTAGTAGGACAAACAAGAATGAAACTTACCCAATTGCGTTTGAGTTTAAGAGCCTCAGCTTCAGCTTCTGACAAGTGAGTCTCTTGTAATAGTGTGGCTCACTGGTTAGAGCAGGCAGACCCTGAAGCAGAGGTCAGACCCGGGACCAGGGTTCAATTCCCGACGCGGCAGGGTCTCGAGCTCAAATGTCCACGGACTCGATAATTCTCGCTTCGGTGCCTGACCTAATCATGGGTTCACACTCTGCAACTCTGGGCATTAAGCTTGCTTAATCTCCACAACGGCCCCCTGCGGCGGGATGCCTGGCTTTCACCTTGGGGATGCCCTGTAGGGGCTATCTCACAGGGAAAAGCCAGGACGGGTTCCCAAGGCAAAGCGCTTAGAGACCCCTGGGTTATAAGCGCTATATAAATCCAAACAAACAAACAAACAAACAAACAAAACTAAATCAGGATTATAGGAAGCTAAATGTGAGATAATTCTCTGCCTCTTTATAGGATTAATAAACCCTTATACATTCCAAGTAACAACTCTGAATGGAAGAAAATAACAGTAAATACAGAACAATAAAGCCAACAACAATTAAGAAATGTAGGAAAAAGGAACAGAGTAAGAAATAGAGAAAAGAAAAAACACAATAGGGGGTTGATTCCGATCTGGTAAAAAGCGCTCCGAATTGCCGTTCGGAGCGTTTTTCCCGTACGAATCGTACCCTGCAACGTCCCCCGTACGTACGATGAAGTACGATCCGTACCAGGAGCCGTACTCCGTACGAATCGTACAGGGACCATACAAATCAAATCCCCGTACAAATCGCCCTCGGAACCCGCTGTACGTGACATCTGTATGGTTCGCGGCCGCTTTTTCCGAACCGGCAAGTACGATTCGTGTTTGGTACGCACCGTACGACCCTTTTCCTACGGGAGCTGAAAACAGCCGTAAAAGCAGAGTTCGCCCCGAAACAGGTTCGGAACAGCCCCCCCGGGTACAGTGCGTACACCCCATGATCGCAGGGGTACGGTGCGTACCCCTGCGATCACGGGGTGTACGCACCGTACCCCGCGATCTTGGGGTGTACGCACCGTACCCCATGTATGCTGGGTGTACGGTGCATTCCCCATGTCCGCTGGGTGTATGGTGTGTACCCCCATGATCGCAGGGGTACGGTGCATACCCCCTGCGATCATGGGGGGTACGCACCGTACGGTGTGTATGTGAATGTGCCCTTTTCCGTACGAATCGCCCTTACCTGACGTGGACCGTACAAATCGCGTCCTGATACCCCGGTCCGGATCGTACTTGTCGAGTCGTACGCTGTGTGTACGAGTCGTATGGAGACGGCTCCGGATGTGAATCGTACGGACGAGAATTTTACCGGATCGGAATCAGCCTGTCGATGTACCAAGAAGAAAATAATGATATCCATGTTAGAGGAGAGGAAAGAAGAAGGATAGAGGGGGAGAGGAAAAAGAGAGACAAAAGATAACCATAGGGGACAGTACATGTCAAAAAGACGACTGTGGTACATACCGTTTATGGGGAAGAAGAAGACAACAAGGAGGAGTGGCGACAACAATGAAGATAACACAGCCGACAAGGGAGAAGGCACCACACCAGGACGCCAACATATTAGTTATGCAACATACAAACTGAATATCAAATCACTTGTAAAAAGTCAACATACTTCAAATGAGAAACACATATATCCAGAAACAACCTGTAAAGGAAACAATCATTAGTATATCTGAGAAAAATAATTATAGAGGACTATAAAAGTAAAGTAACAGAAGATAGGCCAGGAATTACCATTGATGTTGTAGAATGTGAATATATAAATTTCTTCAAAGTCGGCAGGATCTTCAAATCTGTGAATTGTAAGAAGAGAAGAATTACTCTCCAAGGTTTTGATGGAGTAGACGTAGAGGACGGCAAGGACTCAGTCTGTGGGCATGCTGGATGTTTAAATTGGTATAAGGAGGAAGGTCCAGGAGCTTTGGAAAGAAGGATGTGAAAAAAGCAAAGTGATCATTCCCTTCAAGGCCCTCCAGAAGACCATATAAATGTAGATTGTTACATCTATCTGTGTTTTTGAGGTCCTCAGCAGATTTATTTAGGAGTGAAATATCTTTCTCTAGCATTGCTATCTTCACAGCAGCATCCTGGATATCACCAACACGTTGTTCTACTAAGGAAAGTCGGGAATCCATAGAGGACCACTTATTATCCAACACTGGTAGGCGAGTATTGATCTCTTCAATAAAAGGGCACAACGCGTGTATCTCATCTAGAATAGTGTCTAGAGATACTGGAACAGGAAGTTTAGGAGGGGAAAGAGGATCTTGCTTAAGATGCATGTTAGCCGTGGGAGTTGCCTGCGTCTTAGAATTTGGCAAAAGCTGTGGTACAGAGCGAGAAGTAGATGACTGAGCCATGTAGAGACCGAACAATTTGTGGAAGACTCAGTATACAAGGAATGTGCTCTGGATGACTTGGAAGTGCCACCCTTATTTGAATGTATGAGGGTTTTGCTTCTGCGCATATGTATCCTTAAGATGTGCAGTCAAGAAATGCGCAGTCTAGAAAAGAACGCAGGCAACAGTAGGCGAGTATTTCCCTCCAATAGTCTCCCAAAACCAGAAAACAGACAGTCTGCTAATTGCGCAAATCTCCACAGACTTAAAGGTACAGGGTAGGTTAAATTGAGGCAAAGCCAATATAGGGTCAATAAAATACTAAATATTGCGAGGGAACAAGCTTTAAAAACAGTTACAGTTAGCTCAGTGCAGATGGGAAACAAGCATCTATGAGACAAAATGGCTGCCTCAATGCTAAGGTAAAATTTAGAAGCCCAAAAAGGTGTGAAAAAAGCAAGCAAAAACAAAGACAAGACCTTCTCTCAGTGCAGGACCTATTCCGATGTCATAATCATCTGTTTCTCAGGCTGCTAGGCTCGCGGGAACCACATATTTAATTACGGCACTCCCGCTGCAGTATTGAGCTCTGGTATCCGGCGGTCATCTTGGGCGTCACCTCGCGTGCCTTACAGACGTACAGTTTTTATGATAATATCATACTGCAGACAAATGATAGTGTGTGGAGTTCATGTTTTACTAAATATTTATCATAGGTGCATCACCAAGTATAGTGTCAATATGCATTGTGATCCTATTCAAACCTTTGTTTCCATTACACTTCAGAATTACAATAAACGTGCTTCATTGGTGCTTGCTTAATGTGTACAGTTCATTCACAAGTATTTACCTTTTTTGTGTGTTGCAAAACATGCCATCCTGAAGCCTTTCCTTTCACACCTCCTGTACTCCAGCAAGATTGTCACATAATGCACTTTCAGGCACATGCATCAAGCTAAATAGCGCTAACAAAATTTGCGAATCGCAAGAAAAACCTCTTTGCAAGCGCAATTTAGCTAATCCCAATGCATGAACACAAATCTGAGAAAAACCCTGAAATCGCAAAAAAAAGGAATCGCAAATTTTGCGGAGATATACTTTGCGAATCCTTATTAGCAAAATCCTTATTTGAGAATCCCAAATAGAGGTTCGCAATTAAGAAATCGCAAGCACTTGCATGAAAAGTTGCAAATTGCGATTTTTACAAAATTCACAATTTAGCAAGTGCAATTTAACACCTACGGGGCGGATGACGAGCTCAGCTCGTCATTGGCATAACCTGCGCTAGGCGGATAACGAGCTGAGCTCGTCACGTAACGCGGGTTTTTTTAAAACGCAGCGCTCAGCGGGAAACCGCTAGCGCGCATGCGGTTAAGAAGGATCACAATCAGATGGTAACCATGAGTGAAAATGCCATACAGGTGCAATTCATCCGAAACCTACTTTATCCGACACAAGAGGCCTCTGAAAATTTCACAATGGCAGCGCTCTACCTGATGGTGAGGAGGTTGAGGCTCCAGGCAGCAGCACAGCGAAGTAGGAGAATACAGGAGCGCATCACATTGTTAGGACAAACAGATGAAGAAAACTATGACAAGTACAGGCTGAATGGTGACATGATCCTTGTCCTAATAGCAGAATTAGAACCCCTAATGCAGCGCCACACTCGTAGGACCTGTTGCTGGAGGGGTGTCACAAAGTTCCCTTTCGCGTATATTAAACTCTTTCCTGAACGCCATGATGACAAGGATCCATAACCACCTTAGCTTCCCCACAACCCCACAGGAATTGAATAGGACCAAACAGAACTTCTACCAGGTAGCCCGGTTCACACACATAATAGGATGCATAGATGGAACACATGTTGCCATTTGTCCCCCAGCAGTGAATGAATACATTTTTAGGAACCGTAAACCCTATTACTCAATAAACATACAAGTAGTCTGCAACGCCAACCATATCATCACAGATTTTGTGGCCTAATACCCTGGGAGCACACATAACACCTATATATTCAGACACAATGGCATACACACCCGTCTGCTAAGGGGTGATTTTGGTGAAGGACATCTGCTACGTAAGCTCATATAATGATTCCTCACACACAATGGTCAAATGGAAATGCGTAAATGTTACTAACCCTTTGCTCACTAACCTGTAGGTGACAGTGCATATGCTGTGCAAAACTACCTTATGGCGCCTTACCTCAACTCAGCCACCCCAAATGAGCAGAGGTACAATGTAGCGCACATCGCCACATGAAGTGTCATTGATCACACCTTTGGGCTAATGAAAAGTTACTTCCGCTGCATCCACAAGACTGGCGGTGTGTTGCAGTACCGGCCCAACACCTGTTGCAGAATTATGGCTGCATATGTCATGTTGCACAATGTTGCCACCAGGAGGGGCATACCCATTGAACTCACCGACAATGAACCAGAGGAGGGCAACTGGCAGGGTCACAACAAAGACCAACACATGGGGCAAGCTCTGCAGAAGGGCGAAGGTGACATGCAGAAATCACACATTTTTTCTGAGGTGAGTAATGATGAGACAAGACACAGAATTTCCGAACTGTACTATATTTGTCATAATTTAATCATGTTGTAGTGTTGAAGCACACGTTTCACGTGCCAAGTAGCACAGGGATTGCATTTTTTTAAAATTCATAGGACTTGAAACCCAGTCACTAGTAATGTCAGTGGCAATGGTTACTTCACCATGGTTGTTTGGCTCTGGACATGCGTGTCTATCTTTTCTTTCCACACACCCCCAGACGCCTTTTGCCTGCTTTATCTTCATCCCTCATGGAGCCTCATGTTGTGCTTCGAGTGGTGCGCCTCCTGCAAGTGATGACTTGCACTCTCTCCCCTCTTCCCCATCACATTGCTAGCCCCAAAAGTGGCAGACTGCTTTAGTTTCACGGCATTGGTTACCTGGCCCAGTGCCTTGGCCACATTCCCATAACAATGGGTCATCTTGATCTGCATGGAGACGGACCTACGGGACAGCAGTGCAGTGGTCACACTCAGGCAATTGTTTGATTGGGTATAGCCTTGTAAGCGCTGCATCAACTGGTGATGCCATCTCCTCTGTATCATCTATCCCTACTGCATCACTCTGGTCAGGTTCTGCAAGGCCGAATTTGACTGTCTGTTATTCTCCACCACAGCTGTAGTGAGTTCCCTCATGCAGTCACTCAGGACAGCGATATTATGTGATATCGTGCTGATTTGGCCTGCACTAACCTCATGTTTTTGGCTTGCAGGCGCTGCACCCGGAGCATCTGTGCCTCCAGCCCACCACAGACATTTGTGGATTGGTCCTCCTGCAGTGTGAAGCATGACCTTGCTCTGCGCCTCTGGCTTTGGACTGTGCTGTGCCAGACCTGTGCTTGGGGTGTTGTCGTGGGGGTACCTTGAGGCTAGCTTGTCTGTGGTGTTGTTACAGGCTCATCCTCAGATTCAATGGTCTGCAGTTGTTGAACTGTGGCCCTGCGTGTAGTGGGGGCACAGGCTGTTGTTTGTGGGACCACTGGTGTATCAATGTCAGCCATAGCTGGAGTATCATGGGTGTCCCCGAAGTTACTGTCTCAGCCTCTCCTTCTGCTGCATCTGTGATGTTAAACAGTGCAATGTTTAATTTTTTTGGAAGGGTTATGTCGTGTCACATTAAGCATACTTTGGCTCTCAATAAATTATTAACTGGCACATATTGTTCACGTGTTTTAACTTCTTATTATTTGTTTACCTACGAACCTGTCTTACCTGACTGTGTCCCCCATAATGCATTTGGGTGTGGGTGTAAAATGTGGACTGGAGTTGCTTTCTGTACACTTGTGCAGAACTGGTGTGCTGTGCACATTTTGATATGTCTCTTGTAATGGTCACTTGCATGCATCTTACCTTGAGATGTGCTGGGTGCTCTGGATGTGTCCAGCTGGGTCACTCCCCCAACAGCTTCAGGCTGGAGTGTGGACTCCAGCAGGTCCTCCATGGGTATGTTCCCAGGCTGTGTTGCTGGTCCCCCTCCGGTCTTCTTGGCCTCCTTCAAACTCTCAGCAATCCTCTCCTTGGCACGGCTGCACAGGTCGTACCAACGCTTTTTTAGTTTGTCTATGAGCAGTGGGTGACCCCACTGCATGTACTTTATTCTGGATCCTGAGCCAGCTCTTGTGCTTCTGTGCCTCTGTGAGCTTCAGTGACAGTTTTCCAAATAGCTTGTCATGGCTGATCACTACCTCCCCAATGTGGTGTTCAATTTCACTCTCACTAAACTTCAATTTGTGTTTCCTGCCTGTTGTACTCTCCCCTGATGCTGAAGCATCCATGTGATCTGCTCCTGCACTCAGCCTCCTCCTCTCACTCTCACTGAGTACTGAATGAAGCATGGGCTGAATGACTTCGTAGTTGTGATGTCATCACCATGCATCAAAAGCGACCTCGCTATTGGCGATTTTGCTGTTTGCGATTTTGCTAACAGCATTTTCTCTAATAGCAAGGTGGGTATTAGGCTTTTCGAAAATAGCGCACTCAGTCGCTTTATCGCAATTTGTGTTGCGAATTTTACCAATTCGGTAAAAGTTCACACAATTGATTATGCATTGGAAATAGCGATTCCTCAATAGTGATTCCTTATTTTTCGCTATTTAGGAATCGCTATTTCTTAGTTTGATGCATGAGCACCTATATTTCTGTTTTTCTGACTGTTAAGTGAGAGGAGTTTGTAAACACCAATCCTCATGTTACTGAAATAATCAGCAATTAGGTAGAGCTCATAGTCTGACATTTGATCTCAGTCTTGGAAGCGCAGTTAAGGTGTCAAGATAAATACAGAATTTAAAGCCATCTTTATTTATTGGGTCGGGCGACACTGGTCTTGAGAAAAGGAGTCCCTAACCCATGTCTCCTGCAACATGATCATATAAATTCTTTATAATAAGTAGCCATTCTTCATCCCTTCATTGAGGCAACGCCTGGAACATTCTAGCTGATAACATGCAGCAACTGTGTGAGATGACTCATCTTGGTGTGTTCATGAATGAGAGGGGTCACATAACCCTCTCTACTGGGGCCTGATGGCCTCTCAGGACTGTCCAGTCAGTGTATGTGGTTCGGTTGGACAAGACCTGGATATGGTTGTGTACTGGATTAATAGCTGTGGCAGGATGAAACGCTAGATCAGGCGACTAGTGCACACCTGGTGCACATCTGGTAACAAGCTACTATAAGAACTCCCCAGCTGCGGTATCCTGACACCATGAATTCCACTGAGCCTACTAGAGGCTGTAGCAGCAAGCTCCAGGTATTTTGTAGATTATCACAATACCGTCCCCCTTAAACCTCTTAGTTGCAGCACCTACCCAGGCCACTCTCCTCACATCCCACACAGATGGGTAATGACAGCGTTTTATAGCATTATAGCATGAGTCTCTCTTGCTGCTGCCCTTAGGGAGGCAAGAACCAGATCCTCCTGCCCCCATATCCTGGGCCCTGGTGTCCCTCTTGGTAGCCCAAATATCTACTCAAGTCAATTTGAAGCCTTAAAGGTGAGGACACTTCAACAATAAAACATCTGTACATGTTAAAAAAGCTGATTTCCTTTACTGTGTCTCGGAATGAGACATACAAAAGGTGCTAGCATGCCAGGTATGTTTTGTCAATATACCTTAGCTCTAATTACCAAGTGTTTTGTTTGTGTTTTTCATCTAAAATTATAAGAGGATGTGTGTAGGCATGCCTCTTGTGTGCCTTCTAGCAATTTGAACTCTAAGCCTGAAGAACAACAGCAATTACAGAGGCCACCAAGGAAGCTCCAGTCATTCTCTTTCCTTGTAGCCACAGCTTAACTCCTCCCATTGCCTCATAACAACAACACTCTTCCACAGCCTGGGCTTAAGGCAGGAGCATCCGGCAGGGCTCGCGGGTGGTGTGTCGGGCACGCGACGTGTCGGGGGAAGTGAGAGCTCAGGCTGCATTTTCAAAAATGTTTTTTTATAAAACGTACTCTACCGTTGCCATCTCCGAGTCCCGCTTCTTCTTTCCTGCAGCCTGTGTCCAATTCCAGGTCGGAACAGGAAGCAGGCTGCCAGGCTCCCACCCCTAAGCTAATCACAACGCTGCAGCGCAGCGTTGTGATTGATCTGAGCGTTTTGACATGGCACTCAGTCAGGGGCTTTAGGGGTGGGCATGTTCTCCATGCAGGCAGTGATGCAGCCTGCATAGAGAAGAGGGAAAGTGTGCATGACTTTTTTCGGCGGCCTTAGACCGCCAACTAGTCATTGCCCTCAGGAGTGTTCTACCACTCCTCCCATGCAGCACCACCCCACCCCTCATGCGCTGCCACAGCAGGAGGAAAAAATAAAATGATAATAAAATTCTGTTATTATCATTTTATTTTTTCCTTTCTTTGCTGATCCTGGCAGTGGGGCAATGCTCCTCCGCCTTAGTAGAGGAGCCGCCTCTGGCTTGAAGGGGAGGAGACAGCTCCCTGCACTTGGGCACTGTTGCCCTAGAAAGAGAGGTCACCGGTCTGTCCCATAGCACCGGTCATGTGGTGGGTTATTGTGCATTCACATACTACAAAATATCACATCGAGATTAGCGACTCTCTTATCCGCATTCCAAGCACTGCCAACAGGCCTGCTTTGCATTTTCAGTATTGGATTGGCGATCCAGCGGTGACTCCTTATTAGGGGCTCAGAGCTGCTGCCCTACCTCCTGTGAGGCACCACTCTCTACCCCTTGTGTAGGAAAGTATGATCAGTTTTCCTGGGTACCCCCCCTTTTTGCCGGAGTTGTTCTGTTTTATGATTAATCTGCCTGGGATCCTGCTAATCAGGACCCCAGTCACTCTGCTTTCTCCCTAAATTTGACTTTGGTAAGTACTTTTGTACATTCCCAATTGGCTACTGGTGTACCCTTCTAAGTCCCTAGTATATGGTACTAAGGTACCCAGGGCATAGGTACATCAGGGGTCTCCAATGGGCTCCAGCATGTATTATGCCATCCATGGGAGTCCACTTAAACCTTGACTACGGGTCTGCCATGGCAACCTGTATGAGGTGGTTCTTGCACCTCTCGTGACAGATATAAGTTTCCTTATATCTCACGTCACTGCACTTAAAACCTGTGGGTCACCCCTAAGGAAGGCCTTTCAATCCTAAAGGCAGGGCACTGGGTTACAAGTGTAAGGCTGCCCATGCAGGAGCAGGACACCCTTACAAAACTCGGAGTCGATTCTCCAGGCTCTGTAAGTGCAGTCTGCCTGTTGGACCCGGCCTCGTGGCGTGGTCCTCCTTGACCCGTAGTAATCCCTCCTGACCCGTGCAGCTCCCCATGGCCCTGACTCACCCGACCATTCCCTCCATGACCCACATCCCCGACTCTGGGCTTCCCGTCCTCTCCCTCCATTTCCCTGGTACCCGAGGCAAATGCCCATGTCCCTGCACCTAAGATGGCCGCCCTCTCCCTCCATTTCCCTGGTACCCGAGGCCAAGGCCCATGTCCCTGCACCTAAGATGGCCGCCCGGCCCCAGCCCGACCTCGGCCTTCGGCACCATACCCGGCCAGGGGGTAGAGCACTCCCTGTGAGCGAGAGAGGGAGGAGTCGCTCGATCACACCTCCCACCTCCCCTCGAGAGATGAGTTTCGATCACCCATCCGGCATCCCTGAGGGCTGGCTCCAGGCCTGCTGAGTGTCTGGGATCCCTCCAGTCCCAACTTGAAAGGATGAAAGGAGCCGCCAAGGCGGAACCCCCAACAACCGGCTCCCAGGTGCTTAGACCCCTGCCTGCGAGGACTCCGGACATCAAAGGCGAGGAGTCCTATATCAAGGGTTGCTCTGGGATGATCAAGTGAGTTGTATCCTGGACTACGTGAGCCCTGCTGACCTCGTCGCGGCTCCTACCAAGCAGAGAAGGACATCTACTCGAGAACCACCTGAGCCCTGCTGGCGCTGTCGCGGCTCCCTTGCAACCTGAAGAATCACCTGAGCCCTGCTGACGCTGTCGCTGCTCCTACCTGGCAGAGAAGGACTTCTGCCTGAGACCACCTGAGCCCTGCTGACGCTGTCGTGGCTCCCCTGCACCCTTGAGACTCCTGAGCCCTGCTGATTCGATCGCGGCTCCCTAAGATCGTAAGAACTGCTACCTCCTTGCTCGAGCCCTGCTGATTCGATCGCGGCTCAGAGACTATCCTGGTCCGGCTGGACCCAAGATCACCCCGTATCCCCCGGCTCAAGGATTGAGAGCTGTGCGCCGGATACGCACCCGCAAGTGACTTTGAACCTTGAGACTGTCCCGCTACCCTACCCCTACCGAGACTCTTTGAGCCCTTGCTCGCCTGTACATAAGAATCTGCGGATCATTACGCTCCATTTCTTTTGCCTGAAGATATAAAGAATACGTTCTCTTAATCCTACGGTGTGGTGTCCCTTTGTCTAGTGGTGCTAGCGCAGCGCGTACGATACTAGATTCGAGGTCCTCCCTCTGAGGATCTCCCGCCATTGCATGGCTGTGTTCCTAGGAGAGGTGGGTCACAGGGTGGTCAGGTGCCAAGTCTGCCCTTCCCTGGAATCGCCCTCTAACACTGCCATTTTAATACATATAGTGGACATCAGTCATTACGAGATGTCTAACTATATATTGGCTGCACCGAAACCGGTTATGTTTGGTATCAAACATGTTGGAATCCTACCCCAACTTAGATTCCAGTGTTGGATGTAGGATCCCATGTCCTGGGAGCTACCCTGGGGTCCCCCCTGTATTCCCAGTACCAGCCTTTCCTGGTCTGACAGAAGCTAGTGCTGCTGTTGACCCCATACACGATTCCGCCCTTCAGCTGCTGAGCCAAGATCAAGCAAGGGAAAGTAGAGCAATACTTTTCCTGTCACCAGGAGGTGTGACAACCTCCCAGAAAGGACTTAGTGTATTGGGCTGGGGTGGGGCGCTTTCCAGCACCACCAGACTGCTTTGAAGGGCACATTTGGTTCCCTCCTTGCAAACTCCAGTTAGAACCAGCTCTTGGCTACCGCTCTGGTGTGAAACTGGATAAGGATATGGGAGTATCCTCCCCTCGGTTCAGCGCCTCCTCTGGAAAGGACTCCGGGATCGCCCTAACCTATTTCTTAGGGTATAAAAGAGCTTACATAAGGGTGGGTCCTCAGATTCATCCTGGGACAAGACTCAAGCCTGAAACCACATTACTCTTCGACTGTCCGGACACTTGAACTTCGTTGGTCTTCACCTGGCCCCGAGACTGCATTATGGAAGACTCCTTGTGGTCTCATTGTTCTGCAAGTTTTTTCTTTGTCGTCTGTGTCTGTGCTTCATCCAAGTTCTGCTCCAGATCTGTGGGCCTCAAGGTCTTCCGACATGTTGGAATGAAGGAGTCACTCCCCTGCATCAGTAGGCACCGCAACAAAGCTGACAAGTCTGCTGCTCCTGACATCCCACGGACTTCAATAGGCCCAGTAACACAGGTGGTGGTTCTGCAAATCCCTCAATGCCTGACCTACCCTCTCAGCAAGTTTCCTCGTCGGAACCGCTGGAATAGAACCCCAGTGCACCACATTGACTTGTCATTGCAAAGGCTTGTTGGCTTTGCACTCTAGAGATCTTTGGGTTACAAGGAGCTCCAGCATCTCTTCATCACAAGATCTTTGTCCTCACCGCATCCTCTGCACTATGGACCTGCATCTTTGATAAGCTGCTCGAGGTCCCCTTGTGACTCCTGTGCCTTTGTGTCTTCTTGAGGGTCTTCTTTGGCTTTAGTGGGCTCCTCTGCTTTCTGTAGGCCTGCTCTGGCTCTCCTGCCCTTGGTGAGTTCCTTGGACCTTGCTGGTCCCGGCACTTTTTCGGTCTCCACCTCTGTTTGTGCTGCCTAGGCTTGTTGGTGCTCCCGATGAACACCGAATCCCTGGTGCTAGACTTCTGATGTGGGACACTGCATGCACAGCTCCTGATTGTCCACTGTCTCACCTGGTCCCCACAGCTGCAACAACAAGGTCACCGTCAGCACTGCTGCATCTCCTGACATCGGTGAGCATTGCTCTTCTGTGCCTCCTGGTAACCTCGACATGGCTTAGACTCTATCCCCTCTGCTTGCAGGTTTTTCTCATCTAGAATCCACTCTTGGATTCCACCAGACACTTTCCCAGATTCCTCCAGCGGCATCTACCTGAAGTCCTCCATGTGGTCTACAGCAGTTTCTGACGTCACTTCACTCCTGTGCACCTGGCCTCCCTGGTGTATGTATCCTGGTTCCTGGGGTAGTCACATGTGGGTGACTCTCCAACCTTCCATCCTCTATGGGGTTTCATCAGGGTACGCTGGAAAAGGTCTTTCTTCTTTACAACACCAACTGTAACTTTCCCATTGAATTTTATTGCTTACACGGCTGTGTTCCCACTCTGCATACAGCCTCCGGTGGGTCCTGGGGTATTTATGTTGGGTGGTTCCTTGTGTCCCCAGCTCTTGATAGAAGTATCGACTTTAATCGCATTTTGCATTCCACTTCTTTAGTATATGGTTTTGTCTTCCCCAGGGGAAAACTGTGTATTGTGCTACTTAGCTATTTGCAGGTAAAGTTTTATTGTGAATTTTGTGTTGATATCTCCAGTTGGTGATATACCAATGTGAAAGTGAGTGTGTATAATATACCTATTTGTATAACTACACCGTGTGGTTCTTTATCATTTATCCTACACTAAATTATTAGGTCTGATAAAAACAAGCTGCTTCACTCTCCTTCTGGACTATGCTTGAAAGCTGCTCTCCACAGATACCACTTAGAGAGCTTTCAAAGGTTGTCTAAGACCACTAAAATCACCATAAGGGTGGTCTGGATTAGTGCGAGGTACATCACTTAAATAAGTATGCGCCATATACTAAGCCAGCCTCCTACACCTTGCCTCTGCTGCTAAAGAGTTAACTGAACAACATTCTTTTAACATGAGTTTCATGTTTTCATGAACACTGCTGGTGGGTAGGTTTGTCCTTCCCAGGCTCCTGATGACAGGAGGAGGCCAAGGGTTCTGAATCACAATCCATCTACAGAGTGTTTGTTGGAAGTGGCACTTTCTGGTTGGCCGAGGCGGTGCCCTAGACAGGCAGAACCTACCACTCCCATCATAGGTGGGTGATTACACTCACTCTTGTGCCTGCGCTCACCCTTAGGTAGCTTGGCACTGAGCAGTTAGCCTTATAACAGACGCAATGTGTAAAGAATTAGCACACCTTTCTCACATTAAATACACTTAGCTTCACAAAAGAGACTTCATAGATGGTGCATGTATTCAACACACACATTAATTAACACAACATTAACATCATGTATTTCTGGGCATCCATCACATTTGGAAATATTACTACCAGTGCTGTGCCCAACTGGGTTAAAATGACATCAGCAGTATGCACACTTGGGAAAGATACTCTTTTACTGCAAGCAATGTTATGCAGTGTGAATCATTGTCAGAACTAGGCCCACCCTTGCAATTATTATAATTCAAGACCACTGAGTTACAGGGTGCACCCCAGATCACAACATCAAAAAAGTGTACACACAGATAATAACAATACTTTTTAAACAGTACCTTTGGCCAAGGCCACATGGCAAAAAACCAATATCAAATTTAGTATTCTTTTTGGCAAGGAATGAAGTGTAAAGCAACACCACCCTCTAGTGTAATTATTGACAGGCGGTCATGATGCATTTACTCCCACTCACTCACTCAGCAATGATACGGAGTGCCACGCATGTCAGGCAGGTCCATATGCATCACACTCGCACACACACAGCTCTGCAATGTGGTGCCACTGATGTCTAGCAGGTCCGTTGATAATACAAAGTCAGACCTCGTGGCCCAATCTCTCGTCCACCTTTAAGTGAACGCCGACTACCTTACACCCTCCTCCTGATATTAGGCCGATGGTGGCCGGAGTCATACTTAGCCAGGGTTCAAGTGGCTGCCACGAAGACCCATTGAGGTGTCTGACTCCGAAACACCACACTCTTCCTGTCCAACCCAAATCCCTCCCTTTATTGTGACTCCTGTGGCTGCATCCCGGAAAGTGATGGGGGCGTGCGAGGGGCAGCCAGACATGTCCTCTCGGTTTATGCAGCAGCCCAGTGATCAGCTGCGCATGCTGCCAGAGGAATATGCAAGATCCAAGGCCACCCTCACTGCCGCTATCACTTCCTTGGGTGCAGCAATGTTGTCTGACCTTGCCCAACCTTCCTCCCAAATGACCCTCAATATGTCACCCTGTACGTTGCCCCACACTGTTTCCCCCCGTACCCCTTGTGAGTCCATACCCCATGTGGTATCTGGTCCTGCACCGGCCAGCCGGAACCTGCATCAGATTATGAGGATCTGAACATTGTGGAAATTGAGCATGACCAGAAGGACATTGGACTTAATTGACTATGACTTTCTTTTGGGCATTTACTTTGCCCCTTGTATATAGACTGGTTCCCCTGATGCTTCCTGACGTGTTATATTTATGTTCCCCAGCCCCCTCCAAGCCACCTGGTCAATTCTGTGCAAAGAACATTATTTGCTTACCTTTCTTCCTTCCAAACCAACAGTTGTTTGGATTATTGTTTTTCATCCATTTCATTTTCCTAAACTTATATTTTGAATCATTGTAAGTGTTGAGTTCAAAGGATGAACATATACCTTGGGAGTAGCTATTTGCTCAGCAGATGATAGCTTGTTGCATTGTTGGGGCTATACTTTTACATGTGTCACTCACCAAAATTCATCCTCACATACGCTACTTAATCTTGACTTGTGACTAACCCTGGGCACGAACTCCGCTCCGCTGGTGGAGTTTGCGAAATGTTGGCCAACTCCGTAGAGCTCTGCATAGATAGTATTTTTTTCCTCTTGTCATGAGGGATCATGCTTGTGACTTCGCACATTTGGTGGTGAGGATTGTATTGAGTAAGTGTGTCTGCTGTGTTATTGCAGAGGCGCAGGTGTGTTTGGTGCATTTACCTGTACAAGGAGAATGTCCTGGATCGGGGCTTGTTGTGTCTGTACAGTTGTGGGGTATCTGGATAGGGGCTGAAAGTGTCTATACAGGTGGGCGGTGAGGACCAATGAGAACCGTTACGATGCTAGCGAGTGTGGTATCTATGAACCGTAAACGACGAGATTAATAGGTGTGCGCATTTTCGCTACGCTACTTAGAAGGGTTTGTCTTATTTACAGGTTCTTCAGTTTGAACCCTCGGGTTCCATTTTAGATACGGCATTCATTTTGTTTCTTGCCCTCACGTAGTCAGCGAACAGGCAAATGTCCGCCTCATGATCCTGTGATTCTCAAGACTGGAGGATGGCACGGCAAAGACAGATGGCTCCGCAGCTGGGTAATCTTCCCACGTTGGCCTATTGTTTCAGCTCCGCATGCGCTCGGCTCGAATCCTTTGATCCTGGGATTATGCTTCCGATACAACCTCCACACTCCTTCTCCTTCTGTTGTCTGTCTTCCTTGCACCTGTTCCTGTCTCTTACTCTCGTCCTTTTACAACTAGAGTGGAATGTGCATAGCAGCAGGATAATGTGCTTTTACAGTTGGGAACCGACAAATGTTACTGTGATTATGTTCCGGGTTTCCGACACCATGAATGAAGCCTTTTAAGTTTATTGTGAGAACTGAGTTGTAACCTTTTGTTCGTTACGTTATTGAATGCTGAAAATGTGTATAAAAGGAGCGACACACATTTGCAATTTGAAGCAGACTCTTGGAACCTACACTCTGTTGTACTTCCCATGACTTTTGCATCCCTGCAGTAATAAACGCTGATCTTTGACGCCGAAGGAAGTGTCCCGTGTCTCTGTCACTTGTGCGCCGAACAGGTATCCTACGAAGGTTTCAGGTGTTGTTCCCTGGCACCGCTGGTTCTTAAAAGTCCAGTCCTTCAGTTGGCGCCCAACGCGGGGCGACATCAGCGGTACCGGTCCAAACCCTGACGATTGCGAGGAACTTCGTGTGAAATCGCCGAGGAAAAGGTGCACCCCGCTTCATCGATCCTGTTGTCGAAATAAGTGGTCCAAAGATTTTTCCCGCGAAGATTCCCGCCTCCTGACGGCTGCAACGGACCGATGCTCTGACTGTCGACCTGTTTTGGTGCCTGGCGTAGTCCTTTGTATGGCGAGACGATAGACGGGCCTTCCTGGTGACGCCATCGAGCTCTCAGTTAAGTATTTGTGGGTCGCTCCCAGTCCTTAGTTGTTGGTGCTTAGTTGTTTGCATGGTTCCATTGCATTCGTGGTGCTTAGTTGTTGGTCCTTAGTTGTTATTTGACAGTTGCAATTGCCAAAAACCGAGGGTTTTGTCTTTCACGAAGAATTAGTACTTTGGTAACCCTTGAAGTTTGATACTTGGTTAGTGTGCATGATGCCTAGCCGTAGTGGTTTCATTGGTTTCTTCAAATGTTGCAACAAGGATTCCCGGTTGGAGGACTCGTGTCCGATACCTCCAGTTGGAACTCCGATATATGAGCTCTATAGTCGACATGGTGTGGGCCCTATTATATATAATGACTGTTGGGTCCGTTACACGAGAAAGGATGGTGTCCTTAGTTGGCCACCACACGGAAGTTTTGGAATGGAGATTTTAGATAATCTAGAAACTAAATTATTTAAGAAGAAAGCTAGGCCAGCTATGTTTGATTCCCTCCAGTTGTGGCGTAAATAGGCCAAACAGAAAGAAATCAAACAGCTTAAAAAGAATCGTAAAGAAGGTATCGTCCCGATAATGCAAGTTGTACAACAATGTCAGCGAGATAAAGAAGAAAAAGAAATAGAAGTTTCTACTAGACTACATCACATTAGAATAGACAAATATTATCCGGTAATATCAACTGATAAGACAGAAGAGGACTCGAAGGAGGATCCTCTGTTAGCGTATTTGATGAAGTTGCCACCGCCTTATGCACAGGGTGCTACAGCCCCTGTAGTTCCCCCTGTAGTCCCTCCTGTAGCTCCTCCTGTAGTTCCTCCTGTAGTTCCAGCGGCTGCTGGTCAGCCTGTTGTTGGTCCTGCGTTTGTCCTACCACCTGGTCCTATTCCTACTGCTCCTTTGCCTGTACCCCCTCAGTCAATTGTTCCTGTTACCTCAGCCGTCCCGGCTACCTCTGCTGCCC
This sequence comes from Lissotriton helveticus, assembly GCF_964261635.1. NCBI lineage: Eukaryota > Metazoa > Chordata > Amphibia > Caudata > Salamandridae > Lissotriton > Lissotriton helveticus. The sequence continues at coordinate 1,710,992,530 of NC_136069.1, read as the reverse complement.
CTACGTTCACTTCTAATGTTGTTGCTCCTGTTCTTTTTTCTCCTTCTGTTCGTAATCGTATCCCTAATACTGTCGCTACTCTTTACTCCCCACTTTCTGGATCGTTATTTCGACCCGAAGTCTCTGAAACTCCTCAGAGGCGCAGTCAAATCCCTGGTGGAAGGGAGAGTGCCACGTTGGTAACTATGGCGCGTAGATGGATAAGACACCCTGCTAACTACCCGCTGCGCGTGGTCTTTGATACGTTTTCTCAGTTTAATGAGCCCACTCAGAGATTTGTGTTTGAAGAAATGTGTAACTTTTTGAGAGAAGAATGGTATAATGATGATTTAGATAATGTACTGCCCGATATGACTGAACTTCAGAGTAAATTTTCGAACAGCATGATTGTAGGTGGAGATGTACGACGTGCATTAGAGCGATTATTAGCCTTACGGCGCACGGTGTTTTCTCGAGTGTTGTTTGATGACGATTCCGATACTCAGAAAACGAACTCTGGTCAGTATCCTATGAGAGAGGTTATACACCTCCCATGGAAGCGATCAGAAGTTTTGCAGGTGAAACGATCTTTACCTGATCCACGCAAGAATCCGGCAGGTTATTATAAAGAGTTGTCTCAACTGGTAGACGCTACTGTTATGAATCTTGCGGACATCGACATGCTGTTTGGCAATGTCGTCCCTCAACCGATTTGGGCGAAAATTCGCCAAGAGAATCATTTAGTTGAGTTAGGTGGTGACTGGGCTACACTAGTAGCTGCAGATGGACGACAAGTTGGTGGGGCTAAGCCTGAGCAGTTAATTACGGAGCTGCCTCAGAAAATCATTACACTTATGAAAACGCTCATGCCAGCGATGAAGGTAAATTGGGACAAATTATCGGCTTGTAAGCAAAAGAAAGACGAGAGTGTCTCCGATTTCTTTACTAGATTTGAGGAGGCATTTGTCGATCATAGTGGTCAGGACATGAGCACCGAAGGTGGTCAACGGTTATTTGTTGATAAGTTTGTGTTAAATTTGTTGCCTGAGCTGTGCAACAAATTGAAGAATTCAGAAAGTGCATGGGCTGTTTCAACCACTGCACAGATATTAGCTACGGCTCAATATTATGAGAATAGGGAAAAGGAAGAAAGTGATCGTTCAGATAAGAAAACGAAGGAGCTCAAAACAAACGTTTTGTTACAGCAGGCATATCCTCCACGTTCGAATCAAAATGATTCACAACAGCAGTATCGACCACGAGACCAGTCCACTAGAATGCAGTCACGATCTGACTTCTCCGACTTTAGATCTATGCTTGGGTATAATCAGTGTGCATATTGTAGAAGAGAGGGCCATATAAAATATGATTGTCCAGCTTTGCGTGACCGGCTTAACGGTGTGTCGGCACGAGGGGGTCGTGGTGGTCCTCAACAAGCACCCCGAGGTAGAGGCCGCGGTGCCCCTCAAAATCAAAATCATGAGCGCCCTCATACCCCATCAGACGCGAATAATTATTTTGACCAACGAAATGCGAGGTCCGATAAATCAGCACAGTATCATGTGGACGATTATTACGTCGAACACGAGATTGAAGCAGGTAACCACTACTAGGACAGCCACCGACAGAGAGAGGGAGTAGTATCAGGTCCGGTTGATCAGAGTGGGCCTTACGTCGCAGTTGCTACATCTGGCGTAGTTGAGCCTTTTCTGTTAGACACTGGTGCAACGAAAAGTTCCATCATGCATTCGAAACTCCCTGGCGCACCTTTGTCCGGCTTAACAAATGTTTCCATTTTATTCTCTGGCGCCCCTGTTAGCAATCCTGTCTCTAGCCCTTTGTCTCTTACGATTGGTCCTCATGAGCTAGAGGCCCCATTGATTTTATCTACTGGTTGTGGTGAGAATCTTTTGGGCTTGGATTTGTTAAAACGGTTATATGCGACTTTGTACTGCTCTCCTGCGGGAGTGGAGCTTACATTAGGTCAGAGAGCGATCTCTCCTATGTACTTATCAATTGATAAGTTCCCACCGGAATTGAGTTCCCTTCCTGCGTCGTTATGGGCTACGGGTCCCAATGATGTAGGCTTATTGAACATCCCACCTTATGTGGTTCAGTTGAAATCGAACGTGCGTTTCCCACGTATACCACAGTATCGTATCTCTTTTGATGGTGAGCGAGCACTATTAGCGATCATTTATGACCTGATCGAAAAAGATGTCATTGAAGAAACTCGAGGCAATGTGTGTAATAGTCCTGTGTTACCGATTTTGAAACGCACCGATCCAACTAAACCTCCTGTATACCGCTTTGTAATTGATTTACGAGAAGTAAATAAAATCGTGATTCCCCAGTTTCCTGTGGTGCCTGACATCACAGCTTTGTTGACCCTGATTCCGGCTTCGGCCTCCTGGTTCACGGTAATCGACCTAAAGAATGCTTTCTTTAGTATTCCGATCGCTGAGGAAAGCAGAGACCTATTCGGATTTTCACTGGGTGGTCGCAGTTTTAGATTTAAACGCGCACCACAGGGCTACTGTGAGAGTCCATCGATCTATAGCCAAGCACTTAAAAGTCAACTTGATGCATTTGTGTTGCCGACAGGCGCAGCCTTAGTTCAATACGTTGACGACCTATTAGTGGCAGCTGATACAGAGGCTATTTGCAAAACCGCTACAGTATCATTGTTGCAGCACCTATGTCACTTACATCACAAGGTGTCACCTTCTAAGCTACAATATTGTTGTCAAGAAGTAACCTACTTAGGTCACTTACTGTCAAAGGATGGGAGAAGGTTGACCCCAGAGAGAATTGCAGCGATTGCTCGAATGACTGTGCCAAAGACTCAGAGAGATGTACGTGCCTTTCTAGGTATTACGTCATACTGCAGACAATGGATTCCAAATTTTTCATTGTCGGCGAAACCATTGATAGCCCTTACGTGCAAGGATGTTTCATCTCCTTTGCCATGGACTGAAGAGTGTCAGAAAAGTTTTTCTGAATTGCGTGATGCGTTGTGTTCGGCTCCTGTGTTGGGTACTCCTGATTACAATAAGCCGTTCACACTTTATGTTCACGAGAGGGACGGTTGTGCGTTGAGTGTGCTGACACAACAATTTGGCGACAAACAGCGTCCATGCGCATATTTTTCTTTGACCTTAGACCCCGTAGCTAGAGCCTTACCGAGTTGTTTGAGAGCAACAGCGGCAGCTACGGCGTCCATTCGACAGTCCGCAGGTCTGGTCATGGATAATATGCTCACGGTGATGGTCCCGCATGCAGTCGACACTCTCTTGAACCGAACGAAAACTCAACATTTGACGAGCGCAAGGTTGTCTGGCTATGAGTTGACGTTATTGGCAAGTCACATACGGATAAAACGGTGTAATGTGTTGAATCCAGCAACGTTGTTGCCGATCGACATGGAATTAAGTGATGTAACACCACATGATTGCTATTTGAGAACTGAAGAAGAGACGAAGGGTCGTATTGACCTGAAAAACACTCCATTGGTAGATCCCGATGGTACCTTGTATGTGGATGGTTCATGTTTTAAGTTACCAAATGGTGATGTGACGACTGCGTATGCTGTAGTAACATTGAGTACAGTTGTGGAATCTGCGAGATTGAGTCAGAATTTGGCCCAAGCTGCTGAGTTGATCGCCTTGACGAGAGCGTGTGTTTTATCCAGAGGGAAGCGGTGGAATGTGTTTACAGACAGCCAGTATGCTTTTGGTGTGGCGCATAGTTTTGGTCGATTTTGGAGAGAAAGAGGATTTTTGACGTCGCATGGTACGAAGATTCAACACGGACAGCTTGTGAATGACCTTTTGGACGCACTTACATTGCCTAAAGAGGAGGCAATAATCAAATGTAGTGTGCATCGGAAGGTGACGGATGAGGTTGGCCGCGGTAATGCGTTTGCGGATGAGATTGCGAAGGAGACGGCTAGAGATCTGACAAATCGAATGTACGTTGCGAGTTCAGTAAGATGGCCAGCGGAGACTAGTATGTGTGAGGACACAGTTGAGAGTTTGAAGAAGATACAGAATGAAGCTACTGAGATGGAAAAGACTCAGTGGAAAGAGAGTACGGGAAAGTTAGACGAGAATGGATGTTGGGTTGATTTGTCGGAAAAGCAGAGATGGATGTTACCAGATGCATACGTGCTTGCTGTTGTTACTATGGCTCATGGTACATCACACATTAGTACGAAAGGCATATGTAAGTTGCTGTCGCCCGTGTGGAAGAATGATGGAATTACTAAATGTGCGGAGAGAGTGGTTAAAAATTGCATGGTATGTTTGATGTATAATCCTGGCAAGGGCACCCCTACTCCACGTGGTCATTTTGCTCCTCCCACATGTCCCTTTGAAATTATTCAGTTAGACTTTATCCACAGGGAGAGATGCAATAATTTGAAGTTCGTCTTGGTTGTAGTTTGTGCGTTCTCCAGATGGATTGAGGCTTACCCCCTAAAGGATAATACTGCCCTGTCCACAGCAAAGGTCCTACTCAAAGAGTATTTCCCCAGGTATGGAATGCCACGGATTGTATGGTCAGATAACGGAAGTGAGTTTGTGGGAAATGTAATGAAGAGTGTATGTCGTGGTCTTGGCATAAATCAGAAATTTCATAGTGCTAATCATCCTCAGTCTGCGGGTTTAGTGGAAAGATATAATGGCACTCTGAAACTGAAACTTGCCAAAATCCAGGCAACGACTGGTCTATCATGGCCCGACGCTTTGCCTTTAGCTCTCTTATCGACCAGAGCGACTGTGCACTCTCGAGTAGGGCTCAGCCCATATGAGATTGTGTTCGGCCGTCCTGCGAACATTTGGGGAGTTCCGAGGCCTAAAGAATTTGACAGACTTGAATATCCAATGTTAATTGACTATCTCTATGATCTGACTGCTAAATTGAGTTTGATTCATCAACAGGTCTTTGAGGCTCTACCGACACAAACAGAGGGTCCTGGTCATCGGCTCCAACCCGGTGATTGGGTTCTTACCCGCAACTTTGGACGAAAAACGAAATCTTGAGCCAAGGTTCGTGGGACCTTACCAGGTGTTGCTGGCAACGAGGACTGCGGTTCGGCTGGAAGGGAGAAAACACTGGGTGCATGCCACCCACACCAAGAAAATTCCGCTCCCATTGCCAGCAGATAGTTGGATCAGAAAAGGATTCGGCTCGTCTGAAGCTTACGTCCCTCTAAGTTACGTGCCGTTTAGTGACGCGCAGCTTGTAGGAGATAACACAGTAAGACCCGACACCCCTGTTGAACCATCCGGAGTTAACCCTCTTTCAGCAGCATTGGAGAATTCAAGTTCTGAACAATTGCGTGGACAATCGAACACTCCTTTGCCGTCTGATCCACTGTTTGAAGAGCAGACTCGCCCCGGAAGAAGTCGATACTTTCTTCGACCGCGCTAACAGACTAATAAATTATTTTTTTATTTTTTCGAATTTACATCACCTCTATTGTTGCCATAAAAATTGTGGACATTACTATATATATATATATATATTGTGTACCTTTTTCCTTACAGCTAGGAGGCGTATATTGAACTCAATGAACTCTTGATTAAAAACCTTTTCATCTGGGTTAACCGTAGGGCCGTGCGGGTACTTCCTCCTGTTTAGCAGGTATCTGACACTAGGTCGATTACTTTTGTCGATTTCTGGGAACTCCTGGGGATTGACAATCGCTACTCAGAACGAAGTGCGTCAAGAACGTCACGGACGGTTTTTAGAAGATGGAGTCTCCTAAGCTGTTGGAAATTGAGAAAATGGTGGCGCAAAGATCCAAACTGCACAAGACATTTCGAGAAAAATGTTTTTTGTTACAGGTTTTTATGTTGTTCCTAACTGTTTCTATGCTGCTGGTGGGTGGAGTATATTTTGGTTTTCAATCATTGCTACCTTCTACTTTACCTACTCCTCCTTCTCATGATTTAAATTCTGTTTCCACTATGTCTCCACATTCCTTTCATCTTCTGCCCCAACATGAACAGGTCAGACGTGCGGAATTTATGAACAATTCTTTTGTTCAACTTCTACATCAGCATCAGTTGGTGATGAACACTACCAATTGTTGGGTATGTGGGTTAATGCCACATACCATGGATAAGGGTATTCCGTATTTTGTCCTTCCTTATAGCCCCCAGGGGTCAGCTCGAGCATTCCAGACCATGTTCCGTAGTGCACTAGATTCCTACCCCCATCGAGAGCCTCGCTCTGCAGACCTTGGTCCTGGCCCGTACCACAAGTCTTTGGCGATAGCAATTACAGATTTAAATAGAGATATTTTTGACGCAACACTTATCCCAGAGGAAGAGGTGCGAGCTTATAAGGATCTGAGTGAGGTCGAGTATAGTACATCAGTGAAAAATAGGCAGTTTAAAAGCTCATCTCCAATCTGGATCGTACCTCATCTCGGTCATTTCTGTCTGCAAGGTCTTGGTCGCAATCCGAGAGCTCAGCTTGGGAAGAGTGCTTGTGTTGATACTTACGTTTTACCAATGCTCTCTTCCCCTGTCTTTCTGACTGCCAAGGGTACCTATTTTGTATGTTATGATCGCGCATATACGTGGTTACCTCATGACTTCTCGGGTACCTGCTATATCGCGAATCTTTTGCCTCCAACTTTCACTGTTGCCTCAGATTATCACAAAACTAGAGTTGTGAGAGGTGTCATTAGTAAAGAAGATACTGCCGGTCAAGAAGCAGGAGATTTCTTTAAGGGTTTCCTACCGTTTTGGGGTCCTATGGTCAATAGCAGGAATCTGAGACAGTTAACTTGTGTAGTGGAAGCAACTGCTAACATAACTGCAAGCGCCCTTGGTAATCTGACAGCAGAGCTTCAAGCGGATAGGCTTATGACGTTACAGAACCGTATGGTTCTAGACGTAGTACTAGCAGACAGAGGTGGTGTGTGTAAGGTCATCCATTCGAGCTGCTGCATTTTCATACCTGATAACGCTCCAATGGTTTATCAAGCCATCCCGAAGTTGCATAAAATCTCGGAGTCCATACACGTGGACGAGGGAGATTGGACGCTTCTAGGATGGTGTTGGGGTCTGATGTCAACTTGGGGTTGGAAAATTCTGATGATTATAGGGGTTGTTGTGACGTTTCTGTTCACGTGTTGTCTTTGTGTGCAGTGTGGTCCTGCCTTATGTGGCCTTTGTGCTACAGCCTGTATAAGAAGGCCATCTGTTACCGGCGAGACATTGATGAATAAGATGATGTTCCAACAACACTTGAATGATCTGATGAATATCGACATTGATTATGATTCCGACTAGTGCTTGCCTACATGAGGGCAAAAGGAGCGTCTGAGGACCAATGAGAACCGTTACGATGCTAGCGAGTGTGGTATCTATGAACCGTAAATGACGAGATTAATAGGTGTGCGCATTTTCGCTACGCTACTTAGAAGGGTTCGTCTTATTTACAGGTTGTTCAGTTTGAACCCTCGGGTTCCATTTTAGATACGGCATCCATTTTGTTTCTTGCCCTCACGTAGTCAGCGAACAGGCAAATGTCCGCCTCATGATCCTGTGATTCCCAAGACTGGGGGATGGCACCTTTGGCACGGCAAAGACAGATGGCTCCGCAGCTGAGTAATCTTCCCACGTTGGCCTATTGTTTCAGCTCCGCATGCGCTCGGCTCGAATCCTTTGATCCTGGGATTACCATTCCGATACAACCTCCACACTCCTTCTCCTTCTGTTGTCTGACTTCCTTGCACCTGTTCCTGTCTCTTACTCTCGTCCTTTTACAACTAGAGTGGAATGTGCATAGCAGCAGGATAATGTGCTTTTACAGTTGGGAACCGACAAATGTTACTGTGATTATGTTCCGGGTTTCCGACACCATGAATGAAGCCTTTTAAGTTTATTGTGGGAACTGAGTTGTAACCTTTTGTTCGTTACGTTATCGAATGCTGAAAATGTGTATAAAAGGAGCGACGCACATTTGCAATTTGAAGCAGACTCTTGGAACCTACACTCTGTTGTACTTCCCATGACTTTTGCATCCCTGCAGTAATAAACGCTGATCTTGGACGCCGAAGGAAGTGTCCCGTGTCTCTGTCACTTGTGCGCCGAACAGGTATCCTACGAAGGTTTCAGGTGTTGTTCCCTGGCACCGCTGGTTCTTAAAAGTCCAGTCCTTCAGCGGAGTGCCTGGACAGGGCGTGATGGTGGATGTGCAGTAGAGGCTGGCGCAAGGGTGGTGGTGGGTGTGAACTCTTGTAGCGGGCCTGTGCAGCTTGTGGTACAGGTGGGGGGTGTGATGTGCTTTAGGTAGATGTGATGGGTCCTCTCCCTGTGTTGACATTGAAGGGGGACATTGGAACAGTTTCAGCATGCCCTCCGTCATCTTTATGTCCAAGGCGTTGTTTCTTACACACTCTTCCCTATAGATGGATATGTCATGTATCTTCTTGTACATGTCTTGCCAAGATGTATCCATCCTGTCCAACAATTGGGTTAGTCTGTCCCATTCCGTGCAGGGCCTCTGAAATGTCTGACAGAGTAGTCCCTATGGCACAAATGGCCTGCCTTACTTAAGCCTGCTTTAAAAAGAACTCCTCCTCCCAGGGCCCACCCCAGTCACATGCTAGCACCTTCCACATGGGACAGCCATGGATACAATCTTTAGGTCCACCAGCAGGAAGGGGGGAGGTGGTAGTCTGTGGACAGGATATTGGTACCCAGGGGATACCTGCACCACACTAGGGCTGGTTGGTCCCTCAGATGGTGGTGAGAATTCATGGGATGCACTGTTTTGGGAGGAGTCTGTAGGGGAACCACAACATCTGTCATGGATGTGAGGGCTGTGAGGGAGTGGTGTCTATGTTGGGGTATGTAAGAGCTGTAGGCTGATTAGTGCTATGCTGAGAACAGTCAATCCTGGGCTTTGGATAATGGAACACTTTTCTGGGCAGAGCGGAGTGGCGTTAGACATTTTGTCCAGTGGACCTAATACTATGGTCAGGGCACTTGACTCCTCATCCTCTGATTGAAGGGCCTGATAGTCTCCATCATCCTCCAATCCATCCACCTCCTCTGGTACTTCCTCCTCGTCCTCTTGAGCATTACTGTCCGCTGACATGGTTGCTTGTAAGAGAAGGGGGTTCTCCCCTTCAATAGTCCATCATCCACCACTGGTGGAAGGTCCATTGTCCTCATTGTTCACATCACCTGGAAGGCAGAGGTTGTAAAAGGATAAGTAATTGACCTAGTATATGATGTGGAGCAACACATGGGTTGATTCTACTGTACCTTCCATCAACGGATAATACACATGTGACCTGGTTTGGCTACACCTACACATGACAGCTTACACCATAGTACTGACATGTTGAATGGAGATGTACGATGCACAAGCAAATTCTCCTGATGTCAACTGCTGAACCTGGCTCCGTATAGGTGTAGTTGAAGATGATGGTCTTGATCTAGCATCCTGAGAAGTAAGTGATACCATACTTAATACTCCGAATGGCTAAATAGCTAACAGGCAAACATGACATACACATAACTGAAAGAATATGCATGCAACATTTTACACATTGTACACACCAACTACAGATGCTACATAGGTATGTTATGTTATGTTATTCAAATTTTTATAGCGCACGGCTGTCCCAGCAAAGGGGCGTCCCGACGCTTAGGACAGGTAAAAGCACAACACAACAAAACATCAGGAAGAGTGGAAACAGAAATCAGAGAACCTGAGATACAGAAGGGAACAAGTGAGTTTTTATAACTCTCCTGAACTCCAGCAGATTATCCAGTGCCCAAATTTGAAAGCTTAAATCGCGGAACCACAACTAAGTTTTGGCCCAAAGACCTAAGAGCCTGTGATGGTACATAAGGGATAAGCAAATTCTCCAATATTTGGGGGGAAGATTGTTTAAGAATCTTAAAAGACAAGCACAAGATTTTAAACTCAATCCGCTGTGTCATAGGCAGCCAATGTAGTGACCGTATGGTCTCCCTCACAGAGCAAAACCTCGGAAGGCCGACCAAGGCTCTAGCGGCAGCGTTTTGAACGCGCTGCAGCCTGGAAATTACAGCCTGGTTAGCCCCCAGCAGAAGCGAACTGGCATAGTCAAGCCGAGATAGAATAGTGGCCTGCAAGACCAGCTGCCTAGTGGGGGCATCAAAAAATTTCAGAATAGGTCTAAGCCCTCGCAAGATTCCAAAACAAGTGGCTGCCACTTTTTTAGCATGATTATCGAGGCTAAGAGCAGAGTCCAGCCACACACCCAGATTTTTTACCTCCGTCACCACGGTTGGAGTAACACCCAGCTCCGGAGGCCACCATTCGTCACCCCAAAGGCTACTCTTTTTACCCAGGATCAACACCTTGGTCTTCTTAGCATTCAGCTGAAGGGGATAGATCTGCTAAAGTCCTTCCCCAAAGATTTAGATCTTCTGAATGATCGAATCCATAATTGGGAAACACTTTATGGCACGCGTATCTGCTGGACAGATGCAAGTGGGTTTCACTGCTGCAGCCCGGCTGTCTTGCATATCCCGGGATGGTGTTGTCTGCAGCACTGAGAGAAGGCTGCCAGCAGCTGTAATGAGACATACATGTCCATATTCAAGTACACAGCATGACAGCAATGAGTTAACAAGTATATGTCATTGTCTTAGAACATTAATATGCTATTTCTGGCCAGTGTGCTGCATGTTTTCTCCCAAACTTTACATGTGGGCCCCTGGTCACCAGCAGCTGTTGTCAGCTGTTATCTCCACACAGATCTGACATCAACGAGATATCAGCTTAACAGACAAACATGTATTAGAAGGTAACTGATGTTTGAAGGGAGGGAGGCATAATAGTGAATGCCTCCCCCTACCTTTGGATACGCTTTCATTGTTAGGTCCATCATGCATCATGAGTACAATGTGTGGTCTGTTGACAAATCTGAAGGAGTGTACCTCAATATGCAGGCTATTTTTTCTTTTGGACATCAGATCATATCACTGCATTGCAGAGTTTATAGGTAAAATGCCTAATAGTCAGGTAAAATGTAGGCAACATGTGTGCTCCCCTCCCGATAGAGTCACAATGCCCATTTGGAACTGGGAGATCACACATTTGTTATGTACAATCTTTGTGTGACTTGCGTTCCCATCATACATGTACGACATCATAGTAGAATGTAGCAATAGATGAGGTCTTGGTTTATTATGTTCCCGGTTTAGGCTCATGTAGCAAAGCAGTGAATTTCTTACATTGTCCTATTTTTCACATGAACATTTCAGCTGTGACCTTTTGCACATATGCGTGTGTCACAATGTTGGATTAGTTTCCCTGAAGCTAAACTTCTTTGCACATCTAACTTCTCAAATCATTATCACCATCCTCCGAACACCATGACCAAGGTCTCTTCTCGCACTATGTGCAAATGTTGTCTCTATCTTCATCCATGGGGATACAGGGCTATCTATATATCCATAACATCATTAATCTATATGCAGATCGCAAGGCTGAGTTCTAGTGTAAAAGATGAGATTCTCAATAGATTGGCAGAAGAGGCACTTCAGCAGACACCGGGGGACCCTGAATGCTGAGACTTCACCACGCAGAGGTCTAACATCGCCATGAGGGGTGTCCAGTTTGTGACGAAGACGGGGTCCTTCATTTTCTTCTCCCACCAGGTAATGGGATTGGATTCTCACTTGGCGGGATTCTTGACTCTGCACCTACACACATTCTAGGTACGTTCAGGGTGCGTGTAGCCAGAACAGAACAAGCAGGCAGAATGCAAAAAGGCATCCAAGAAATCTGGGAACAATGCTGCCATGCCTAATGGAGGGCAAAAAGTGTGCTAGGATGTGCCCACTGGAAAGCGATAAAGTATTTGAAACAAACTGTTGGACCACGCATACTAGCATGCATGCATGCATGCATCTCAGTGCCGAGTTTGACACTGTGTCCCATGCCATCCTGTTGCGTCGCCTCGAGGAGGCTGGACTCATTGGCTCAGCCTTGGAATGGCTGGCCTCATTCCTTACTGATAGGATGTTTCAGGTGATAGCTCCCCCCTTTACCTCTAGCATCCTTCCCATCAATAAAGGGGTACCACAGGGCTCTTCCCTGAGCCCTCTGCTTTTTAATCTTCATGTCTAACCCCTGGCCATGGTAGCCAAGAGCAGAGGGCTGACCATGGTCTACTATGGTGATAACACACAGTTGGTGGTGGCTCTCTCCAGCGACTCCAAGCAGGACGCTACTAAATTTCAAGGTGATGACTGCCAACTGTCTCCAACTGAATGCCAACAAGTCGGAGGTGTTGTTGGTGGGAAAGGACCTGTATGGAATGAGCTCTGGTGGCCCAAGTGCCTAGGCACTGCCACCACCCCCAAGCTGGCAGTGAAGAACCTAGGGTTCTGGATGGATGCTGCGCTTAACTTCCAGATTCAAACTAAAAAGGTGGCGGGAACCTGCTTTGGATTGTTGCAAGGACTCAAACCCATCTTGGGCTTCTTTGATGCCTCTACCAAGCAGATTATCATCCAGGCTCTGATTATGTCAAGACTTGACTACGCTAGCTCTGGGTGCGAAAAAGTTAGAAATACAGAGGCTACGGAGAGTCCAGAATGCGCTGCAAGATCTCTCCTCAGTCTGCATAGAGCCTGCTCAGTGACTAACACCATTCACCAGCTCCACTGGCTGCCAGTGGCTTGGCGAATAGAGTTTAAGGCCCTCTGTATAGCCTTTAAAGTCCTGAAATTTGCATCGCTGAACATCTTGACTGACTTGCTTCTACCCTAGGTTCCCTCCCGCCAGCTTCACTCCATGGGAAACACCTGGTGGTGGTCCCCCGAGTCAGGAGGGTTTGTGCCGGAGGTCCTTCCTTTCGGAACAGAGAAGCCATCCGTTTGAACTCGCTACTGGCCTTCATTCGGGGGCTCAATAATCTCCTCGAATTCAGGAAAGCCATAAAAACCTTCCTCTTCCCCTCTCCGTAGGTCCTCTGAGTTCCCTTCCATCTTGGCCACCTCTTTGCTGAGGCGGCTGCTGTGCTTTATAAACCCGCTAACATAACATAACATTTGGGAAGATAAACAGAGGCAGGCCAACACAAATCACAAGCTGTGTCAATGAGGATTCCTTACGAAGCGTCGAGGCCACATGTAGCTGGGAGCAGCTAGGTGGGAGTGAACCAAGCTGTGCAAAGGCTGAAATGCCCATACAAGAGGAGGGAGCAGGGGCCATCACATGCTGTACTGTGTGATGGCGAAACAAAATGTTCCCTTAGTGAAATCACTGGAAAGAGAACTACATTTACAAAGGAGGGAAATTTACAGAAATGTAACAATACCAAGCCAGCATTTATGAATGCCACAGATAACAGCCAATGGCAATCAGTGTCTGTTCCAAACACCACAGAAGAGGTACAAAAGGTCTTACGAGGCTCGACCTGAAAAGGATCCTTGGGCTCCTTATAACATGAACAATTGCTCTGAGCCTCTCCCTTCTCTCTCCATCATTGTCCCATCAGAAATGGTTTCACCCATGCTTGTTTCGCTGCCTTGTGTGTTCACTCTTGCGACACATAAATCTTTAAGCTCAGGTGCAGTTAGTTGTAGCCATGAGTTCCGGTTGAGGATAGATCAATCACTACAAAGCAGCATTTATACCAACACTAATCTAACAAAGTGTCAAAGCAGCATCTAACAAGGGTTTTACAAAAGCATTGCTTTTAATAGGTGTCCCTGCTGAGATGATGAATACTCGTTACACCCATAGGATGCCAAATGTCTGTGCAACACAAAGGCATATTTAGAATTGGTGAACGTAGTGATAATATTTTGTGTGGACACAGTAAATGCTTGAGTGTGATCAGCTCAGCAGAGTAGAGTTCAGATGAAGGGCACTTTCAGTAACTTTGCCATTTCTAAGACGAGCATAATCTCCATAGTATATGAGTTTGCTATTGGGTATTAACGCACCAGATGATCAATCCAGGCCTTGCTGAGATCGGCAGTGACTATTCACCAATCATGATAGCCACCATCTTGTGCGGTGGGAGGAAGGAGGCCAGGTTTGGATCAACACAGCAGACTGATGTCGGTTAAAAGCAGAAAGAAAGAGCCTGGCAGTGCAGAGATTCTGACCTTAGTGATTGGCAAGAGCAGTCAATGGAATGGTCAACGGCCGCAAGAGCTGAGCTGAGGAAGGTGTTTTCAAGGTTTCTATCAGATGAGCAGCTGCTGCCACCATTACAAGCAGGGCGCGAGAGTCATGGCTCCAGGATCAAGCACAGAAGAAGGATGATCCAGAGGCTTCTTGTGATCTTGATGATCTTTCATCAGTACCCGAGGCGCGTACCCATCTCTCTCATGACAATACAAAGTAAAGGCTTTGAGGTACCAGACTTCCCATAAAGAAGAGATGTCTATTCAAAATGCTGATCCCCACATACAAAGCCCTACACAACCAAGGACCAGTGTACATCAACCACCACATGAACTGCCACCAACCCTCCAGACACCCGAGCTCACCCTCCTTATACTTCGCTCACACCTCGGCATCCGCTGAAGCAACAGTGGAGGAAGCTCCTTCTTCTACCTCCATGCAAAATCCTAAAACGACCAGCCCTGTCACTTCAGACATCATCCTTGCTGCTTGAATTCAGGAAAGGATTAAAGACCTGGCTGTTCAACGGATCCCTCTCTTTCAGCAAGGCTCCCTGTGCCTGGATGCCCTCTTGCTTGAAGAGCTGTGCTTTATAAATCTGATTTGATTCATGGCAGGCACGCCGAATGCAGGGGCCGGCTGAGGCAACAGCGCATTCCAACTTGACGAATGCTTCCTCTGCATCTTTCTTCCAGCAGGAGGATCAGGGATGTCCTTTGTGACAATTTTGAAAAGTTTTCCTAATCAGGCAAATCTTATTAACCACTGTCTATCATTTATTATTCAATACACCCCCCACCCCCAGAAAGAGCATTCCTGGGAAAAGGAGACTGGGCGAAGTGCTGTGCGGAGGATTTTGATCTGCTCTGCAGATAGTTGGCGCTCCCGTGCTGAGATGGTGTGACCGAGAAGTCAAACATGGGTGGGACATAATTGTACTTTCTGCTTTGAAGATTAAGTCCAATCAGTGAGAATGTACCCTGAGGGAAGTAATACATCATCTACACATTGAACCAGTGCCCTGCTTTGGAGGAACAGCAAAGTGTCAGGATCACATTCAAGAGTCTGAGGAGAGATGTATGGGGACCTGAAGAAATCCCTGTGGGAGTTGACACAATGCAAGTTTATGTTCCTAGAAAATGATAAGGTGAAGACATAATGACCGTCCTTAAGTATGAGGATGAAAGAGAAAGTAGAACAGGGTTAAACAGGGCTGAACCTTTTGCAGGTCGTGGAATACATAACAATATGGCAGCATGCTTAGGCACACCTGGAAAACCTGATATCACTGCATATGATTACTCACAGATCTTGTACAAATCTGTATGTTTTTGTACGTTGAATTAGTTTTGGCAAAATCAGCTTTTTACATTCAGTCAAAGTGGGGAAGAAGATCTCTTAATGATACAGCGATGACAGATGGATCACAGCTTCAACCTCCAGACGCAGGCGGTAATGTTGAATACAGGGTAGTTTCTTCATAGGATCAACTTTAATCTTTACAGGGTCAGCAGAAAGTACTCAACACACATGTAGTTCATGTTCAAATCATAAGGTAAAAGGCATCTTTCCAAGTATGTCTTTAATACATTCAGGGGCTTGAGAGGTTTTCACGAATAATTCAGGTAGACACCTAATTGGAAATGAATATATTATTGTGCAGTTTGCATAACATCTCTCCCTGGTAAAGCTTCTAGGAGGACTTAGGAAAAGGGCATTTCTGTCAGTAATGAGAACTAAGGTAACGGATATGGGATCAGTGTCGTGGTGGAAGGGCCATTTGCATCGATAGACAATCCTGAGAGAGGCAAACAAGGGCATTTGGAGGAATTCATGGTGGATCGTCCAGGATCAGTATCAACATAGCAGAAAGTTGATCTAAGAAAGGTCACACCTGGCACATCTGGTTGGCTTAGCTCAACGGTGGATGTGCATATTCACAGAGCAGGTGGTACCTCTGGGGCTGTCCTATAAGTAAGTGGACTTCTTTTAGGAATGTTATTGGTCATCTTGGTTGGATGTCTTTGCAGTTATGTCAGAACAACCTTCTTCCTGATGTGCAACTGTCCACAGCTGAAACACACGGCTTCCTGAGGTGCCATATTGCTCTGACCTTCTCCCAGATTGTTACCCTTTCAGTCTCCCTCTTGACCATCCTGGTCCCAGTTAGGTAGATTGCACCTCTTCCCTCCAGTTTACCATCTGTTGAAATGACTGAATTCAGCTCCTTCTTCTGTTCTTCTACCGTGACATGGTGGTTGGTGACAGAAACTTACTCTGCCATCCCCTTGAGTGGCCACTCAATGAAGATGCTGCCAAGCTGTTCCTGAACCTTCTCTTAAAACCCCTGAACAAAAGCAGCACAAACATCCTCCAGAGAAATAACCAGGTGTAGGACTTGGCCCTTTTTGCAGGGATATCCCTGAACTTTTTGCCTTCCTCCTATATTTTTTCTGACCTGTTGTTGGCTATTTTATGACTCTGGGCAATTTACCACTGTTGATCAGTGCTAAAGTGCATATGCTCTCCCTATTGTAAATTGATGTATTAATTAGTGATTACATGATTGACTATTTGGTTTACTTGTCAGACCCTAGTACTGTGCACTGAGTGCGCCCAGGGAGTGTAAATCCAAATGCTGCTAGTGGGATTGCAGCACTGGTTGTGCCACCCACAGAAGCGGCCTTGTAAAATGTGTCTAGAGTCTGCCATTGCAGAGCCTGCGTGCAGTCTGGTACTGTCATGCTGACCGGGTAAGTGCACCCACTTGCCAGTCCCTAAACCTTCCCTTTTCTTCATATCAGACACCTCTATGGTAGGCCCAAGGGCAGGGTGCATTGTAAGTATAAGGTAGGACAAGCCCTGATGTGTGTGGCATGTCCTAATAGTGAATTACTGCCATTTTCGTTTTTCACTACTGCAAGGCTACCTGTTTTTCATAGGCCAGAATGGGCTGTTAGAATTATTACATTTTATAATCCTAACCGACTCAGAGAACATGGTAGAATTTCGCGTTTAATATGCCGGGACTCAGAATAATAAAATACATCTTTTAGTGAAGTCTATTTTAATATTCTCTGTTTGCTAATACCACTTTTAGAAAGTAGGTATTTGCTTGCCTAAACCTTTCAAGCCTGCCTCTGCTAGGTTGTGTATTCCTTTGTCTGGGTTTGTGAGCGACAGGGCTGGGGGATTCCAGGAGACAGGCTGGGGCAGCCCGGTGGTGAACAGAGAGATCTACATCTAGATGGGATGGAGGAGTAGCACCAGGGACCTGAATAGGGCTGGGCCTTCCCTCTACAATGCCGGCTCCACCCCCTGTGGTGTGTCTGATGTCTCTGCCCTGCACACTGAAAGAAGAGAAGGAATACTGTCAACAAAGTGGCTTGGAAGAGAGCTGTCCCCTGATCGAAGCCCCAGGACTGGTGGACTTCACCAGCCTTTGTGAATTGCTGCTGGAAAGGCTGTTTTAGTGGCTACAGAGGCAGAGAGCTGTGACCGACTCTCACGACCGGCCTGGTGTCCTGTAGGCACCGCATCAAGCAACGCCCGCATCAAACAACACAAGCTCTGAGCTCACCGCCTCCGTCCTGACACCTTCACCGAGCTGTAGCCTGCACCGTGACTGGAAGGACACCGCGACGTGCAACGCCTCGCTACGCCGACTCGTACTGGTCTTACCGGCGCGGTCACTGCTGCTGACTTCGAGTCCTGTGAACGCACCGGAGTTGGCCACCGCCTCGCACACTTTGCGATGCACCGCCTGACTCGCACCGCTGTCCGGACTGATCGACGCCAGCTTCCGAACTCCTGCTCTGTCACCGCACCGCAAGCTGCAAGCACCACATCGAAGCCCCGTCTCACCCTGCAATGCACACCTTGGATCCACGACTCTGTCACCGGGCTGCTGCCTGCACAGCATCAAGGGACAACGCGTCCTGCAACGCTTCCTTTCTGCACTGCAACAAACATCGGAACAGTCTCGCACATCCGTGCCGGCAGCCCCAAGTAAAAGGTACTGTGACTGAGTCTGTTGACATTTGAGTGGGCCCGTACCGACGTGGTACGCTGTGTTTGCTAGACTCTGTGTTATTTTCAACAACGCTGTAGCAGGACCAGGCTACCGACTCGCACAGAACCTTGATTTAAGCCTTTTAACAAGAACTCTTGAAATCCAATAGTACTGTGGATTATTTTTGTCGTTTATTGGTCTTGTGGTAACTCTATATAAAATATACTTATTTTTGATCTACAACCTTGTGTGGTGTCCATTTGTAGTGTTGTCACTGGGTTACTGTATGTGGTCACAAATGCTTAACTTACAACGCCTCTGAGATAAAGCCTTGCTGCTCGTGCCACACTACCAAGGGGGTGAGCAGGGGTTATTTTAGGAGTGTAATCCCTTTATCCTGACGAGAGGAGAGGGTCCCTATTTGTCACAAGTACCTACCTGTGCCAACTAGAGACCCCCAATTCTAACACCAGGTTACCCCTCAAAGACATTGTTGAGTCAAGCTAGATGATCTGGGGCGGATGATCAATTGCTCTACTTACAGTCGGTCTTGACTTGGCATACCTTCATTACACCGTTTAACCACTAATCCTCTACCATGGATATAGTAGCTTCATCTGGTGGGACTTTTTGTGAGCAACTAAAGATGTTTGCAACCAAGGTAGTGATTGTTGGAAAACATCCTAACAAAAATTCAAAACAATGGCATGCTAGTCCTGCCTCCTTGAGTTACACTTCTGCATACAATTAGCATAGCTTTTGGTTAGCCGAAAAATTGTTCCCTTGACTTCATTTGGTAAACTAAAGGAGTAGAGGGGCTAGCATGATTTATGGGTTACATGGACAACAAGCCAAGCTCCACTACCCATCAGCCTCACCAGTTTTACCAGTAACTAGAGCAGAACTATTGGCAGCCTTCATGTAAGGCTACTAAGGGGCCCACTAACGAGCTTGTTTGCCTCACGTTTGCCCCCACGACTTGGTGCAAGAGCGACGCAAACCTCACATATTATTTAAGCAACTACGCAAGGCCACTTTGCATGATCCTGAGTGGCTCCATAAATCTAAGTTTCAGCAACACAGCGCAAATCACTGCATTGAGTTACACTGCCCTTTGAAGGTGTTCCATGGGTGTTCCCACAAAAATCCCATGGTTTTTTATGCATTCCCAAATTTACCAGAAATGATGGACCTGGAAATGTGCCAAAGAGATACGCCTTCCCAGGAAAGGTGTAACAAGGAGAAATATTTTAATTTCTCCTTGTTACTTCCTCTTTCTATGTGTGCTGCATTCTGAATCACAAAGTGATATAGAAAAATGTCTCTCACGATTGTTTTCAAACAGGAAAGTGCCCCTTACTGCACAAAAACAATCCTGCAAGCAACACAGGCCCCCTTCCACCATGGTGCAAGGGTGCCTGCATTGGGCTAGGCATCAAATGGGCACAAGCGCAGGGTAAAAGGCAGAAATGCACTGTACTGCCTTAAATATGGTGAACTCATGCCCTGGTAGCACAGTAGCACAGTAAAGTGACTTTTTGCGTTGCACTGTGTGACTTTTAAAAAACAGGCCCCTCTGCGTTTTCAGGTCAGATAGATCCACTCTTGTGGAGTCTGCAAGGCAGACAGGACGCTGTTCCACCTGCCAAGCAGCATTTGTAGGGCTCAGCTGTGCCTGGAGCAAGGCTGCTGAAGGAAGAACTCATATGGAAAGAGGAATTCTTAAAATATTGCCACCAGGTCTTTAGGGCAAAACATGGCAGTTTGAAATTCATAATTACTTTGGGATGGGGGAATAAACTGTATCCCATGGTCAAACTACTTAAATAAAGCAATTCAAAAAGTAGAGATCGGCCAAACAAGGGATGATAAAAATATGAGACTGACCCCTAAACCTGTACTGAAGACCCTAGGATTACTTATAAGAGAAGCAGAAAACAGTGTGGATCTTGCCAAGAATACATGTACATCATTAATTCTGTACTCATACAGCACCTTAGATAGTCAATATAATTTATAAACATACGTCTAGAGGGAAACAGGGACTCCTCAGTCCCCTCTGTACAAGCTCAAAACCCACAAGGAGGTAACCCTACATCTCTACCAAGAAGGTCTCTATTCTAAAGGGGGGCAGAACTCTTGTTTTTTAGCCGACTCGCTTCCACGTTTTCTATGTGGCCTGCTTCATCATTGAGTTCCCTCCCATTATGGGGCAGCACTTAATTTGGTGGGTGGAAGGTTTGTAGACTAGAGCACTTGAAAATAAAGAAGGCATTTAAAATGCCAGATGTTACAGGATTCATGTTCAATAGCGACAAGCAGAGGTAGAGAGTTTCTTTGTAGAAATGTAGGGTTACTTCTGGTGGCTTTTGAACCAATGTAATTTGTATGCAAACAACCATACGTTATTGCAGCAGAAATGACACTGTCCCTCAATATATGGAGTTTTCAGACTTTTCCTTAAAAGAACAAATGGAACACATATGACAGACACTGAAGATTCAGAAAATTTCCGAGGCCTGGCTTTCTCCAGAGAAAGGCGTCTATGACTGTAGGAGAGTAGGATCTGCTTACTATGGTTACCCCCACTTTTTGCTGATATTTCACTGTTTTTCCATATTAGTCTGGCTGGGTCCCTGCTATCCAGGACCCCAGCCTGGCTGCTTCCTCTCTAAATTGATTACATGTACTTTAGGTACACTCTAGTTTGGTTACTGGGGTCCCCCTGTGAGTCCCTAGTATATGGTACACCAGGTACTAAGGGCATAGGTACCCTATAGGCCTACCAAGGGCTGCAGCATGTATTATGCCACCCGTGTGGAAGTCCTCCAAAATGACACCACAGGATTGCTACTGCAGCCTGGGTAAGGTGGTGAATGCCCCCCTTACTGAGATAAAGGTCACCTATATCTACCTTAAATCACTACACATAGAAAAATGTCAGTCACCCATATGGCACGCCTTATCAATCCTGAAGGCAGGGTGCTTAGTTTCGTGTGAGAGGGTGCCCATGCATGAGCAGGACCCCTATGCGGCTTTCGGAATCTATTCTCTAAGGCTGTTCTGTGATGCAGCCAGACCATAACTGCATTATAACCTCACAGTAAATGCTAACTTTGGAATGGCTGCATGGAAACATGTCGTGTTTGGTGTCAAACACTTTGGAATCCTAACCCCTGCCAGTCCTGGCAGCGGGGGTAGAATTCCACCCTTATAGAGGGAGAGACATGTACACACTGGTCTAACCGATAATAATTCAAAAGAGTCTGGCCACCTGCTGCTGACCAAAACTCCAGCAGGGGAGGTCTGGACAGTAGGTTTCCTGTCACAGGGAGGTGTAACTACTTCCCAGACAGGCTTTAGTGTATTGGGGATGGGTGGGTGCACTCTGAGAGTGCTTTGAAGTCAGCACTGGGGTCATATTTGGTGTCCCTGTGCATAGCCTTGTTCAAACCAGTTGCAGGGGCTACCAGCCCCTGCTCTGGTGCAAAACTGGACAAAGGAAATGGGTGTAGCCACCCATCTTTCCAGACCCTCTCATAGGTGGGTCCCCAGAGTATGTCCAACCTCTTTCTTAGGTATAAGTAAGAAACCCCTAGCAACAGGACTTTAGATTACACCTGGATGAAACTCTGAAACTGAATCCTGTAACTTCGATGTACTACTAAAGACTAGAGGACGGAAGAAACTCTCTTGGTGTCAAAGAGTGACTCCCCTGCTCAAGCAGGCACCAACAAAGTATTTGCCGGTCTGCATCTCTGAAGCTCTTGCCATACTCCAAAGTAATTGCATCCCAGAAAGAGGATTTCCAGACTTCTCAGAGGCCGACCCAAGTCCCCATCAAAGCTGAGACCCACAGCCCTCATGAGTGCCGTGGAACCGGAACCCCTGGACACTGTGCATATTTGCAAGTGCATTGACTTCCCAATGTTTTTTGAAGTTGTGCTTTGGGTTACTTGTAGACCAAACGCCTAGCATAATCTGCATTGAAGATTGTGGGCCTACACTCCACAAGTGTACCGTGAGCCCACTTCTTGCATTTCCACTTGAGGCTCTTCGGATTCCTGGTCTGTCGACTGGTGGGCCCCTATGAAGGCAACTCTGATTTTCCTTGGGCTTCTCTGGTTGCTCCAGACATGCCCTGACTCCCCACCACGTGGTGAGTCCCTCTGACCTCGCAGGTCTACACCAAAGCATTTCTTTATTTTCTGTGTGGGTTGCTGTTGCCAAGGCTTGTTTCATCCATTCCGGAAACCAACACCGCAGCACTCGACATCCTTTGTGGGACAGCTGGATTCCAGATCCTGGTTGTTGTTGACACCTCCTGGTCCTCATGGCTGAAGAGTCAGAATTCACCTCTTTCACCTGAAATCACCCGACATCGGTGGGCATCTGCCTATCATGCTCCTGGTCACTGGCTAGTGACCCAGACTCTGTCCTCTCTGCTTTCAGGTTCTTCTCATCTTCGATCCAGGCTTTGATCACACCGACACTTTCGTCTACGAAGGCAGCAGCATTTTGCAGCAGATGGCCATTGAAAATGACGACGGTTCCCGACACCAAAAGACACCTATGCACCTGGCTTCCCTGGGTGAGGTAACTCGAGTACTCCAGTGCTCTTGTGGGTGTTGGCCTTAGACCCCTTAAGTCTAAATGGGTTTGCTCAAAGTCCTCCTCTAAGTGTCCTTTATCTTTAAAATTCCAACCACAACTTTCCCCATAGAAGTTAATGGTGATTCGTGGCTGTGTTCTCACACTGCACACATCCCCCCTGGGCACCCTGTG
The DNA here is from genome assembly GCF_964261635.1 of Lissotriton helveticus. Lineage (NCBI taxonomy): Eukaryota > Metazoa > Chordata > Amphibia > Caudata > Salamandridae > Lissotriton > Lissotriton helveticus. The sequence goes on along the minus strand of NC_136069.1, from coordinate 1,710,969,588 downwards.
TCACTACCTTGGGAGGTTCCTGGTGGCCCCAGGGGTTCTACAGGCTCTAGGCCTTGTGTCTATGCAAGTCGTGGTTCTTATTTCACTTTCTTAATATATGGTTTGGTACGCCCCTAGGGATCAACGTATATTGTGCTAATTTACTGTGTGATTTTAAGTTTACCATATGTACTTTTGCCTCTAGCCTCATAAAGCAGACTAGTGCGATGTGTTTAGAAAAAATACATATATTTTATATATATACCTGGTGTGGTTCTCCTTTCATTTCGTCATTCACGAGATTATAGACTAGTAAAACAAGCTGCTTTACATTCCTCAAAGACTTAGCCTGAAGGCTGCCCTCCATAGCTACCACTAGGAAAGCTTTCTATAAATGTTGTCTTTAACCTACCATCAATAAGGGTCGTTTGGACTTGTGCAAGGTGCCCACTACAATAGTGGACAGTATATGCCAGGCCAATTTCTCACATTGGTGGCAGCGGTGGGATTGGATGGGCTTCAGTCCTAGTGACTGCAATGAGACCCCTGTAGTCTACACAAAACCTCATCTCTCTGTTAACACCCTGGGTGTGAGGTTTAGGTACCAGGACCACTGGATTAGCCCAAGGGCTATCTACGGGCCCGATTCACAGAATTAACTTAAGACAAAATCCTAAAACTTACTACTTTTGGTATTCACAGGATGCACTTACTGCTTTTTGGTATTCACAGAATGCACTTACTACTTTTGGTATTCACAGAATGGATTTACGACTACTAATTTTACGTCCGTACTTGGGCCGGAGATTCCGGCCCAGAAGCGGAGCTTCCGGCCCAGAGGTTGAGCTTCCGGCCTGGAGGCGGGGTTTCCGGCCCAGAGGTGGCCATGGCCGAAATCTCCACCTCCACCCTACTGCTCCTTTTGTTGGAAGGCACCTGGTCCGTTATTCCAGAATCCAGGGCCTGTTAAGTGTTAGACTTTTTGAACTGAGACCTAGTCACAGCAAACACATGTACAGAGATCCCTAACATTTCTGCATGGGTCCTTAACTCGACTTCAGACCAGGCTGAAGTCTCTAGATCATTGCCAAGCACGCATTCAACAGAGAAGTCTGCTCTAACCACAACCTTCTTAAGGCCAGTTACCCCTCCCCAGGAGAAATTAACAACTACCAGGGCATGGTTGGTCCTGACATGGCTAGCATTGGTCACTTGATAAAGTTCACAAAGTATCTGCCCAGGAGCCATAAGGTCTTGTGTCACCATTGTGACACTTTCCCTTGTGTTCCTGTAGGCCATAGCCTTATTCTCATTGATCAGAGGCTGCTGTCTGTATTTGATGAAGTGAAGCAGGCCATGTACACTGCACCAATTCAGCAAAGTCCTAACTACTCCAAAGAATTCATTGCCCTAACAGATGCATCTGAGTTGGGGGTAGGGACTGTGCTGTCACAATTGAATGATGAAGGTCAGGACCAGCCAGTAGCTTTTATTAGCAGAAGGCTAATTGGGAGGGAGGCCTTTGCTGTGGTTTGGGCTCTGAAGAAGCTAAGGCCATACTTGTTTGACACTCACTTCACTGTACAGACTAACCCTAAGCCCCTCTTAAAACTTTCCTAATGGGCAAATTCCTCTCCTAACGCTCGCATTGCAAGCACCTCAGCGCCTCTGTTTCACATACTACTAAGACATAACCCACAGCTTTTCTGGATGATATTTGTCCGGCACTTCTAGGCATTCCACCTGGGAACTGAGATTGCCTCTCTTGCATAATGTTTTTATCTGATTTTATCCCACATGTATCCGGGATTTTGTTACTGCTTATTCTTTTCTTTTGTTGTTTAATGCAGCTACCTGCTCTTCCTCAATTGTATCCACCCTTCCTAAGTCTTGTATATCACCCGTCAGGTCTGGTTTGCACACTATAAAACTCAAAATAAATAAATAAATGTAGCATGAAAGAAATGTGGCATGAAAGAGATGTGGCATGGAAGAGATGTGGCATGAAAGAGATGTGGAATGAAAGAGATGTGGCGGAATGAAAGAGGTGTGGCACGTAATCTATGTGGCATGAAAGAGATGTGGCATGAGATGTGGAATGAAATAGATGTGGCATGAAAGAGATATATATCTATCTATCGACCTCCTGGACCTGCTTCTAAGTTCATCGAAGCCCTCCTTGAGGTGGCCAACTCTTTGGTTGTGGGTTCGGCTAACTTCACAATATAGGGAGACCTAAACCTCCACTTTGATTTGACTCATGACCTTACCATCAAAAATCTCCTGGCGGACCTTGCGGCCTTACAATTAGATTCTTTAATTCAGACTGCTACGCACTCAGCTGGGCATGTACTAGATCCTGTCTTTACTAATATCCCGGAGGTTAGGACAGATGTGCCCAAACCTATGGGATGGACAGATCACTATTTAATCAAAATTACTATGATGGTCAGCGAAATGGTCAATAAGGATGAGCCAATCCGGCGCTTCAAGAGGCCTTGGCATAAACTCTTAACCAATGACCTCCACTCCACTTTAGAAGCATTCCATTATGAGGCAAATATGGACATTAATATGACATACGCCGCCTTCCATGACTGGATCATCAGAGGATTAGACGCCCTCATTCCAGTCAAATGGACTAAGGGGCGCAGATCCCCCTCCAACCCATGGTTTAACGATACTCTGAGATCCATGCGGAAAGATTGTAAGAAAGCTGAGCGTATCTGGAGAAGGGACTACAAAGATAGGGATAAAGCATCATATCTGGCCAAACAAAAACTTTATCACAAAGCTATTTGCTCCGCGCGTGCCTCCTTCTACGCAGAAGAAATTAATTCCAGCCCTAACCCCACCAAATGTATTTTTAAATTGGTGCAAGAACTGCAGAGTAGTAGAGCCCCTGTCTCCAGTATCACCTCCGCGCAGTGGTGCGAGGACCTTGCCATTTTCTTTGTAGAAAAGGTGCAAAAAATATACAGGTCATTCCCGCAGCACTCTTTTGACCCACTCAACCCCATTAATTCCAATATTAGCGGCACCACATTGACGCTTATACCAGAAATCTCGTACGAGGACTTAACTAAACTCGGCAGGAAAGTCAAGTCTGGCTCTCCTGCAGATCCCATGAGGCCGGCTCAATTTACTGAGTCTTTAGTATATTTTCTACCATCTCTGGCCTCTATACTCAATCTTTCCTTCTCTTCGGCCAGTGTCCCGACTGTCTGGAAACAAGCATGGGTTTCCCCTATTATCAAGAAGCCTACTCTGGACCCCTCCAAACTAGAAAACTTCAGGCCCATTTCGTTGCTCCCATGGGTGTCCAAACTGGCGGAGGCCCATGTAAACAACGTGTTGTCCCAATATATGCATCAAAATAACATCCTAGACCCATCTCAAAACGGGTTCAGGCTGGGCCATAGTACCAAGTCTGCCCTCCTGTCTACGACTGAACACCTCCGGACAATTCTCGATGCCGGTCAAAGTGCTGCGCTGATTTTGTTAGATCTCAGCGCAGCCTTTGATACGGTTTCACATGATATTCTGTTACATCGTCTGGCGACAGTAGGGATTACCGGTCTCGCCCTGGAATGGTTCCGCTCATTTTTGAAGGACCGATCCTTCCAGGTCTCAGCTCCCCCGTATCTCTCCCAGTCCCATTCCATTGGCCAGGGAGTCCCTCAGGGCTCTGCACTTAGCCCATCCCTTTTTAATCTCTACGTGCAGCAACTTGCGGTAGTGGCTAAGGAGTGGGACCTTACGCTGGTGTCATACGCAGATGACACGCAGCTGGTCATCACTCTCACCGAAGGACCATCTACTTCAGCTTCGAGATTTAGGGGTGAGCTGGCTGCAGTAGCCCAGTGGATGACGTACAATTGCCTGCAGCTTAATGCAGGCAAGACGGAGGTGCTGCTTGTCCGGAGGAATACCAGCTATTGGAACGAGCACTGGTGGCCCTCTTCTTTGGGCACCATTCCACCGCCTAAATCCCTGGTTAAAAACCTGGGAGTCTGGATAGACTCCTCGCTCAGCTTCCAGACCCACTCCAAAAAAGTGGCAGCTACTTGTGTGTGCCTGCTGAGGAGTCTTAACCCGATACTCACATTTTTTTGACTCTAAAGTCCGGCAACTCGTTGTACAATCCACGGTCCTCTCTCGGCTGGACTATGCCAGTGTTTTATTTCTGGGCGCCAACAAAGCGGAGATAGCGCGATTGCAACGAGTTCAGAATTCGGCGGCAAGATCCTTGGTGGGTCTTCCCCGCAGATGCTCCGTTAGAGCTACCATTCGAAAGCTTCATTGGCTTCCCATTGAATCTCGTATTCAGTTCAAAACCCTCACACTGGCATTCAAGATCCTCAAATCCAGTTGCCCAGAACTTTTGCGTCCTCTTCTGACATCTTATGTGCCACAGCGCAGTCTGCGCTCATTAGGCCAACACCTAGTGATTGTACCCCGCACAAAGCTCTGCCGTATTGGCGGACGCTCTTTTAGGGTTCTGGGAGCTAAGCTCTGGAACTCCTTGCCATTGAATATTCGCTCCTTGGAAAACATGTCTGCCTTCCGGAAAGCCGTTAAGACCCATCTGTTCCCCCTTCCTTAGGACTTCTTGTCCTAGCTCTTTCTCCTCTTTTGGTATGGCACTTGTGGATCCTCAGCGCCGGGACGCCTCTTTGCTGGGGCAGCTGTTGCGCTTAATCAAAATACTAACATAACATAACATGTATAATGAAAGAGATGTGGTGTGAAGGAGATGTGGCGTGAAAGAGATGTGGAATGAAAGAAATGTGGAATGTAATAAATGTGGCATGGAAGAGATGTGGCATGAAAGAAATGTGGCATGGAAGAGATATGGAATGAAAGAGATGTGGCATGAAAGAGATGTCGCATGTAAGAGATAAGGAATGAAAGAGATGTGGCACAAAAGTTATATGGAATGAAAGAGAATGTGGCATGTTAGACCCGGCCTCGTGGCGTGGTCCTCCCTGACCCGTAGTGACCCAACTCTGACCCGTGCACCACACCAGGCCCCTGATTATCACGGCCTACCCGTCCATTCCCTCCATGATCCGGACACACGGCACTGGACTTCCCCGTCCTCCCCCCTCCATCTTCCCGGTACCGGACACACCCAAACCCTATAGGCCCCAAAGGCCCCCGGTGCCCATTCCCCTGCACCTAAGATAGCCTCCCCCGGCCCCAGCACAACCTCGGCCCTAGACGAGCCATACCCGGCTGGGAGGTAGAGCGCTACCCGTGAGCGAGAGAGGGAGGAGTAGTTCGATCACACCTCCCACCTCCCCTCGAGAGATGGGTTTTGATCGGCCATCCGGCCTCCCTGAGGGCTGGCTCCAAGCCTGCTGCGTGTCTGGGATCCCTCCAGACCTAACTTGAAAGGATGAAAGAGGCCGCGTGGGAGGAACCGCCAACAAGCGGCCCCCAGGCGCTAAGACCTCTGCCTGCGAGGACTCCGGACATCAAAGAGGAGCAGTCATATATCAAGGGGTGCTTTGGGACGATCAAGTTAGTTGAATCCTGGAACTACGAGAGCTCTGCTGACATCGTCACGGCTCCTACCCGGCAGAGAAGGACTTCTGCCCGAAACCATCTGAGCCCTGCTGACATCGTCGCGGCTCCTACCCGGCAGAGAAGGACTTCTGCCCGAAACCATCTGAGCCCTGCTGACATCATCGCGGCTCCTACCCGGCAGAGAAGGACTTCTGCCCGGAACCATCTGAGCCCTGCAGACGTGGTCGCGGCTCCCTCGCAACCTTGAGAACACCTGAGCCCTGCTGATTCGATCGCGCCTCCCCTTAAACCGTAAGAACTGCCACATCCTTGCTCGAGCCCTGCGGTTGTGGTCGCGGCTGAGAGACTATCCTGTTCCGGCTGGCCCCAAGATCTACTCGTATCCCCCAGCTCGAGGATTGAGAGCTGTGCGCCGGATTCGCACCTGCATCTATCTTCAACAGTAAGACTGTCCCGCTACCCTAATCCCTACCGAGACTCTTTGAGCCCTTGCTCTACTTGTACATAAGAATCGTGCGGATCATAAAGATACATTTACTTGAGATATAAAGAATACCTTCTCCTGAAAACCTACAGTGTGGTGTCCCTTTGTCGAGTGGTGCTAGCTCAGCGCGTGGGATCCTAGATTCGAAACTCTCCCCCTGAAGGGTCTCCCGCCAGTGCTCGGCAGTGTTCTTAGGAGAGGTGGGTCACAGGGTGGTCAGGTACATATTCTGCCCTTCCCTGGGATCGCCCTTCTAACATGGCATGAAGGAGATATGGCATGAAAGAGATGTGGGATAAAAGAGATGTAGAATGAAAGAGATGTACAATGTAAGAGATATGGCATGAAAGGGATGTAACATGGAAGAGATGTGGCATGGAAGAGATGTGGCACGAAAGAGATGTGGCATGAAAGAGTTGTGGCATGAAAAATATGTGGAATGAATGAGATGTGGAAAAAAAGAGGTGTGTAAGGAAAGAGATATGGCATGAAAGAGATGTGGAATGAAAGAGCTGTCCTTGAAAGAGACGTGGAAAGAAAAGAGGTGTATAATGAAAGAGATGTGTCATTAAAGAGATGTGCAATGTAAGAAATGTGGCATGAAAGAAATGGGGAATGAAAGAGGTGTATCATAATAGAGATGTACAATGTAAGAAATGTGGAATGAAAGAGATGTGGAAAGAAAGAGGTGTATAATGAAAGAGGTGTGGAAAGTATGAGATGTGGCATGAAAGAGATGTGGAATGAAATAGATGTGGAATGAAAGAGATGTGGAATGAAAGAGATGTGGAAAGAAAGAGGTGTGAAAAGAAAAAGGTGTATAATGAAGGAGATGTGGCATGAAAGACATGTGGAATGAAAGAGATGTGGAATGAAAGAGATATGGAATGAAAGACATGTGGAAAGAAAGAGGTGTGAAAAGAAAGAGGTGTATAATGAAAGAAATGTGGCATGAAAGTGACGTGGAATGAAAGAGCTGTCCTTGAAAGAGATGTGGGAAGAAAGAGGTGTATAATGAAAGAGCTGTGACATGAAAGTGATGTGGAATGAAAGAGATGTGGCATGAAAGAGATGTGGAATGAAAGAGATGTACAATGTAAGAGATGTATAATGAAAGAGATGTGACATGAAAAAGATGTGGCATGAAAGATGTTGCATGAAAGATTTGTGGCATGAAAGAGATGTATCATGGAAGAGATGTGGAATGTAAGAGATGTGGAATGTAAGGAATGTGGAATGTGAGAAATGTGGCATGACAGAGATGTGGCATGGAAGAGATGTGGCATGAAAGAGATGTGGCATGAAAGAGATGTGGAATGAATGAGATGTGGAAAGAAAGAGATGTGGAAAGAAAGAGGTGTATAATGAAAGAGATGTGGAATGAAGGAGCTGTCCTTGAAAGAGATGTGGAAAGAAAGAGGTGTATAATGAAAGAGATGTACAATGTAAGAAATGTGGAATGAAAGAGGTGTGGAAAGAAAGAGGTGTATCATGAAAGAGGTGTGGCATGAAAGAGATGTGGAAAGTAAGAGATGTGGCATGAAAGAGATGTGGAATGAAAGAGATGTGGAATGAAAGAGATGTGGAAAGAAAGAAGTTTGGAAAGAAATATGTGTATAATTAAAGAGATGTGGCATGAAAGAGATGTGGAAAGAAAGAGGTGTGAAAAGAAAGAGGTGTATAATGAAAGAGGTGTGGCATGAAAGAGATGTGCAAAGTAAGAGATGTGACATGAAAGAGATGTGGAATGAAAGAGATGTGGAAAGAAAGAGGTGTGGAAAGAAAGAGGTGTATAATTAAAGAGATGTGGCATGAAAGTTTTTTGGAATGAAAGAGAATGTGGCACGAAAGAGATATGGCATGAAAGATATGTGGGATGAAAGAGATGTGGAATGAAAGAGATGTACAATGTAAGATATGTGGCATGAAAGAGATGTAACATGGAAGAGATATGGCATGGAAGAGATGTGGCACGTAAGAGATGTGGCACGAAAGAGTTATGGCATGAAAGAGATGTGAAATGAATGAGATGTGGAAAGAAAGAGATGTGGAAAGAAAGAGGTGTATAATGAAAGAGATGTGGAATGAAGGAGCTGTCCTTGAAAGAGATGTGGAAAGAAAGAGGTGTATAATGAAAGAGATGTACAATGTAAAAAATGAAAGAGATGTGGCATAAAAAAGATGTGGAATGAAAGAGATGTGGAATGAAAGAGCTGTCCTTGAAAGGGATGTGGCATAAAAGAGGTGCGTAATGAAAGAGATGTACAATGTAAGAATTGTGGGATGAAAGAGATGTGGAAAGAAAAAGATGTGGAATGAAAGAGATATGGAATGAAAGAGATGTGGAAAGAAAGAGGTGTGGAAAGAAAGAGGTGTATAATGAAAGAGATGTGGAATGAAAGAGATGTGGCATGAAAAAGGTGCGTAATGAAAGAGATGAACAATGTAAGAAATGTGGGATGAAAGACATGTAAAAAGTAAGAGATGTGGCATGAAAAAGATGTGGTATGAAAGAGATGTGGCATGAAAGAGATGTGGAATGAAAGACATGTGGAAAGAAAGAGGTGTGAAAAGAAAGAGTTGTGAAAAGAAAAAGGTGTGGAAACTAAGAGATTTGCATGAAAGAGATGTGGAATGAAAGAGATGTGGAATGAAAGAGATGTGGAAAGAAAGAGGTGTGGAACGAAAGAGGTGAATAATTAAAGAGATGTGGCATGAAAGAGATGTGGAATGAAAGAGATGTGGAAAGAAAGAGATATGGAATGAAAGAGATGTGGAAAGAAAGAGGTGTGGAAAGAAAGAGCTGTATAATGAAAGAGATGTGGAATGAAAGAGATGTGGCATGAAAAAGGTACGTAATGAAAGAGATGAACAATGTAAGAAATGTGGGATGAAAGACATGTAAAAAGTAGGAAATGTGGCATGAAAAGGATGTGGTATGAAAGAGATGTGGCATGAAAGAGATGTGGAATGAAAGACATGTGGAAAGAAAGAGGTGTGAAAAGAAAGAGTTGTGAAAAGAAAAAGGTGTGGAAACTAAGAGATTTGCATGAAAGAGATGTGGAATGAAAGAGATGTGGAATGAAAGAGATGTGGAAAGAAAGAGGTGTGGAACGAAAGAGGTGAATAATTAAAGAGATGTGGCATGAAAGAGATGTGGAATGAAAGAGATGTGGAAAGAAAGAGGTTCTGGAAAGAACGAGGTGTATAATGAAGGAGATGTGGCATGAAAGACATGTGGAATGAAAGACATGTGGAAAGAAAGAGGTGTGAAAAGAAAGATGTGTATAATGAAAGACATATGGAATGAAAGAGAGGTGGAATGAAAGAGGTGTATAATCAAAGAGATGTGGAATAAAAGAGGCATATACTGAAAGAGATGTGGCATTAAAGAGATGTATAATGAAAGAGATGTGTCATGAAAGAGATGTACAATGTAAGAAATGTGGTATGAAAGAGAGATGGCATGAAAGAGATGTGGAAAGAAAGAGATATGGCAAGAAAGAGGTGTGGCATGAAAGAGGTGTAATAATGAAGGGGAAGTGGAATGAAAGAGATGTGGAAAGAAAAAGTTGTGGAAAGAAAGAGGTGCGGAAAGAGAAAGATTTATAATGAAAGAGATGTGGAATGAAAGATATGTGGAAAGAAAGAGATGTGGAATAAAAGAGGCGTATACTGAAAGAGATGTGGCATTAAAGAGATGTATAATGAAATAGATGTGTCATGAAAGTGGTGTACAATGTAAGAAATGTGGCATGAAAGAGATGTGGCATGTAAGAGATGTGGAAAGAAAGAGATGGGGCATGAAAGAGGTGTGGCATGAAAGAGGTGTGGCATGAAAGAGGTGTAATAATGAAAGAGAAGTGGAAAGAAAGAGGTGTGGAAAGAGAGAGGTGTATAATGAAAGAGATGTGGAATGAAAGAGATGGAAAGAAAGAGATATGAAATGAAAGAGATGTTGCATGCAAGAGGTGTGGCATACAAGAGGTGTAATAATGAAAGAGATGTGAAATGAAAGAGATGTGGAAAGAAAGAGGTGTGGAAAGAAAGAGGTGTATAATGAAAGATATTTGGCAAGAAAAAGATGTGGAATGAAAGAGATGTGGGATGAAAGAGCTGTCCTTGAAAAAGATGTGGAATGAAAGAACTGTGTGTAATGAAAGAGATGCGGAATGAAAGAGATGTGGCATGAAAGAGGTGCATAATGAAAGAGAAGGGCCTAGGAAGAGCTGAGGGCACAGGGCAGGGTAAGAGGTGAGGGCGGAAGGGTAAGAGCTGAGGGCACAGGTAAGAGCTGAGGGCACAGGGGTAAGAGCTGAGGGCACAGGGGTAAGAGCTGAGGGCACATGTAAGAGCTGAGAGTACAGGAGTAAGAAGTGAGTGAGGGCCCGGGGTGAGATCAGATGGCAGAGGATTTAGAGCTGAGGGCACCTGCGAGGGCAGAGAGCAACGCGGTAAAGCACCTTTACCTGCGCTCATATTTAGTAAATTATCTTATCTGAATACTTTATAACTCATATTGCACAGGTGGAATTTGCTCGTCCTTCACAATATGCTTAGCAGGGGTCAAATCTGGTAAATGGTTCCGGTGCTGGGTAATTGTGCACAGACATTAGTAGCGGCCAGCGAGTATGAGAATGATATTCACACTGACCTTCCGGTGCGAAAAATACACTCATGACGTGTGTTGTGCAAAACTCTATTGCACAATTTCAAACCTCCATAGCACTGACGCCAAGACCGCAATCAGATCACCAGATGTTTATCACATTGTGTAAGTGCAAGAGACGTCACACCCGTCTCCGTCTCCCTGGGTGGAAGGTACAGAGTTAATGTTTCACCTGCTCTGCACTTCACCCTTCCTGGTTGAGGAATGCGACCAGCAAGTGAGATCAGACGAGGCCACCCTTCGAATGGGTCATATACAGCCAGAGCTCACGTGATGGAAGGGCTGCTTCTAACCAACAGGGTCCTCTCCCACCTTCTCCCAGTATTATTCCCTGCAAATATACACATTCATTTCACAAGTATTAGAGACTGGTTAATACACTGGTGCCCGCAGCCACATAAAGCACAATCAATCAATCCGTATATTTGTAGAGCGCTTATCCCGTGAGGGTATCCAGGCACTACATTTAAAAAGTGCAAAACTATTCAAAAGAAAGTGCTAACTAACCTACAATTGCACGCAATTACTGTTCTAGTTAATAAAGGTGAGTTTAAGTGAGATAGTGTTACCCCTACCTTTCAGATTTCAACAAAGTTATCGTTGTTTTAAAAAAACAGAATTCCGAAAGAGATCTGAAAGTGAACTGTGTATCTAACTAAGACTTAATTTCCTGCTCGAATGGACAAACCAGCAGAAACAAGAGCGGCGCCTATTTCAACCTCACGGCCTATACACACCACCTCATGTTCAGAGCCAACACCGGCTAATTACATACCGTTCCACCCAAAGGACGCCGGGGGCAGGGATTCATCAACCCATTCACCTTGTCTAATGCATCTCGACTTTCTCTGCCAGGTGAGCTCTCCCACCGGCCTCACACCCTGGTCTGCTCACTCATTGTCCATGTGCTGAGGTCAGTCTGAAAGATTTCCGACCTGATTTCAGGTAAATCTATCAAGATTACCTAAAAGAAGCGGGAGCCAGGCAATGGAGGTATCCTGGCCACCCACTGCTTCAATGCCTTTCCTAAGCCACCAGGTTTGGAGCTTTCACGAGGCGACTTAAGGAAGCAGCCTTAGGGAACCAAATTACAACACAAACAATTTTTTTTAAAAGTCCTATGGGAACGGGCACACGGACAGCGGGAGGGGGGCAGGAAGGTTGGAGCTTTCACGAGGCGACTTAAGGAAGCAGCCTTAGGGAACCAAATTGCAACACAAATAAAAAAATGTAAAAGCCCTATGGGAACGGACAGCGGGAGGGAGGGCGGGAGCGTTGGAGCTTTCACGAGGTGACTTAAGGAAGCAGCCTTAGGGAATCAAATTACAACACAAATCATTTTTTTTGAAGCCCTATGGAAACGGGCACACGGACAGCGGGAGGGGGCGGATTAACAGGCACACGGACAACGGGAGGGGGGGCGGGAACGGCACACGGACAGCGGGAGGGGGCGGGAACGGGCACAATCAAAGGGCAGAAAGCAAGAAAAAAAGGAGCGAAGCAACTCGGTTAAGGCAGCTCCTTCATAGCCCACAGGCCCCCAAAAATCCGGAGGGGCTTCTCAAAGCCTGCAATGGAACCATGATCCCGGAGAGTGAGGTGGGTGCGAGCTTGGGGCTCCAAAAAGGGAAGACGGCGGGAACAGGCACATGGACAGCGGGAGGGGGGGCGGGAACAGGCACACGGACAGCGGGAAACGGAAAACAGACAGAAAACAAAGACGACAGCCACGAGCCACGGACAACAATACACGGAGACACCAGACCTAGAAAAAAAAAACAGTGACGACAGCAACGAGACACGCAAAGACGTAAAACAAACAGGGAGACTACATGAGACGGGGTAGACGTACAAAGTGATAAGAAAACTATAAGAACATGCTGCTTACCTGATCACAAATACAAAGTACTTCCTGGCAACTTAAATATCGCAGCCCACTCCGGCAAAAGACACTTCAAAAAAGCCCAAAACATGACGGAAAAAAACAAACATCCGCCCACTGCCGCAATGACATTGTTAAAGGGGCGGAAAGCGAAAAAATCGCCGGAACGCCCACGAATCTGCTCGGACAATGACTGACGCATCTCTGTTCCAATGGCTAGCCTCCATTTATGGAGCAAGCCAATGGAACAGAGAGGCGGGTTAAAGCCCCATACTGAAACTCAAAAGATTTCACCTGCGCGAACACTGCTGCGCAGTGGACACCAGGTGAAACCTAAAAAGAGGTGTGGAAAGAAAGAGGTGCATACTGAAAGAGATGTGGAATGAAAGAGATGTGGCATGAAAAAGATGTGTAAAGAAGAGATATGGCGTGAGAAAGAGATGTGGCATGAAAGAGATGTGGAATGAAAGAGATGTGGAATGAAAGACATGTGGAAAGAAAGAGGTGTATAATTAAAGAGATGTGGAATGAAAGAGATGGAAAGAAAGAGATGTATCATGAAAGATGTGGAATGAAAGAGATGTATAATGAAAGTGACGTGACACGAAAGAGATGTGGCATGAAAGAGGTGTATAAAGGAAGAGATGTACAATGTAAGAAATGTGGAATGAAAGAGATGTGGAAAGAAAGAGGTGTGGAAAGAAAGAGGTGTATAATGAAAGAGATGCAGAACGAAAGAGATGTGGCATGAACGAGATGTGGCATGAACGAGATGTGGAAAGATGTGTCATGAAAGAGATGTACAATGTAAGAAATGTGTCATGAAAGAGATGTGGCATGAAGGAGATGTACAAAGAAAGAGATGTAGCATGAAAGAGATGTTGCATGAATGAGGTGTGGCATAAAAGAGGTGTAATAATGAAAGAGATGTGGAATGAAAGAACTGTGTGTAATGAAAGAGATGTGGAATGAAAGAGATCTGGCATGAAAGAGGTGCATGATGAAAGAGATGTACAATGTAAGAAATGTGGAATGAAAGAGAACTGAAAAAAGAGGTGTGGAAAGAAAGAGGTGTATACTGAAAGAGATGTGGAATGAAAGAGATGTGGCATGAAAGAGATGTGGAAAGAAGAGATATGGCGTGAAAGAGGTGCATGATGAAAGAGATGTACAATGTAAGAAATGTGGAATGAAAGAGAAATGAAAAAAGAGGTGTGGAAAGAAAGAGGTGTATACTGAAAGAGATGTGGAATGAAAGAGATCTGGCATGAAAGAGGTGCATGATGAAAGAGATGTACAATGTAAGAAATGTGGAATGAAAGAGAAATGAAAAAAGAGGTGTGGTAAGAAAGAGGTGTATACTGAAAGAGATGTGAATGAAAGAGATGTGGCATGAAAGAGATGTGGAATGAAAGAGATGTGGAATGAAATACATGTGGAAAGAAAGAGGTGTGGAAAGAAAGAGGTGTATAATGAAAGAGATGCAGAACGAAAGAGATGTGGCATGAACGAGATGTGGCATGAACGAGATGTGGAAAGATGTGTCATGAAAGAGATGTACAATGTAAGAAATGTGTCATGAAAGAGATGTGGCATGAAGGAGATGTACAAAGAAAGAGATGTAGCATGAAAGAGATGTTGCATGAATGAGGTGTGGCATAAAAGAGGTGTAATAATGAAAGAGATGTGGAATGAAAGAACTGTGTGTAATGAAAGAGATGTGGAATGAAAGAGATCTGGCATGAAAGAGGTGCATGATGAAAGAGATGTACAATGTAAGAAATGTGGAATGAAAGAGAACTGAAAAAAGAGGTGTGGAAAGAAAGAGGTGTATACTGAAAGAGATGTGGAATGAAAGAGATGTGGCATGAAAGAGATGTGGAAAGAAGAGATATGGCGTGAAAGAGGTGCATGATGAAAGAGATGTACAATGTAAGAAATGTGGAATGAAAGAGAAATGAAAAAAGAGGTGTGGAAAGAAAGAGGTGTATACTGAAAGAGATGTGGAATGAAAGAGATCTGGCATGAAAGAGGTGCATGATGAAAGAGATGTACAATGTAAGAAATGTGGAATGAAAGAGAAATGAAAAAAGAGGTGTGGTAAGAAAGAGGTGTATACTGAAAGAGATGTGAATGAAAGAGATGTGGCATGAAAGAGATGTGGAATGAAAGAGATGTGGAATGAAAGACATGTGGAATGAAAGACATGTGGAAAGAAAGAGGTGTATAATGAAACAGATGTATCATGAAAGAGATGTTGAATGAAAGAGATGTATAATTAAAGTGACGTGGCACGAAGGAGATGTGGCATGAAAATGGGGTATAAAGGAAGAGATGTACAATGTAAGAAATGTGGAATGAAAGAGATGTGGATAGAAAGAAGTGTGGAATGAAAGAGGTTTATAATGAAAGCGATAAGGAATGAAAGAGATGTGGCATGAGCGAGATGTGGAAAGAAAGAGATGTGACATGAAAGAGTTGTGGAATGAAAGAGATGTGGAATGAAAGAGATGTGAAAAGAAAGAGGTGTATAATGAAAGAGATGTGGAATGAAAGAGATGTGGCATTAAAGAGATGTGGAATGAAGGAGATGTGGAAAGACAGAGGTGTGGAAAGAAAGAGGTGTATATTGAAAGAGATGTTGCATGAAAGAGATGTATGATGAAAGAGATGTGTCATGAAAGATATGTGGCATGAAGGAGATGTGGAAAGAAAGAGATGTGGCATGAAAGAGGTGTGGCATGAAAGAGGTGTAACAATGAAAGAGATGTGGAAAGAAAGAGATGTGGCATGAAAGAGGTGTGGCATGAAAGAGGTGTAACAATGAAAGAGATGTGGAATGAAAGAGATGTGGAAAGAAAGAGTTGAGGAAAGAAAGAGGTGTGGAAGGAAAGAGGTGTATAATACAAGAGATGTGAAATGAAAGAGATGTGGCATGAAAGAGATGTAGAAAGAAAGAGATGTGGCGTGAAAGAGGTGTGGCATAAAAGAGGTGTAATAATGAAAGATTGTGGAATGAAAGAGATGTGGAAAGAAAGAGTTGTGGAAAGAAAGAGGTGTGGAAAGAAAGAGGTATATAATGAAAGAGATTTGGCATGAAAAAGATGTGGAATGAAAGAGATGTGGAATGAAATAGGTCCGTGAAAGAGATGTGGAATGAAAGAGGTGTGTAATAAAAGAGATGTACAATGTAAGAAATATGCAAAGAAAGAGTTGTGGAAAGAAAGAGGTGTGGAAAGAGAGAGGTGTATAATGAAAGAGATGTGGAATGAAAGAGATGGAAAGAAAGAGATGTGGCATGAAAGAGCTTTCCTTGAAAAAGATGTGGAATGAAAGAACTGTGTGTAATGAAAGAGATGTTGAATGAAGGAGATGTGTCATGAAAGAGGTGCATAAAGAATGAGATGTACAATGTAAGAAATGTGGAATGAAAGAGATATGGAAAAGAGAGGTGTGGAAAGAAAGAGGTGTATACTGAAAGAGATGTGGAATGAAAGAGATGTGGCATGAAAGAGATGTGGCATGAAAGAGGTGTGGCATAAAAGAGGTGTAATAATAAAAGAGTTGTGGAATCCAAGAGATGTGGAAAGAAAGAGTTGTGGAAAGAAAGAGGTGTGGAAAGAAAGAGGTGTATAATGAAAGAGATTTGGCATGAAAAAGATGTGGAATGAAAGAGATGTGGAATGAAAGAGGTGTGTAATGAAGGAGATGTGGAATGAAAGAGATGAGGCATGAAAGAGGTGTATAATAAAAGAGATGTACAATGTAAGAAATATGGAAAGAAAGAGTTGTGGAAAGAAAGAGGTGTGGAAAGAAAGAGGTGTATAATGAAAGATATTTGGCAAGAAAAAGATGTGGAATGAAAGAGCTGTCCTTGAAAAAGATGTGGAATGAAAAAACTGTGTGTAATGAAAGAGATGTTGAATGAAGGAGATGTGTCATGAAAGAGGTGCATAACGAATGAGATGTACAATGTAAGAAATGTGGAATGAAAGAAATATGGAAAAAAAGAGGTGTGGAAAGAAAGAGGTGTATACTGAAAGAGATGTGGAATGAAAGAGATGTGGAAAGAAGAGATATGGCGTGAAAGAGATGTGGCATGAAAGAGATGTGGAATGAAAGACATGTGGAAAGAAAGAGGTGTATAATGAAATAGATGTATCATGAAAGAGATGTGAAATGAAAGAGATGTATAATGAAAGTGACGTGGCAGGAAAGAGATGTGTCATGAAAGAGGTGTATAAAGGAAGAGATGTACACTGTAAACAATGTGGAATGAAAGAAATGTCGAAAGAAAGAGGTGTGGAAAGAAAGAGGTGTACAATGAAAGAGATATGGAATGAAAGAAATGTGGAAAGAAAGAGGTGTGGAAAAAAAGAGTTATGGAAAGAAAGAGGAGTGGAAAGAAAGAGGTGTATAATGAAAGAGATGTGGAATGAAAGAAATGTGGCATGGAAGAGAAGTGGAAAGAAAGAAAGAGATGTGGCAAGAAAGAGATGTGTAATGAAAGAGATGTGTAATGAAAGAGATGTCGAAAGAAAGAGGTGTGGAAAGAAAGAGGTGTACAATGAAAGAGATATGGAATGAAAGAAATGCGGAAAGAAAGAGGTGTGGAAAAAAAGAGATATGGAAAGAAAGAGGAGTGAAAAGAAAGAGGTGTATTATGAAAGAGATGTGGAAAGAAAGAGGAGTGAAAAGAAAGAGGTGTATAATGAAAGAGATGTGGCATGAAAATGATTTGTAATGAAAGAGATGTGGCATGAAAGAGATGTGGCATGAAAGGGATGTGGAATGAAAGAGCTGTGGAATGGAAGCGATGTTGAAAGAAAGAGGTGTGGAAAGAAAGAGGTGAACAATGAAAGAGATGTGGAATGGAAGAGATGTGGAAAGAAAGAGATGTGGAAAGAAAGAGGTGTATAATGAAAGAGATGTGGAATGAAAGATGTGTATAATGAAAGAGATGTGGCATCAAAGAGATATACAATGTAAGAAATGTGGCATGAAAGAGATGTGGAAAGAAAGAAAGAGATGTGGCATGAAAGAGATGTTGAAAGAAAGAGGTGGGGAAAGAAAGAGGTGTACAATGAAAGAGATGTGGGATGAAAGAAATGTGGAAAGAAAGAGGTGTGGAAAGAAAGATATGTGGAAAGAAAGAGGAGTGAAAAGAAAGAGGTGTATAATGAAAGAGATGTGGCATGAAAGAAATGCGGAAAGAAAGAGGTGTGGAAAAAAAGAGATATGGAAAGAAAGAGGAGTGAAAAGAAAGAGGTGTAATATGAAAGAGATGTGGAAAGAAAGAGGAGTGAAAAGAAAGAGGTGTATAATGAAAGAGATGTGGCATGAAAATGATTTGTAATGAAAGAGATGTGGCATGAAAGAGATGTGGCATGAAAGGGATGTGGAATGAAAGAGCTGTGGAATGGAAGCGATGTTGAAAGAAATAGGTGTGGAAAGAAAGAGGTGTACAATGAAAGAGATGTGGAATGGAAGAGATGTGGAAAGAAAGAGATGTGGAAAGAAAGAGGTGTATAATGAAAGAGATGTGGAATGAAAGATGTGTATAATGAAAGAGATGTGGCATCAAAGAGATATACAATGTAAGAAATGTGGCATGAAAGAGATGTGGAAAGAAAGACAGAGATGTGGCATGGCAGAGATGTTGAAAGAAAGAGGTGGGGAAAGAAAGAGGTGTACAATGAAAGAGATGTGGGATGAAAGAGATGTGGAAAGAAAGAGGTGTGGAAAGAAAGATATGTGGAAAGAAAGAGGAGTGAAAAGAAAGAGGTGTATAATGAAAGAGATGTGGCATGAAAAAGATGTGGAATGAAAGAGATGTGGCAAGAAAGAGTTGTGGAATGAAAGAGCTGTCCTTGAAAGAGATGTAGAAAGAGAGAGGTGTATAATGAAAGAGATGTGGAAAATAAGAGTGGTATAATGAAAGAGATGTGGCATCAAAGAGATATGCAATGTAAGAAATGTGTCATGAAAGAAATGTGAAATGAAAGAGGTGTATATTGAAAGAGATGTGGAATGAAAGAGGTGTACAGTGAAAGAGGGGTAGCTTGAAAGAGATGTATAAGGAAAGAGATGTGTCATGAAAGAAATGTACAATGTAAGAGATGTGGCATGAACAAAATGTGGCATGAATGAGACATCAAAGCAAACCACAGGGGAACTTGTAATAATTAATATCTACAACAATATCCCAAAAGGTTTTAGTACAAAAATAATTCACACTTAATTAATAAGAACACAAAAAGAAGTACTAAATGTGCTATTGATTGTTATTAATATCTCAAAGCACAAAGTAATAAGAAGCAGCATCAACATTACCTAGCAATGAGTGCCATGAATATAACAAAGTGAACACTTAGGGGCCAATTCCGATTCGGGAAAAACCCCTCCGAATAGCCGTTCGGAGCGTTTTTCCCGTACGAATCGTACCCTGCAATGTCCCCTGTACGTACGACGAAGTACCATTCGTACCAGGAGCCGTACTCCGTATGAGTCGTACAGAGACCGAACGAATCAAACCCCCTTCCGAATCTCCCTCGGAACCCACTGTACGCGACATCTGTACGGTTCGTGGCTGGTTTTTACGACCCAGCAAGTACGATACGTGTTGGGTACGCACCGTACGACCCTTTTTCTACGGGAGCTGAAAACAGCCGTAAAAGCAGAGTTCGTGCCGAAACAGGTATGGAACGGCCCACCCGGGTATGGTGCATACCACCCATAATCGCAGGGGTACGCACCGTATCCCATGTACCCTGGCTGTACGCACCATACTCCATGTACGCTGTGTGTACGCACCGTACCCCATGTACGAGTACATGGGGTACAGTGCATACACCCAGCGTACATGGGGTACGGTGCGTACACCCCATGATCGCAGGGGTACGCAACGTACCCCTGCGATCATGGGGTGTACGGACTGTACGGTGTGTATGTGTTTGTGTGCTTTTCCGTACAACTCGCCCTTACCTGACGTGGACCGGTCCGGATCGTACTCGTCGGGTCGTACGGCATGTGTACGAGTCGTACGGCATGTGTACGAGTCATACGGTTCACGGTTTCAGCCTTGCAATACGTACGGATCACGACGATTCGGACGGATTGAAGGAATACAGATCGTACTACGCGACTCGGACGGATGGGTACCAATCGTACGACGATGGCTCCGGATAAAAATTGTACGGACGGTGTTTTTCCAGGATCCGAATCGGCCCCTTAGTGCTTGAGAACCAGTGTCCATGAACGGCACATGTGAAACACATTAAAGAACAAAGAAACAGAAGCAGCGTACATATAGGGATTATTGATGACATCCTAATACATGAGTACAATGATAATGGACATAATTTAAGTAATCATGTAGTGAGCTAAAAGAAAAATTATTCTGCTGCCTCAAGTGTCGATGGCGTTTTGATCCCAATTGATGAGGGTCATCATCAGGACAGTAATGTGATGGCGTTACGATCCCAATTGCTGATGGTCATCATCAGGACAGTAATGCCATGGCGTTTCGGTCCCAATTGATGAGGGTCATCATCATGACATTAATGCGATGGCGTTTCGATCCCACCTGATGAGGGTCATCATCAGGACAGTAATGTGATGGCGTTAGGATCCCAATTGTTGATGGTCATCATCAGGACAGTAATGCCATGGCGTTTCGATCCCAATTGATGAGGGTCATCATCAGGATAGTAATGCAATGGCGTTTCGATCCCACCTGATGAGGGTCATCATCAGGACAGTAATGTGATGGCGTTACGATCCCAATTGCTGATGGTCTTCATCAGGACAGTAATGCCATGGCGTTTTGATCCCAATTGATGAGGGTCATCATCAGGACAGTAATGCAAAGGCGTTTCGATCCCAATTGATGAGGGTCATCATCAGGACAGTAATGCGATGGTGTTTCGATCCCACCTGATGAGGGTCATCATCAGGACAGTAATGTGATGGCGTTACGATCCCAATTGCTGAGGGTCATCATCAGGACAGTAATGCCATGGCGTTTCGATCCCAATTGCTGAGGGTCATCATCAGGACAGTAATGCAATGGCGTTACGATACCAATTGCTGAGGGTCATCATCAGGACAGTAATGTGATGGCATTACGATACCAATTGCTGAGGGTCATCATCAGGACAGTAATGTGATGGGGTTACGATTCCAATTGCTGAGGGTCATCGTCAGGACAGTAATGCAATAGCGTTACAATACCAATTGCTGAGGGTCATCATCAGGACAGTAATGTGATGGCGTTTCGATCCCAATTGCTGAGGGTCATCATCAGGACAGTAATGCATGTAGATGATGTAGTGCTGCCTAAAAGAAGAGAGAAGGATAACGAAATTAGCAAATAGACGCAGCAAAGAGAACGGCTGTGTAAAAAAAAATTGAGTGCTCAAGGAACCAACCTGATCAAGAATTCAGGAATGAAGAAACGATGTTGCTGTGCCGCTGAAGAGACCACTAGACTCAATTTTAAGGTAAACTTCATCTGGGGTGGTTCCAAAGTGAAGCGTGCGAGTTCTAAAGGTCTATGACATAAATATTTGGTATCAGACTTAAACCAGTCCTTTCAAATAATAAAAAAAATTACACAATTATTCAAAAAGTGACTGACCTGCACAACACAATAACGAGATCTCAATCAAATTGTAAGTTTACAGATTCCTGGCAAGCAGATCAAAAGTTGTCAAACAAGAGGACACCAAAAGAAGCGGATCGCGTAAGTGCCCGATATCTACAAATATATAATGGTAAACCAATCATAATAGGTTAATCAATCACAAGTACTACTTACAGCAAAGCACAACTAACTTATTGACTTGTAGAAGTTACCTCAGTTAATGCAGTAAATCAGAAGGCCAAGGGAATCCAAACACAAAATAATTTGGTCACCAGCTACCAATTGGCACATGAATAAATCATGTCTACTTAAAGTAAAGCAAAGAAAACCAATAAACCATGTGTTTCCACAAAGTAGATACACAGGAAAAGAGTTTTTAGGAGTAAAAAGGCACCCACTGACCAGTGGCATTTCAAGCAAAGGAGGATCATTCCACGCGGCTGTCTCCGCATGATGAGCCGCAGTGAGGGACGCCGGACGGCACAAGATTCTTGCAGAACTATGTGACCCTGATCACGAAGTGAGCATATTAACAGGGACGACTTGTAGGACGTCCTATCAATAGAAGAGGATTCCACAAAGGTTTACAGCAAACTATCTTTTTCCCGCTTAGGAAGAACTATATCATGAGGACTGTTTCTGACCATCTTTGTTGGTCCCTTGGAGTGGAAATGTTTAGGAATTAACAAAAAGGGCAACTGAAGATGTGCTACGTTACTCTGATTGCTGTGTGATCTTGATTCATAAATCAGCATTCCCCGTTGACCATCCCTGAAGGATTTATACTGTAGTGCGGTCCTGAAGAAGGTGGTTGCATGAAATTATCGACTGCTTTGAAGAGTGATTCCTGCTCATAACATTGCATTGGGCTAAAGAAAAAACAACTGTGTCTCCATTGTATTCTGTGTCATGTATGTGCAGAGTGGCTGATGTAGAGTATGTTAGGTGGTGATTTTGGATGTGTGTAGGAGTGAGTGGATTGTTGTATGTGGCTATCTTTGTTCTTAATGCACACAATGTATTTAACATTTTGGTGGTAATAAATTTAATCAAAAGTGACGAAAGAGATTAGGCATGAAAGAGATATGAAATGAAACAGATATGGCATGAAAGAGATGTGTAATGAAAGGGAAGATCTTGTCACCACTTGTCCTGCCACAACCTCGAACCAGAGAGGCACTCCCGGTCCTCCTACCGGCAGGGATTTCACCACTTCAAGTCCAGCTGTGTGCCTCTTTGTGCAGAGTAATTTGCCTTCTTTGCTCAGTCTTTATTTTAGTTGTTGTGTAATTTTATTTTCAGTTTCTTCCTTGCGGAATTTTATTTTTAGTCTCTTCCTTGTATAATTTTATTTTTAGTTGCTTCCTTGTGTAATCTTATTTTTAGTTGCCTCCTTGTGTAATTTTGCTTTCTTGTGAAATTGCCATAATTCTTGCTCCTGTGTTTTCTTCTTCAACGCCCTTGCTCTCAGCACGTGAACCATGCCACCTCATACCGGTTCCTGCCAGATTCACCCACGCCATTCTCCTGTCTGAAAAAATACCACACCTCGAACCCAAGCCACGAGACAACGACTACTGCTACCCCTCTCCACACTCCACTGAAGGACCCTTCACCTTCCACCACTGCTGCTTTTCCTGAGACACAAGACCCATAGTGACCAACACCCAGCAGCAGACACCCCTTCAGAGACCACAGCTCCACTGTACACTACTCAACGTCAGATCCCTATGCAAACACGTCACATAAATCTGGGACACCATAAATACCCTCTCCCCGACATGATGTTTATCACAGAAACTTGGCTCATCCCCTCATCAGCACCCGACATCCTCACCGCAACTTCCCCCCTGTACAAGGTGATGAACCGCGACCGCCCACAACAGACTTGCCGGAGGCATTGCCATCATCCACAAGGATAAGTTGAACTTCATGGTAATTTGCTAAAACTTTGAAAAACGCACTTTTGTGCATTTTTCAAAGTTTCATGTTGCGCACACACATGCCCTTAGGGCATGTGTATGTGCTAGATATGTGCAGAGATCAATTTCAGGGGTGCAACTGGGTGTCATTTTGACACCCTTGCACCCTTGAAATTGCATGAGCAATTTGCGAGTACCTACTGGTACTCGCAAATTGCTCATGCAATCTCCAATTCATTCCTATGAGCCTGTAGGCACATAGGAATGAATGGAACAGCATTCCTTAATTTGAGAGTAGCAATTAAGGAATGTTTAGGAATCACTATTTTAATAGCGATTACTACATGCATAGGATTTTGCTATTCCTAAATAGCGATTCCTTAAAAATCGCTATTTAGGAATAGCAAAAGGCTACGTCCATGCATCTGCCAGATAGTTATTCATTAGTGCTGCACTGTGTGCATTTTGTACTGCAAAGGTTTTGCAACATAGTTTAAATGTCTGTAGTCCAAAACTAGATTATATGTATTGTCTGGTTTGTAGAGAGGAAACAAAGGATT
Organism: Lissotriton helveticus; assembly: GCF_964261635.1. Classification (NCBI taxonomy): domain Eukaryota; kingdom Metazoa; phylum Chordata; class Amphibia; order Caudata; family Salamandridae; genus Lissotriton; species Lissotriton helveticus. The sequence goes on along the minus strand of NC_136069.1, from coordinate 1,710,945,916 downwards.
GTTCATTGACAAGGTGCATGTTTCAATCACCCCTTGGTATTCAAGTTGATGTAATATCTCCCTGACCTGTTTCTTAGCTTCTTGCTTAACTGGATACTGCCTCTGAGCAATTGGTTGTGTTTTTAACTGGATTTTATGGTGAGGAGAATCCTCATCCCGTCCCACATGATTTTTATATAACGCTGGAACCTGGGCTACAGCCCATTTTCTGGCATAGATGTATTTTAAGTGAATTGGAATATGTACTTGTAATACTTTATTCGATAAAATATATCATAAAAGTACAGACATAAAAATACATTAAACAGTTTACCAAGTATTACTACAATGTCATTAAAAATCACCACTACAAACAATTTAAGAAGTGAAGAAGGGTCTACACAGATTTAAAAAATACATTCTTAAAAGTGGATCTGATCAGACATTAGATAGCAGCCTAGACCGAATAAACCAAGCACTGGCCAAATACTTAGCGACCCCGCAAACAATGTACGTAGAGGTAGTGTTGGTTAAAATAATACGCAGAGCTGATCTATGATCCCTAACTCCCAGCTCCCTACACACTGGTTTCAACCATTTTGCTCTAACCTGCTTATAGGCATTGCATGCAAACAAAAAGTGGCCTAGGGATTCTTCCAGACATGGGCAACCTGGACAGTTTAAATCATGAACCCTCCTGACCTTCCACCCTTCCATAAATATTTTGAGGGGGAGGGTACCGTATCTTAGTTTCAGGAACAAAGTTCTATCTCGAGGAGACTGGATGAAGTCCAGGAACGGTTCCAACTTTCTTGAGGGTTTATGATCAAGGAAGTTATTCGTCAAAGGTCCCCAGCTTGTATTGTTGTGGTCCTTGGCCTCTGCCCAATCCCAGTATAGTTTTTTTACAATTTGTTTAGTGGGCGGGGACTGTGAGGCCCAAGACTCAGCCAGATATATAGACTCCACCAGCTCCTTTAGATTATGAAGCCACCTTATTTTTCCGGATACATTCAAAATAATTAACTCGTCCAACACTAAAGCATATTTTGCTAATTCAGGGGTCCTTCTAAGGCGCACCCAGAATAGCAAAGGGCGGAGTTGAACTATTTCTGAAATTGATCTTTTACCCATATCAAGGAATAGTGGTTTCAAAGGGGTCGAGGGAGGAAGGGAAACTAAGTCTCTCAGGAACTTATACTCTGCAGTTGCCAACGCCTTACTATTCTCAGCACCCCACAGTTCAGAGCCATAAACTGCCGAGGCTAGAGCTTTCCCCTCGTAAACTGCCAGGGCCGGGGCTACTGGTCTAGTGAAAGAGAGGCGCTGATTTTTTAATATGGCTCCAGAGACCCTTTTAAGATTTAAGACCATTTTTGATATATGGGAGTCCCATCTCATGGAATTACAAAGCCTGACCCCAAGGTAGTCAAATTCGTCCACCACCTCTAGAGAGGTCCCGTTCAAGGAAAAATAAACTTTCTTAAGATTCCTTTTAGCAGATAATACCATCAGCTTCGTTTGCGTGGTGTTAACCGTTAACCCACGATCTTTGCAAAAGACGCTGAAGCGGTCGAGCAATTTTTGGAGACCCTTAGGGGTCTTAGACATCAGGAGGGTATCGTCCGCAAAGAGGAGTGTGGGGGTTTTCTCCCCGGCAAGGACAGGGGCATCCGCAGGGTCCTCCCTGTCAATTGGCCCTGACTCCCCCACCAAATCCTTGCAAAATTATCTTCATGGAGCTTGATGACAAATTGCAGCAAATAACTAGGGAAACCCATATCCAGTAGGACCCCCCAAAGTTTGGCGTGTGGGATGACATTGAATGCTGTTTTCAGGTCTATGAAAGCCAGGTACAGGCTACCCTTGGTAATGGACACTGACTTCCAATAGACTGCACAAAATCGGAATACCTGATCCCTCGCACCGTCATTTCGCCTAAACCCCGCCTGGAAGTGGGTCAAAATGTCATCATCTATTAGCCACGTCTCTATTCGGTTTATGATGACCCTGCCAACTACCTTTTGAATGGTATTGATTAAACTTATCGGTCTGTAGTTGGCAGGGTCCTCTCTATCACCTTTCTTGTATATAGTGAAGACCTCCGCACCCTTCCAGGATTCAGGGACAGGATGTCCGTGCTGGATTAAGTTCATTAAACAGGCTAAAGGTCTGCCCATATTTTGGGGTCATGCAGTAGTAAATCCCCCGGCAGGCCATCTGGGCCGGCCGCCTTCCCTGGTAATATTTTAAAAATAGCATCTTGAACTTCAAGCGGGGAAAAAGACTCTTCCTTACTTCCTGTATCCATACTAGGTTCGCTCTGAATTTCCATAGCTGGAGATATTAAATGACCTTGAACACTATCCTCGCAGTACAATTTTAAAAAATGGGAATACCACTGGTGTTCATTTCTATGATTTAAAATCGGCTCTGCCCCCCTTCTATCAAGTGCATTAATCAGTTTCCAAAACACAATGGAGTTTTTCCCACGGGCTGCAGCCTTAAGCTGCTGCCAATGCTCCTCCTCCCAATCCTTCTTGGCTGAGGTTATGCTTCTATGATATTCTTTTCTGGCTAATCTCACAGCTATTGGATCCTTATTTCTTATAGCTAGCGTAATGGCCCTCCTCTTTCCTCTGCAATTTGCCGTGTACCAGGTGTTACCCTTAGGGGTTTTTTGATTTGACGTAGAGATCCCCTGTGGCCTCTTAAGAAAGAACTCTCCTATTTTATCTGTTAGGTTCTTGTACAAAACTGGCAAGTTTGATCCAGGAGGATGAGGCGCTGCTAAAGGAATGGCTGCAAGGCTACAAGTTTCAACTAAAACTAACTCTTTAATGCTGTTAAGTTTCCCCTCTTCACACTTAACCACATTCCATTTTAACTTCCGATTACAATTGCAGGGAAAAACCTCTTTAGTAATCATCTCAGAACCTCCACTCTTGCCAATCCCATTTATCCAGTGGATTTCCATTCATAATGGGTTGTGATCACTGTCTGATGATTACCTAACCTCCATATCGACTAGACTTGCCAAAGATTGAATGTCCAGGAAAATATAATCAATTCGAGAAGGGCAACCTATCCTGTTATAAGTCATTGCCCCATCGCGATCTGAAACAGTCAATTGGAATATGATTGGAGAAGGCTGACATAATGATGTATTCGCCATGTGGGCACTCCATGACAAATTTTGGTGGCCAGTCTTTTTCAGCTAGAAGAATGTCATGTCCCCCTCCATCCGGAGCGTTACTTCATATAACTTATGGGGTACACTAACCCTGGTATCTGCAGTTTCAAATTGGATGTACTCATTCAAGTCCACTGTCTCCAGATGATCCTTCAAGATCTTGCGAGCTTTGGGGACTTCTGCTGCGCTGTCCAACACTGTCTGGGCCCACTCCCCGTTCTTGAGTTGTGTCCTCAAGGTCCTCGGCATGTCTGATTTTTAGACCTGCTACCTTCTTTTGGGTGAATCGGGTTTTCTTCTTTTTTGGAACGTGTTGATCGTCTTTGGACTTCACGCGTTCTTCCTTTTGTTCTGACTGCCCTCTTCCTTCCGATTTCTGTGAGGAAGTCTGAAAGGTACGAGAGGAACGTGTATCAGTATCTTGATATCTATCAGGTTTTTTTCAAACTATCCCTGTTACTGAGGATATACCTCTTTTCAGAGGGCTCCTTTTGAGGAGACCTTCCTCTGGACTGAGAAAGCTTCTCTTTAGAAGTTTGTTTAGTATTCTCCCACTTCTTTTTAGGAGTAGTGAGACTGTTTATAATAAAGACCTTTTCAAGACTCTCTGTTAGTTGGGGCTTAACTGGTTTACCACCCTAACTATTTCTACCTTGTTCTTTATAGGATTTTTCAAATATTCTGGCCAGTTCATATGGTTGATCAGTTACATCAAATTCTCGTAATTTTTGGCGGATCGCCACAGATACTGCCTCACCTTTAATATTAGCTAATATTATAACTGAGACTTGTTTAAAATCTCTCAGTAGTTTCATATGAAGATTTAAAGCAGGCTTTGCCCGTATTCATTTTGAATCTGTTTCAGGACATCTGGTATTACCGCCATAGACGGAACACGTGTTTTTGTGCAGATAGCAGCAAAGACTGTACCCCAAGTGTCACAGTCCTCCAGGTGTGGTGCGATCCCTATTGGTAAACAGATTGTTAAAAAGCTGTGTTTTTCATGAGGGATAGTATCAGGAACTACTGGCTCGATTTGAGTACTTTTCTGAGCTATCCTGAATGGAATTTGTTCCCTTTTTGAGGGCAATTTACCAATGACTGATTGCATAGTCTGTGGTGTGATTTTATTTGTGTTCCCCTGGTGAGGGGTTTGTTGTGGAATCCTTATAGGAGGTTGGACTGTTAGAGTCTGCATGACATATTGAACCAATTGTCTATGTTTTTTATTAGTTGTTTTAGTTGAACTAATACTTCCGCACCTGACATTTCTTCAATGGCAGGGTGTGGTGTATAGCTGGCTAGTACCGGCCATGTTGTTCCTGGTCTGCTAGTGGACCGAGCCAGGTAATGTGATTTTGACGGTGTAGGGCACCTTTAAACTAGAGCGCATGCTCTTGGTATGTTAATGGAATTTCAACATCCTCGAAAGGAGTGTATTCAGTTGGATGTTTCTCTACTTTGTAGAAGTGAAACACGTGTTACTGGATTTGCTTCAGGGTAGCCAATCCATGAATAAAATACCGCGGTCTGCCGATATTCTTGTGCCTCTATGACAAAAAGTACCCTACCACCTCTTGATGATAGGCCATTTGTTATAAGTTTTATAGTGATGGTTTTCCTAGAGTTTACTGGGATGATTATAGCATCCGGGTTGTCCTGTTGGAAACCTGTAACGTCTAAGCCCGGTTGGGCTGCAGTTGCTGCAGCTCCACCGGTTGCGTTGTTGCCTCTTGTAGCGCTACTGTTCTCGGTTCTCGGTTTCGCTATCCGACATTTTTTATTGAAAGTTTGCAGAACAAGTTTCAAGGAAACAAAGATAAGGTGCACAATATTTTGGAACACTGTATCCTTCAACGTTGAACAAACCAAAAACTAATACATAGGATTTTCGTCCTACTCAGTTATGGCGGATATCTTATCCTTTTACCCACTCCAGACATCTATTGGAGTATTTTACGGGAAAAAGGGGTCTCTGAGAAAAGCACAACTGAGTTACTCTAGTATCTAGCGTTACATTAGTGTCTTACCAAACGTTGGGCCCCATGTAGTGTAGTTCCTATATTCTCAATAGGCTCTGCGCGGTGGAATCATATATCCTATAGATTTGACATAGGACTGAGGTCGACAAGGTCTCTATCAAGTATATTAAACATGAGTGCCAGCTGGCTCAGAGGTCACTAGAGACTTTCTTGAATTCACAAGAAGGGATTAGTTTCTGACAACCGCGTAAACATGAAAACTTTGTTTCCCCAAGAATAAACGTATCTTCAGAGTCGTGGAAACAATAGGTAGATATTTTACTCAGTCAATAGTGCATGCTTCGTTTCATCAGAGGTGCAGAGAAATAGAGAGATGGGCGTTTTCAATAAAAGGATTTATTGAACAGTCTTCTTTCTCATGCAAAAGAAATGAACTGCTATATTCGTAATGCAGGATGCAAAGTATAATGCGTACAGCAAGAAGAATATTATAAAATAATACTGTAAGAGCATTGTATGGTTTCTAAGCCATAAAAATACATACAAAAATAACAATGGCTAAAAGTACCTAACTGGTGCTTCTAGGATAAGCCTACCCCAATGTACCTAACCCGAGTCTAGTACGCAGGAAGAAGTAAGTGTGGTGTAGCATAGGTTTAGTTTCTTTGCCAAGAATCTTTCCAAGATTTCTCTTAGGGTGTAATCAGCTCCATACCTTAGTTTAGAATGAAGAAGGTCTGGTATCTCTGTCTCGGGACTCGACTTCCCAACGCCCGGCAAGGGGAGCTTGGAAACAATGGAGCTGGATTCTCGGCAAAAGAAAGGGCAGCTTCTCGATCAGTGCATCAGCTGGAGGGTCGGCTTCCTTAGGCACTTGCTGTAGCGAGCTGGGTCGGGCAAGTAGATATTCGAACTGCTCCAATCCACTGTGTGTTTGCTAGAGAAAGTGAAGGCATATTTATACCCTGAAGGTGCCTAGTTTGACGTAAAGTTAGGCATAATAACATCAGTAAAGAACCTCAGGGAATGGTAGTTCTTGGTAAACTTCATGACTTATTGTACAAATCAATATTCAAGCAAGGGGATGTCCCTGACTGCTTAAGCCGATTTTCCAAGAAATCGTTGTGACTTTTTGGTACGGGTGGAAGTAGCCATGCCTGTATTTGGACTGCATGGGCTATGTCTAAATTTGGTTATGATTGCTATGCCTATATTAGGGCAATGTGAATTGTACCTATATAAGGGCATGAATTGCGAAAATTTCACTCGGATCCTAAAACGCCATACAACAAGGCTTCAAGCAGCTGCCTCCCAGGATGAGGCTCAAAGGGAAGGAGGGGGCATTAGCATCAAACAGTGAGGCTCCAAGCAGCTCCCTCCCAGGATGAGGCTGAAAGGGAAGGAGGGGCATTGGCATCAAGGCGCTAGGCTCCAAGCAGCTGCCTCCAAGGATGAGGCTCCAGGGTAAGGAAAGGCATTGGCATCAAGGCGCTAGGCTTCAAGCAGCTGCCTCTCAGGATTAGGCTCCAAGGGAAGGAGGGGGCATTGGGCATGGCACCGTGCAATGAGGCTTCAAGCAGCTGCCTCCCAGGATGAGGTTCCACAGTAAGGAGGAGTCATTGGCATCAAGGCACTAGGCTCCAAACACCTTCCCTCCCAGGATGAGGCTCGAAGGTAAGGAGGGGGCATTGGCATTGAGGCGCTAGGGTCCAAGCAGCTACCTCCCAGGATGAGGCTCCAATGGAAGGAGGGGGCATTGGCATCATGGTGCTAGGGTCCAAGCAGCTGCCTATCAGGGTGAGGCTCAAAGAGAAGGAGGGGGCATGGGCATTGAGGCACTAGGGTCCAAGCAGCTACCTCCCAGGATGAGGCTCCAATGGAAGCAGGGGGCATTGGCATCAAGGCACTAGGCTCCAAGCAGCTGCCTCCCAGGATGAGGCTGAGGAGGGGGCATTGGCATCAAGGAGCTATGCTCCAAACAGCTGCCTCCCAGGATGAGGCTCCAAGGTAAGGAGGGGGCATTGGCATTGAGGCGCTAGGCTCCAACAGCTCTCTCCCAGGATGAGGCTCCAATGGAAGGAGGGGGCATTGGCATCAAGGTGCTAGGCTCATAGCAACTGCCTCCCAGGATGAGGTTCCAGGGGAAGGAGGGGGCATTGGCATCAAGGCGCTAGACTCCAAGCAGCTGCCTACCAGGGTGAGGCTCAAAGGGAAGGAGGGGGCATTGGTATCAAGGCGCTAGGCTCCAGCCAGCTGCCTCCGAGGATGAGGATAAGGAGGGGTCATTGGTATCAAGGCGCTAGGCTCCAAGCAGCTGCCTCCCAGGATTAGGCTCCAAGATAAGGAGGGGGCATGGGCATCGAGGCGCTATGCTCCAAGCAGAGCCTCCCAGGATGAGGCTAAGGATTGGCATTGGCATCAAGGCGCTATGCTCCAAGTAGCTGCCTCCCAGGATTAGGCTCTAAGGTAAGGAGGGGGCATTGGCTTCAAGACGCTAGACACCAAGCAGCTGCCTCCCAGGATGAGGCTCCAGCATTGGTATCGAGGCGCTAGGCTCCATGCAGCTGCCTCCCAGGATGAGGCTAAGGAGGGGGTCATTGGTATCAAGGCGGTAGGCTCTAAGCAGCTGCCTCCCAGGATGAGGCTAAGGAGGGGTCATTGGTATCAAGGAGCGAGGCTCCAAGCAGCTGCCTCCCAGGATGAGGCTAAGGATTGGCATTGGCATCAAGGCGCTATGCTCCAAGTAGCTGCCTCCCAGGATTAGGCTCTAAGGTAAGGAGGGGGCATTGGCATCAAGACGCTAGACACCAAGCAGCTGCCTCCCAGGATGAGGCTCCAGCATTGGTATCGAGGCGCTAGGCTCCATGCAGCTGCCTCCCAGGATGAGGCTAAGGAGGGGGTCATTGGTATCAAGGCGGTAGGCTCTAAGCAGCTGCCTCCCAGGATGATGCTCCAAGGGAAGGAGGGGGCATTGGCGCTGATTAGCCCCCGCAAGCAAAGCTCTGCCATCTTAGGTGGGGGCAGTCACTGCATTATATGACCTGGTGACCTGCCTCCAACTCAAAGGTTAGTCATTTTAGAATAACCCCTTGACTGACAGACTGATACATTTATAGAACGCTCGATTGCTGTGGCGTCTTGGTGCTAAGATAGGTTCATACTATTCAGGATACTTATTTATTTAAGAGTCCTTAGGAAACAGCCAGGTACTAACCTGTTTCCTGAAGATAGCCCTGTTGGATTGCAGTCTTAGCTGTGAGGGAAGGGTGTTCCACAGATGAGCGGCTTGATGGGAAAAGGTCTGAACACCCCATCTAGCCTTTTTTATTCTGGACACCCGTACCAGTCCTGTATTGGCGGATCTCAAGCTTCATGGGGGATTGTACCACAAGAATAACGTTTGGATGTCAATGGCACTGCCTCCGTATAGCGCCTTGTGCACCCGACAGAGGGCTTTAAATCTCACTCTTTCCAGGATGGTGAGCCAATGAAGCTGTCTGATGCTAGTAGACGTAGGATCGTATTTGGTAAGAGCAAGCACCACACGGGCAGCTGCGTTCTGAAGGGATTGTAGTTTGGCAATTTGTCCTTTGTCTATACCTAGTAATAGCGCATTCCCATAATCTATTCTGGAAAGTTCAAGGGCTCCAATTACCGTTTTCCTTAGAGTAAATGGGCTGAACGGCAAGATTGACACCACTATCTGGGTGTCGTCCGCATATGACACCAGATTAAAGCCATACTGTTTAATTAATCTGGCAAGAGGGGTAACATAGATGTTAAAAAGTGTTGGTGACAGCGCCAACCCCTGTGGAACTCCACAAGGAAGGTAAAGGATTGCAGACTTTGTTCCTTCCCAATATATCAGCTGTTCCCTAGATGCCAAAAAAGATGACAGGAGGGCCAGAGCCGTCCCTCTAATACCTACTGCCCTCAGCCGCTGCACCAACGCGGTGTGGTTCAAGGTGTCGAAAATGGCTGATAGGCCGAGCAGGATGAGGACTGCTCTGCCACCCTCATCCACCACCTTACGGATTTCATCTGTGCCATTATCAGGGCTGATTCAGTGGAATGTCTTGCTCTAAAGCAATGTTGTGAGGAGTCAAGAAGTTTTCTGTCATCCCGCTACTTCATAAGTTCTAGATTGATAGCCTTTTCCAGAATTTTGGATGGCAAAGGGTAGACAGGATATCGGGCGATAATTCTTTACCACAATGGGATCCAGGGTGGGTTTCTTAATAATAGGCCTGACACAAGCCTTTTTCCATAACTGCGGGTAAACACCAGTACTAATTACCCTGTTCAAAAGAGGGGTAATATGTGAGCTGATTTGTTCAGATACCAGATACAGAGTTGATGGAGGACAAGGGTTCAGAGGCAAGCCAGATTTTATCGAGAGAAGCAGGTCATTAACTTTCTCTTCCGCTACAACAGAGAATTGTGACAGATTACTCTGAGGGCAGTTGTCCGCCAGGGGTCATCAAAGTTTTCCCTAGGGCGTGTCACAGTATTAAGCACTTCATCATAGACTGCCTGTATTTTATTTTGAAAAAAGGACGCGATTGTATCCACACATTTTTGATCCGGTTTAAATTGTCTATCCTGTGGACATTTAGATAGAACTGTGACTGTTTTAAAAAGCTCAATATACAAGAATGCCTTATGCACACACGTTAGAAATCTTAAACAGTAGTGTATAAGTCAGATACACACAATCGAATTAGGCAAAAGACAATAGTAAAATTCAAAAACCTTTGCATTTTTCGCTGTGATTATAAAGTTTAATGGTTCCACAACCAGCCGACACGTGTTTCGTCGCGTTAGGAACAGTGCATTCGCGACTCTTCAGGGCTGCGATGAGCGGAACGAAAGAAATAAGGTTGCTCCACCGGTGATAATTCCGCCCCCGCGGGACTCGTGACCATTTGCGCGGGAAGTCTTGGGAGATTGCAAAGTAAAGAGTAGGTTGTGCCGTTTATATTTACAGCAAGGATGAAGCCCTGTTGATAAACGGTGTACGTCGCGATTCTCTGTATCGGAGATCGCACTTGGGGTGTGTTCGATTTCGGAATTCGGAACACGGTGACCCGGGAGCTTTGGAGTGTACACACGCTGCACGTCTGACCAAACACGCACCTGAGTGGAGTTATCCGCTTCAAATTTTTAATATTGGCAACACTTCCCGGGCTTACAGCTTAATCCTATCTGACTTGGACACTACTGTTTAAGATTTCTAACGTGTGTGCATAAGGCATTCTTGTATATTTTACTGTTGTATGTCTGGCTTTGCGGACATACTCTAGAGTGGTTATAGGGTCTCATCCACTCGCCAATTGCACCACAACCTACTGAACAGTTCCAACACACATTGCGCACACCTACGGCAGAGCACCCAGTTCTTACCCTTTGAGTTGTTTTAAAAAGCTCCTTCGAGGAGTTTTTAGTTTCATATAGTTTAGTTGAATAAAAGGTAGCTTTAGCACATTTAATGGCCTCCTTATATTCCTCCCATGCCAAGTTGTAGATTTTTTTGTGTTTCCCACTATAGTTCATCCTCAAGACACCTGCATTTGGCTTTTATGTGTCTGAGCTCAGCCCCATACCAAGGTGCTGACACTCGGTTCTTTTTGGGCTGTTTGCTAATTTCAGGGACAAGTTGATCTATAGATTACCTAATCCAGTGATCAAAGTTGGTTGCCGCAACACCAAGGGCAAGCCTAGAATTAGGGTGATTAGCTGCCAGAGAGGCTGCCAATTGATTATGTTGGATATCTTTCCAGTGGCACAACTTGACCAAAGGTGGTCTGTTCCTCTGACCTGTAGTAGTTATAAGATTAGCAATCTTAAAAAGTACTACATGATGGTCTGACCAAGGTATGGGTAGTACACTTGTCAGAGCTATATCCCGGGTATTCTAATGTGTGGCCAGCTAAGTGAGTGGCCCCAATACTATCTGTTTCAGCCCATGACCTGCAAGATTGTCCACCAATGTAGCTGTTTCCGCACTGTTATTGGCTTCTAGATGGAAGTTGGAGTCCCCTAAGATTGTGAAAGTCGGGGTACAAAGGCAAGATTCAAGAAAAGTATGAAGTGCAAGGCTGAACGGCGGCCGAGCCCCCGGAGGCCTGTAAACAAGGAGCACTGGAAAGAGCAGTGTGTTATTGCTTTTGATGCTAAAGGTCATCGCCTCCCAGTACTGTCACCAGCTCAGTCCTCACCATGAAGCGAGACCTGTATATTATAACAATCCCCCCCTTTTTTCCCGACCCTATCAGCACAGGCTACCTGATATCCTGTGGGTAGAGCTTCATTCCAATCTGGTTCAGAGGCATTGTTAGCCCAAGTTTCTGTTAAAAAAGATCAGATCAGGATTTAAGAGTTGTACCAAATCTTCAAGTTTGCATTTATGTTCCCCCATTGATCTTGTATTCAGTAGACTGCCCCTGATACTGTTGTTGGTATTGACGTACGGTCTCATAGGTTCTACCTGTATCTGCTGAGGAACATTATCTCCAATGAGTCCTTGGGTTCCCCCTCCCATCGGTGGTGCACTGATGACTGTCTGGTAGGGGTAGAGGGATATTAGCCCCATTTTCCCTGGCACTAATACATTTGCTCTGTTGACACTGGGCAATTAGACCGCAAGAGTGACATCCCACTTTACAGTTAAAGTGTGTGTCGACCAATAGTTCAGGATTTGGGCACTCGCCCTTGTTCAGGCTAATCAGTACCTCCCGTACATACTTTTTTGGGGTAAAACAGGCAGGAGTTTTGGCGTTGGGCGTGGGCCAGGCGCGGACGGGCGAAGACAGGCTTGCCTTTGGCACGCCGGCGGCGCGGCCCCGCTTCTGCGGTGCTTTTATTTCCCCAGCAGCACTTGATCAGGGTCAGAACACCGCCCCTAAGCCCCTGAGCACTTCCTGTGCAAGCGGAAGTTCAACAACTAAATCCATCCCCGATTGCCAACCCTAAGAGGTGCAGTGCTGTAAACAGAAGCTTAAAAAATACTCTGTGAAAAATGCAGGGCTGAGAGGTTGGAGTCAAGGACAAAGAAGTGAGCCAAGTTTATTGAAGGAGACAAAAAAATGAAAAACATGCACCAGCAAATCCAGCGTGTACAACATTCCAGAAGGAACTGGGTTCATTGAAAAAGAGACATAAAGCCATTACTGCCATTCCAGAGTGCCGCAAAAACCTGAGCTGTTTCTTGCGAAAGTCCCACCCTTGCGGGTCTGCCAATCAAACCAGATCACAAGGCCGCTTCTTTGGGCTGAATACAGTTTCCTTAACTCAGCTCATGTCTGCAGCATGCTGCTCTTTCTCCCTGCACGACCCTGAGGCACAGATCAGATTACGCAGGGACACTCACTGAAATTGTGCAGCAGGGCATTTGTAGACAAAACCATGCATCGGCAATGCAATAGGACTCACATTAGGAGTCAAATGGTAATGTGTGCGGGTGACAAGGCATGAGGGGGGGCGGCGGGAAGGCATTGGACGGAGGGGGGCACGGGAAGAAAGTAGTCTGTGCTGTAAAGGGGCCAGTAGCCATGGAAGGATACAAATGACTGACATTGCCATCATGGGGAGGGACTAACAAGCTTAAAACCAATCAGAAGGCAGCATTTCTAATCTAAGCCAATGAAGAAGATGGGCGGAGAGTGGGCAGAGATTCCACGAAGCTTCCACACTATAGTGTATAACGCATGCCTCGCAAAGCAAATTCAGCGCATTTGAAGTGGGGTGTGCAAGGGGTCCATGCTTTGTGAGTACTTCTGCTATGAGAAGGTACCTCAAACAGAGGAAAATGAGGTAGCATTCCCATGTGAACAGCTGGTAGAATTGAAAACGGATGTATGACGTTACAACGCATACATTCACAATGCATACCATTACAACAAAACTTTTACAACGCAGGATCCATTACAACGCATGCCATTACAAAGCATGCCATTACAACGCAGATGCTATTACAATGTATGCCATTATAACGTAAGTATGGGTAAGTATCAGAATCAGAAAATAGCTTTATTCGATTTCATGGGTTAAAATCATAAAAGCACAGCATAAAAAGAATACAATAGTTTTCATTTCTCAGTAATACATTCCCAGATTGTTGTTTGAAAAGCTCATTTAACAGTCTTATATTTCTTTAATTCATGGACAATCTGCATCTTATTACATTTTTTAAAAACATGGCAACTAGATACATGGTCATCTCATCTTCTAACATCCTTAATTTTAATAAAGCCGGTCTATATTGCCTTAAACCCCATATTTTAAGTAACGGTTTTAAATACTTAATTCTGTACATTGTATAAAATTTACAAAACAAGGTGCAATGTATCAGTGACTGTTTTGATAGGTCATCGCAGGGGCAGGGTGTCAAGTCGCTTGACCAGGTGTTCAATTCAGGAAATGTAATCATCCTGAAAAGATTTCCCCCCCCTAAAGCGTCTCAATATCATCCTAGTATAAAAACTTTGAAAGTTTATCAGGTATTCTGAATACCCTTTCCCTGCGTGATAATTTCACTTTCAATCACCGAGGCTTTTTTTCTCTCCAACTGCCACCGTTTATTTGCTAGGAAAATTAGGCAGATGTCTTTTAACTTTTTCCTCGGAATGTTTCCTAACTTAGACGGTGTGTGAAAAAATTCAGGATGCCCGATGTCTTTGAGAAATCCCTTTACATAAATGAACCAATCGATATTTGAAGCCCCCTGTAGCTTGAGACAATCTTCTATGATATTTCTATTTAATTTCGTCTCAGGCGATGTCCAGATCTTATGCCACAAAAGTACGGGGATCAATGTAATAAAGTCTGTAATACAATCTAAGCCTAACTCCTTGTGGCATACATAAATTGACATTGTTTTAGGGGCCGCCAACAAGTATCTGAGGAAAGCATTTTCACATCGGTGTATTTATAAAGTATTTGCAATCCCCCATATTCCCGCGCCATATAAAACAGTTGATAGGCCTTAAGATTTATAAATTTCCATCAAAACGTTTACTGGTCTGCCTCCTAATCTATTTGCAAATTTTTGTACAGCCCCAATTGTGCAAGAGAAAGCTAGTTTCCTGGCATTTGCGGCCCCGTCCAGCTTCCATTTCTGTGGAAGGTAATCCCCAAGTAGGAGAAGAATTTAGTTGATTCTATTTTCGATTTCTCGAGAAACACGTTACAGTAAGTATTTCTTTTATGTGTACAACACATACTGAACGTTTTCCCTATGTTAATTTTTAAGCCCCTTTTACTCATGTAATCTGAGAAAGATCTAATCCCTCTCTGTAGACCGATCTGGGTCCTTGCCATAAGCACCGCATCATCGGCATAAAGTAGAATTGGGGCAGGGCTACCTCCTATTTGAGCAAAATCCTGTTTTTCACACATAAGGTGTATGGCCACATTATTAATATAGAGATTAAATAAAAAGGGTGCCAAGATACAACCTTGGCGTACGCCCTATTTTATTGGGAATTTAGAGGTACATTGACCGTTTTTGCCAAAACGTACTTTGGCACCCGCTCCCCGATATAATTCCTTTATAAAAATATGAGGATGTTAAAATCAACGCCTATTTCTAACAGAGTATCCCATAGTATGTCATGGTTTAGGCAGTCGAATGCCGAGCTAAGTTCGACAAAGGTTAAAAAAAGATTGCCTATTTTTTGCTATCATATATTTGCCAGTCATTAAAGCCAGGTTCAACCCTTGTTCTACCGTGCCCACCCCTGTTTTAAAACCATATTGAAATTTTGATAGTACTCCCGTGTCATCTGCCCATGTCTGGAGTCTGTTTAATATCACCCGCCCCGCTACTTTCATCAAAGCATCTAGCAGCGAAATAGGTCTGTAGCATTTGGGATTATTTCAATCCCCCTTCTTGAAAATAGGGACCACAATTGACTCCTGCCAGGAATTTAAGAACCCTTTTTTGTTTATTTAAAACATTAGTTAAAGGGGGAGCCCATACGTCCACATTTGTCCTATAAATGTCCACAGGGACCCCAGCTGGCCCTGGGGCCTTTCCTGCAGCACTATCCGTGATTGTCAGTTCAACCTCAGGCAGCGTAAAACTGATGTCCAAAGGGAATGCACTTTGTAAATCATTGTCCCATATAGAATTTCTTAGTATCTGGGCACTCCCTGCTAAATTTTCTTTTTTATATAGGTCAGTAAAATAGGTTACCCAGTCACCTTCATCAATCGCCATCCCCATAGTGTCAGTATTCCTATCTAGGAAGAAAGGTGCGTTCACCGCCTTCCAAAAACCTGTTTTATCTTTCAATATGCAGGCTTGTTGCAAGGTTTGTCATGCTTCCTGTTTCAGCCCCTTTTTTCTCGCTTTTATGGCAGCGTGGTATAATTTCTTAGCCTTTCTTATCTCAGGGGGATTTTTCGACTCTCTTTTTAATGTATTTATCAGAGTTTTATGCGCCTTCCTACAGTGAGAGTCAAACCATCCATTGCTTGTTTTACCAGAATGTTTTTTCGAGGTTCCAGTTAAGGTCTTATTTATTTCTTGTGAAATATCGAGGAAGGCAGTAATAACTGCAGCATGGTCATTTTCTCCCTCTAGACATGCCACAAAATCTTTATAGTGGCTTTTTATTAGTCCCTGAAGAAAGTCTACAGGATCGACTCTGTTCCATTTTATGGAATAGCCATTTAGTATAGCTAGAGCTAACCTATAGCTATATAAATTATTGATTGCGTCTTTTGATTTACTGTTCTTTTGATTTGTAAAATATAGTGACAAACTGATTAGAAAATGATCACTTAATCCAATAGCTCCCGTTTCAAATTCAGAAACATTGCAAGAATGGCTGTTTGATACCAGGAGAAAATCAATTAATGTATTGGATCCCCTTTGAAGTCCACTTGGGGTGAACAAAGTTCATTAGCTAACCCCAGATCAAATGAGGACAATAACGAGTTAAAAAGTTTCCCATTAACCGTGTGTAAAAAGTGACTACATAGATTACCCTCCGAGTTTTTTAATAAAAAAATGCCTGTAGCTCCATTTGGGCACATATGACAATTAAAACCCCCTGCCCAGACTATACAATGCCCCATTGAAGTATCAACAGAGGCATTTTTCATGCATATTGTGATTTCATCCATAACTTTAATTACTTCCAACTTTGGGATGTTATTGTAGAAGTTAATTAACGTAATATTTAAAGTCCCTCCCGCATTAATTGTCAGAGTCTGGAAGTAAGTTGACACCAAATTCTGCTTCTTTACAACGATGTCTATGGTATTGGATATATAAATGCAGAGGCCTCCAGAGTCTCTGCCCCTCACAGACAGTGTACTTAGCGGGTCAATCAATCAATCAATCATAACATTTGTATAGCGCGCTACTCACCCGGGAGGGTCTCAAGGCACTTGGGGGAGGGTTCCGCTACTGCTCGAACAGCCAGGTCTTGAGTTGTTTCCTGAAGGAGAGGTGGTCCTGTGTCAGCCGGAGGTGGATGGGGAGGGAGTTCAATGTCTTGGCAGCCAGGTAAGAGAAGGATCTTCCTCCGGCGGTGGTTCTTCGGATGCGTGGTACGGCGGCGAGGGCGAGGCTCATAGAACGTAGCTGGCGGGTGGGCGTGTAGAAGGGTAGGCGGACGTTGAGATACTTGGGGCCCAGGTCGTGGAGAGACTTGTGTGCGTGGGTGAGGAGCCGGAACATGATCCTTTTGCTGACGGGGAGCCAGTGCAGGTCCCTCAGATGGCCGGAGATGTGGCTGCGTCGGGGATGTCCAAGATGAGTCGGGCGGAGGCGTTCTGTATGCGCTAGAGTCTTTTCTGTAGTTTGGCTGCGTAGAGGGTGTTCCCATAGTCCAATCGGCTGGTGACGAGTGCCTGGGTAACCGTCTTCCTGGTTTCGGTCGGGATCCATCGGAAGATCTTTCGGAGCATACGCAGGGTGTTGAAGCACGACGAGGAGACGGCGTTGACTTGTCTGGTCATCGAGAGGGAGGAGTCCCGGATGAAGCCCAGGTTGCGTGCGTGGTCTGTTGGCTTGGAAGCAGTGCCCAGGGCGGAAGGCCACCAGGAGTCATCCCAAGCGGAGGGCGATGGTCCCAGGATGAGGACTTCCATCTTGTCTGAGTTCAGTTTCAGGCGGCTGTTCTTCATCCACACGGCGACGTCTTTCATCCCTTCGTGTAGGCTCGTTCTGGTGGTGGCGGGGTCTCTGGTGAGGGAGAGGATCAGTTGGGTGTCGTCGGCGTAGGAGAGGATGTTGAGGTTGTGTTGGCGTGTGATGGCTGCAAGAGGTCTCATGTAGATGTTGAAGAGGGTGGGGCTGGGTGATGATCCTTGCGGTACGCCGCAGATGACTTCGGTGACCTCGGATTGGAACGGGGGGAGGCGGACTCTTTGTGTTCTTCCGGCCAGGAACGAGATGATCCACTCCAGTGCCTTTTCTTGGATACCGATGTTGCTGAGGTGTTTGTAGGAAGGTGGCTACCTGACTATGGTTACCCCAGATTTTTTGCCTGTGTTTAGCTGGTTTTTTGACTTAGTTGACCTGGTTCCCTGCTAATCAGGGCCCCAGGCCATCTGCTCTCTCTGTAAAATGGACACATGTGCTATAGGCACATACCAATTGGAAATGGACTCCTTGTCAGCCCCTGTAGAATGCACTATAGGTGCACAGGGCACAGGAGCCACTAAGGCCTACCAGGGGCTGCAGCATATCTTTTGCCACCCCTGGCTGGTTCTTAAATTGACACAACTGGCTGATCACTCAGCTGGGGTAAGGTGGTGTACACACCCCTTGCTTAGATATAGTATACCTATGTCTAAACCTATATCTGGACACATGTAAACCTGTGAGCCACTCCTATAGACAGGCCTCACCAATCCTGGAGGCTGGGTGCATGGTTTTTATGTGAGATGGAGCTCTAGCATGAGCTGAGCCTGTCTGCAGCCGTCGGGAACAAATCCCTAAGCTGTTTCAGGATAATGCCATACCATATACTATTAAGTGCCTTATAATCCTCGCGGTTATTTAGCAACTCTGGTTTGGCTTTATCAAAACATGTCGTGTAAGGTGTCATACGCTTTGGAATACCATCCCCTCGCCAGTTCTGGCGACGGGGATGGCATTCCACCCCTCTAGAGGGGTAAGACATGTTACTTCACTTTAATGCGGTTGATTTCTCCAAAGGCCTTAAGATCCACAAAATGGATGCCTCTGCCACAGACAAATGTCTGGACCCCTGGAGCTGACCGAAACCCAGTCAAGGGGGTCCTGGACAAAGGGTTTCCTGTCACAGGAGGGTGTCACCGCCCTCCAGACAGGAGATAGTGTATTGTAGCAGGGAGGTTTGAAAGAAACCAGACACTGCCTGGGGCGCACAAGGCTGCCCCTTGCATAATCCGGCCAAACCGGTTCTGGGGCACTCCAGCCCTCGTGCCAGGGCGGCCTGGATCAAAGGAAGGGGGTGTATCCACCCACTTCCTGGGTCCCACCCATAGGAGGGGACCTAGCAGGTAATCACGCCCACCAGATTCGAATAAGAGTGGGAGCAGTGCCAATGCACATCAGATTTTCTGGAAGAAACATTTGAAACGATATTCTGGACCCTTCGCCCTCCATCTCAACGTGGAAGCCCGAAGAATCTCCCTTGTGGTCAAGGAGTGACCACCCTGCAGCAGCAGGCACCATCCAGCCCTCGACGTCTACTTGGTTGCAGTTCCCGCCGGAACTCGAGCGACTGAGATCGACGAGATCAAGCTTGCCCAGCTTCTAACAGCCCGATCCACAGTCCCTGCAAAGCTGAGACCCGTGGAGGCGACCGGAAGCGTGGGGCACGCCATCTTGAAGTGACCACGAGACGCTGACCGTGCAGCCCACGAGTGACCCTCGAAGCTGTACACCGGGGTTTGAGAAGCCCCCACCCTGAGCTACTCCTGAGCCGAAGTTCAGCCCTCCACACTCGACGAGTGCTGCGTGGGGCCCTTTGGCACGATTTGGCTCAACGCGTTGGCCCGGTCACTTGCCAGCTGGCTTGTGGTCCCTGTGCCGACGAACTACAAAAGAAGACTCGTGATTCTGGTTGCTCCAGATCCACACCAGCTCCCCTGAAAGGGAGCCCCGACTCTGACCTTCCTGGTCCGAGTGAGACGCCATCTTCCAATCCCGCGTGGATTGCTCTTACCAAGGCTTGTTTGCTCCAAACCGGAAGCCGACTGCACCGACGGTGAGAGCCTGCGTGGGACAGATCGTGACCTGCTCCTGGACGTCGCAGATGCCCCAGAGCCCACGTGACAGCGAAGAGAAGCGCCTCGACGACCACCTGATTGCGCCCGACATTGCCTGGTTCCGTCCTGGTTCCACCCTGGTCACTGCTGAGTGACCCAGACTCTGTCCCCTCTGCTTTCAGGTACTCTACAACTTGAGTCCACCCTTGGACTCCACCGGACACTTCGTCTTCACCCTGCCTGCAGCCCTTTCAGCTTCAAGCACCAAGAGCCTGCGTGTCAAAACCCGACGCCACTTCGACCCTGTGCACCCACTTCCTGTGGGTGAGGTAACTTTGCTCCGCCGGTGTTCCCACACTGGTGCACACCTCTAGGGTCTGTGTGTTAAGTTTTGTTCCTCTAGGTTCAGCGGAAGTGTCCTTAAACTTTAACTATTTGACTTTTACGCACCATTGGTTAACATTGGTGCATGCGTGCGCTTTCCGCACATCTCCCGAATCCCGAGGGCCATTCCCGACTTCAGCATTGCTTGTCCTGACTGCTCCCAGCGATTCCCTAGGCCCTAGGCCTAACCACTGTTCGAGTGGTCTCTCTTATACCACTTGTTTAGTATATGGTTTGAGTGGCCCCCCGCCCTCATCCATAATTGTGCAACTTGTATGTTTAAACAGTGCTTTTGATTTAACGCTTGTGCCCCTTTATTCATAAAGAATACTGGGGATTGTTTTTAGTAATAAACACATATATTTTTATAATATATACTTGTGTGGTGTCCTTTCATTTGGTATTACAGGATTGTATGTGGTAAAACAGCTCGCTTAACACGACCTCTTAAGTTAAGCCTTTAGGCTGCTTAGTCCATGCTACCACTAGGATAGCTTGTCTAATAAGGTTGACTTACAACCAGACACCATAAGGGGATTGTTTGGTCAGGTAGTAGGTGGTTCCAGAATTGGAAACATCCCCTACCAGGCCAACTTCTCACATTGGTGAGCAGCGGTGCGGATTTGAGCTTGCTGTTGTTTTACCATTGCAATCTTTATATCAAATTGAAAGATCACATCAAGTACCTCTAGGTACATATAAAATCAAAAGCTTAGCATATTAAGTTCTACTGAACTTAGTAGTTGTAGGTTGAAGGGAGTAGCACACCCCTGACTACAACTCACTAGCAAGGTCCAGTAGGAAAACACTTAGTGTAGGTAAGTGCACCACTTACACCTCACTAGTAACCATGTCCGACACAGGAAAGGCCTCAGGGTCTAGTCCTGTGACAGTTGACCCTACCCAGGCAACTTCTGGATATGACAAACTAACCCGCAGAGACTTGATTGTCTTGTGCAAAGCAAGAGGGTTAAAAAGGGGCAGAAGCCCCACCTGCCTAATCCTGATAGGACTCCTAGAACAGGATGACTTAGAGAGGGCAAAAGCAGCTTCCCTAGATACAGGAACTGAAGGGAACCCCCCTGCAGTTGATCCCCCTGAAGAGGAGGATGATGATGACTTGGATGAGGACTCAGAAGTTGAGGACTTAGAAGTACAGGATCAGGGTAGCCAGGTTCCAGTTGGTAGGCTTAGCCAGGCCAACTTGGACCTACTGGGAAATGGAGAGGGCCAGCACCTCCCCAGATCCCAACAAATGATTCTCCCAGGCAACAGAAGAGTGAGATCTCCCTCAGG
Source organism: Lissotriton helveticus (assembly GCF_964261635.1). Taxonomy (NCBI): domain Eukaryota; kingdom Metazoa; phylum Chordata; class Amphibia; order Caudata; family Salamandridae; genus Lissotriton; species Lissotriton helveticus. The sequence goes on along the minus strand of NC_136069.1, from coordinate 1,710,924,871 downwards.
AGACTCTCATCTTTCTAGTGCCTCCAGGGAATCACAGAGAGGCATGAATGCTTCTCAAAAGTTAGAGCATAGGGCCAGAATGAGGGCTGTCAAACTCCAGATAGAGAGGGAGGAGGTAGCCTTGGCTCAAGCTAAACTTGCCTTGGCAAGAGAGCAAAAATTGTGTGGCTTAGATGCCACTGGTGGCAGCAATATTCCTAAAGAGAAACCCGGGTCCTATGATAGTAGAAACCTGACAAAGATTGTGCCCCCCTACAAGGAAGGGGATGACATCCACAAATGGATGACTGCTCTTGAGAGAGCCTGCATGGTACAGCAGGTTCCTGAGGAACAGTGGGCAGCAATCTTATGGTACTCCTTTTCAGAGAAAGGGAGAGACAAGCTCCTCACTGTTAGACATGAGGATGCAAACAATTACAAAGTCCTGAAGAGTGTTCTGATAGATGGGTTTGGCTTAACCACTGAACAGTACAGGTTCAAGTTCAGAGACACCCAGAAGACACAGACTCAGGACTGGACTGATTTTGTAGATTGTGCTACTAAGGCTCTGGAGGGTTGGCTACATGGCAGCAAAGTACATGACTTTACAGGATTGTATAATTTGATTATGAGGGAGCAGATCCTAAGTAATTGTCAGAACCAGCTCTTACACCAGCACCTGGTAGACTCTGATCTGACCTCTCCCCAAGAATTGGGAAAGAAGGCAGACAAATGGGTCAGAACCAGGATTAGGCCTAAGAATCAGGACAGTAACCAGAAGAAGGAGTCTACCAAGCCTCAAGATAAGGGTGGGGATAAAAGTAAAGAAAAGACTTCCCCAGGGCCCCAAAACTCCAAGGATGGGGGTGGGTCCCAAGACACTTCTTCAACTGAGAAAAAACCCTATTGTTATCCCTGTAAACAGGTGGGGCATTACAAAACAGACAGCTGTTGTCCCAAGAATAACAATAAAGAAAATATACCTCCAAAGCCAGCTTCAACACCTCCTGTTACTGTCAGCAGTAATCCCCCAGGAAGTGGAAGCACACCCAGGAATCTGGGTGGGTTTACTTTTGGAAATCAGGTGGACCCTGGCCTATCCAGGTCCCCATCACCCAATGATCTTGTTTATGAGGCTGGCATGGGGTTTGCCAACTTCTCTGCTTGCCCAAATACTTTGAGCAAGTATAGACAAGAACCCATCATCAATGGTTTAAGAGTTGAAGCTTTTAGAGACACAGGGGCTAGCATCACCATGGTGGCTGATGGCATAGTCCCCTCTAAGCAACTTTTACCTGGTGCCACATACCAGGTAATAAACATTGATGGCATCCAAACAAATCATCCCATGGCAGTAGTAAGTCTCAGCTGGGGAGGTGTCACTGGCCCAAAGAGAGTGGCAGTGTCCCCAAACTTGCCTGTAGACTGTCTACTGGGTAATGATTTAGAAATCTCAGCCTGGGCTGGGGTTGAACAGGAAATCCATTCTAGAATGGTAAATTCCAATGGAAAGGTTAGTGGGGCTGTAATGGCTACAGCCCCAATTCAAGATGTCCTTCCTGAAAAGGTTGGTAGGGCGGAGATACTCCCTGCCCCATCTTTAGCAAAAGCTCTTCCTGAACAGAATAGCAAAGCTGTTATGATAACAGCAGAAACCCAAACTGAGTCTCCTCCTGAAAAGGTTGGTGGGGCTGTGATGGCCACAGCCCAAACTCAAACTGACACGTGTGTTGTGACACCTGAAATGATGGATAACTCCACACAAACTGAGAGCATGGAGGAGGAAGAGAAATCTCCCCCTCACCAGACTTTAGGACAGGATCAGCCTCCTCAGGGAACTGATCTTACCCCTGATGAAGGAACTGCCCCAGAGGTGGTTGGGCCTAGCCTGACAGAACCTCTGATGTCAGTGGACCCTTCTCAGGTGGGACCCAGTCTGGAGCAGGTACCCTGCCCCTCTCTCCCTTGCCTTAGCCAGCCCAGGGCTGCAGAGGACAAGAAGGACAGTGAGACCCAGAGGGCCCCCTGTCAAATAAAGCACCCCCATCAAAAGATTAGGTGCACCAAAACTAGTAGCCCTAGTAAGGTGAAAACTTTAAAAACTCCTAAGGGAGCCCCCTTAAAAACAGTTAGGGACCTCCCACAGATGGATTCTGTTGGGCACAGCCAAACCTGGGACCCAAAGGGCCCAAACCTGAACTGTCCCTCCAGCAAGCCAAACAGAGGGACCCAGCCTCCAGCTTTAGGTAGCCAAAGGTTGACCCTGAGAGCACAGTGCAACTCAGTTAAAGAAAGAAGGGCACACATGGTGGAAGATAATTGGAGGAAGCTAAGCCCTAAATTAGTAGAGCCTCGCTTCAATACTCCATATCCAAACCAGCCTTTAACTTTGCATAAACACACCCAAGGTAGTGATTCCCTATGGTGGAGACCCTCTAATACCCAAAGGGTGAGGGACTGCTTAGTGGACCATGAGACAGGGGGTACCCATGCTAGTGCAGGTACTTCCTTATATGGCCACTCAGGCAATATAGGCTTACCTGGCCAAGGATAGCCTTATCTCCTTTCGTTTGGGGGGGGGTTATGTAGGAAGGTGGCTACCTGACTATGGTTACCCCAGATTTTTTGCCTGTGTTTAGCTGGTTTTTTGACTTAGTTGACCTGGTTCCCTGCTAATCAGGGCCCCAGGCCATCTGCTCTCTCTGTAAAATGGACACATGTGCTATAGGCACATACCAATTGGAAATGGACTCCTTGTCAGCCCCTGTAGAATGCACTATAGGTGCACAGGGCACAGGAGCCACTAAGGCCTACCAGGGGCTGCAGCATATCTTTTGCCACCCCTGGCTGGTTCTTAAATTGACACAACTGGCTGATCACTCAGCTGGGGTAAGGTGGTGTACACACCCCTTGCTTAGATATAGTATACCTATGTCTAAACCTATATCTGGACACATGTAAACCTGTGAGCCACTCCTATAGACAGGCCTCACCAATCCTGGAGGCTGGGTGCATGGTTTTTATGTGAGATGGAGCTCTAGCATGAGCTGAGCCTGTCTGCAGCCGTCGGGAACAAATCCCTAAGCTGTTTCAGGATAATGCCATACCATATACTATTAAGTGCCTTATAATCCTCGCGGTTATTTAGCAACTCTGGTTTGGCTTTATCAAAACATGTCGTGTAAGGTGTCATACGCTTTGGAATACCATCCCCTCGCCAGTTCTGGCGACGGGGATGGCATTCCACCCCTCTAGAGGGGTAAGACATGTTACTTCACTTTAATGCGGTTGATTTCTCCAAAGGCCTTAAGATCCACAAAATGGATGCCTCTGCCACAGACAAATGTCTGGACCCCTGGAGCTGACCGAAACCCAGTCAAGGGGGTCCTGGACAAAGGGTTTCCTGTCACAGGAGGGTGTCACCGCCCTCCAGACAGGAGATAGTGTATTGTAGCAGGGAGGTTTGAAAGAAACCAGACACTGCCTGGGGCGCACAAGGCTGCCCCTTGCATAATCCGGCCAAACCGGTTCTGGGGCACTCCAGCCCTCGTGCCAGGGCGGCCTGGATCAAAGGAAGGGGGTGTATCCACCCACTTCCTGGGTCCCACCCATAGGAGGGGACCTAGCAGGTAATCACGCCCACCAGATTCGAATAAGAGTGGGAGCAGTGCCAATGCACATCAGATTTTCTGGAAGAAACATTTGAAACGATATTCTGGACCCTTCGCCCTCCATCTCAACGTGGAAGCCCGAAGAATCTCCCTTGTGGTCAAGGAGTGACCACCCTGCAGCAGCAGGCACCATCCAGCCCTCGACGTCTACTTGGTTGCAGTTCCCGCCGGAACTCGAGCGACTGAGATCGACGAGATCAAGCTTGCCCAGCTTCTAACAGCCCGATCCACAGTCCCTGCAAAGCTGAGACCCGTGGAGGCGACCGGAAGCGTGGGGCACGCCATCTTGAAGTGACCACGAGACGCTGACCGTGCAGCCCACGAGTGACCCTCGAAGCTGTACACCGGGGTTTGAGAAGCCCCCACCCTGAGCTACTCCTGAGCCGAAGTTCAGCCCTCCACACTCGACGAGTGCTGCGTGGGGCCCTTTGGCACGATTTGGCTCAACGCGTTGGCCCGGTCACTTGCCAGCTGGCTTGTGGTCCCTGTGCCGACGAACTACAAAAGAAGACTCGTGATTCTGGTTGCTCCAGATCCACACCAGCTCCCCTGAAAGGGAGCCCCGACTCTGACCTTCCTGGTCCGAGTGAGACGCCATCTTCCAATCCCGCGTGGATTGCTCTTACCAAGGCTTGTTTGCTCCAAACCGGAAGCCGACTGCACCGACGGTGAGAGCCTGCGTGGGACAGATCGTGACCTGCTCCTGGACGTCGCAGATGCCCCAGAGCCCACGTGACAGCGAAGAGAAGCGCCTCGACGACCACCTGATTGCGCCCGACATTGCCTGGTTCCGTCCTGGTTCCACCCTGGTCACTGCTGAGTGACCCAGACTCTGTCCCCTCTGCTTTCAGGTACTCTACAACTTGAGTCCACCCTTGGACTCCACCGGACACTTCGTCTTCACCCTGCCTGCAGCCCTTTCAGCTTCAAGCACCAAGAGCCTGCGTGTCAAAACCCGACGCCACTTCGACCCTGTGCACCCACTTCCTGTGGGTGAGGTAACTTTGCTCCGCCGGTGTTCCCACACTGGTGCACACCTCTAGGGTCTGTGTGTTAAGTTTTGTTCCTCTAGGTTCAGCGGAAGTGTCCTTAAACTTTAACTATTTGACTTTTACGCACCATTGGTTAACATTGGTGCATGCGTGCGCTTTCCGCACATCTCCCGAATCCCGAGGGCCATTCCCGACTTCAGCATTGCTTGTCCTGACTGCTCCCAGCGATTCCCTAGGCCCTAGGCCTAACCACTGTTCGAGTGGTCTCTCTTATACCACTTGTTTAGTATATGGTTTGAGTGGCCCCCCGCCCTCATCCATAATTGTGCAACTTGTATGTTTAAACAGTGCTTTTGATTTAACGCTTGTGCCCCTTTATTCATAAAGAATACTGGGGATTGTTTTTAGTAATAAACACATATATTTTTATAATATATACTTGTGTGGTGTCCTTTCATTTGGTATTACAGGATTGTATGTGGTAAAACAGCTCGCTTAACACGACCTCTTAAGTTAAGCCTTTAGGCTGCTTAGTCCATGCTACCACTAGGATAGCTTGTCTAATAAGGTTGACTTACAACCAGACACCATAAGGGGATTGTTTGGTCAGGTAGTAGGTGGTTCCAGAATTGGAAACATCCCCTACCAGGCCAACTTCTCACAGTGTTGAACTAGGGTGCGGTGGCAGACGGTGTCGAACGCTGCAGAGAGGTCCACGAGGATGAGGGCCGCTGTTTCCCTGTTGTCAAGCAGTGCTCGGATGTTGTCGGTGGCTGCGATGAGGGCGATCTCGGTGCTGTGGTTGGCTCGGAAGCCGGACTGCGAGGGGTCGAGGGATCCGTTCGTCTGGAGGAAGGCTGCAAGCTGTCTGTTGACGGTCTTCTCGATTACTTTGGCAGGAAAAGGGAGGAGCGAGATGGGGCGGACGTTCTTGAGGTCGGTGGGGTCCGCTGTTGGTTTCTGGAAGGGTGTGTGGAAGGTTCAGAACCCATTCATATGGATGGCTTCCTTCTCCCAACACTCTTGAAGACAGATTATAGAAAAATCATTTATGAAGGGCATGAATATTGGATTAGCTATTTTGCCTGATGAGCCTGCTATATTCCATGATAGGAGAGTTAAAACGTTCCCCTTTACTGTAGGCTTAGTAATAACTCTGCCCATCTTAATAGTTGGTGGGCTAATTTCCTCATAACCTGATATAACTTGTAATGATATGTAATTGGTTGGCAATCCTTGTACTTCCTCTACCACTATCTGGGGTGAAGACTTATTTGCAATATCAGCAACCAAGCACGTATCAATGTCATGTAGTTGACCAGTAGCTGCTACTGGCACACTACTGTGTGAGTTACAATGACCCATAAGTCGAGTACCCCTCAGGTCGCTATGCCCTCTTATCTCGTTTACAGTTTTCGGGTCCCGTTTTCCCTGCCTCACAACCCGAGTTAGTTCTTGTTCCTCCTTTAAGTATAGTCAGTCTACCAAATCTAGGCTGATAAACCTATTTTGTGTCGGTATCCCATCCCATTCTAACTTTGTCCTGTACCCTCTGTTTTCCCTTCTGCCATAAGCATGGTTCGTAACCCAGGTCCACTCATTACATTGATCAGGTGGGGTTTTTGGTGGGTAAAAAAAGGAAAGAGGCCGTGGTTCTATTGATGATCTTATGTTTTGGTTACCCCAGGAACAAATATAGTCTACCGTGCGGGGGTCTCTAAATTTGACCACCACGCAATTCCCGGGGATAGTTTTCTGGCTATTTCCCACCCACGTGGCTCTTCGCACCATCAGTATCTCACTTTTAACATGTGGGGGTAGCGGTCGATTTGTATTAAGCCAATGTAACACCCTATTTTTTAGGCCCATATACGTTTCTTGAGTAGAATTATCTATTTCTGGCACTCTGTTAATACAACTAGGTATGGACTAGATTATGGTGGAAAGGTGAGACAGAAGCCTCCTAAATGTTTCTCACCTAATATGTTTCCTCGTGATTCCTTAGAGTTATTTTTAAGGGACACGGGATCTCCTGGGGCTTGCATATTGGTTCTAGGCAATTTCACAGGAACTTTTGTGGTTTTTATTGTAGTAGCGGCATTTACTGCTTGTTTTTGCACCGGTGGTGGCGGAAAGGGCACAATTTCTAGACCCAGTGAATTATTTGACTTTGCAGTCCCCACGTTTGGCTGTTGGTACACAGACATAATATCGACTCCAAAATATCGTTTGGAGAAAATATCGACTCCAAAATATCGTTTGGAGAAAATATCGACAGGACAGAATATCGACAGCCAAAATATTGTTTTTAAGGTAAGTGAAGTAATATCGTTTTTAAGGTAAGTGAAGTAATATCGTTTTTATTTTTAGGGTTCAGGGTCAGTTTTGGGTTTTTGGGTAAAGGGGTATTTTTAGGGTTCAGGGTCAGTTTTGGGTTTTTGGGTAAAGGGGTATTTTTAGGGTTCAGGGTCAGTTTTCATTTTGGGCAAAGGGGTATTTTTAGGGTTCAGGGTCAGTTTTCAGTTTTTGGGTAAAGGGGTATTTTTAGGGTTCAGGGTCAGTTTTCAGTTTTTGGGTAAAGGGGTATTTTTAGGGTTCAGGGTCAGTTTTCAGTTTTTTGGCAAAGGGGTATTTTTAGGGTTCAGGGTCAGTTTTCAGTTTTTGGGTGAAGGGGTATTTTTAGGGTTCAGGGTCAGTTTTCAGTTTTTGGGCAAAGGGGTATTTTTAGGGTTCAGGGTCAGTTTTCAGTTTTTGGGTATTATTTTATTATAATTTATTACTATATATATATATGTTTAATAAATATGAAATAAAAAAATATTTCTTTAATTTTCATTAATTACTTAATTATTATAAGTTAATTTAAGTAATTTAAAGTATATTTTAGTCATTAATTATTAATATTAATTTAATTTAACACTGTTTTTAGTAAATACGATATTTTTTACAACTATATTTTTGTAAACGATATTTTTAACTCGATATTTTTGTACTTACCTGTTTGTAGATAGAAACTCGATATTTTGACTGTCGATATTTTCTCAACGATATTTTTGATGGTCGATATTCTCTACGTCGATATTCTTTCAGTGATCCTTGGCTGTTTTACATGTACGGGAACCGTTAAATTTGTAATAGACTTTTCAAGAAGAGACAGCTGTTTCTCGATGTTTAGTAATCTAGATACTAAAGGTTCCAATTTCAAAGTAAATGGTCTTCTCCCTCCTCGTTTCTACCAACCGCATTTTCTGTGGCTCCGCTACCCAGATCTTGATTCAATTCCAACTGAGAATTAGTATCATCGTCCGCCCCCTTCGACTTCGAAGAAATATCACTCTTGCCCCTCCCCCTAGCTACCTTTGAATATCTATCTCCCATATTTTTAGTGTTAGCTCGCTTCTTCTTAGGAATACTCCCTGGGTGTTTCCCCCTTAATTTCCTAGTATATGACATCCCCGGTTGTTCAATATCTGGTGGTAGTACAACAACTTCTGGTGCCTCAGTCTGTTGCGAACAATTCAAATGGAATTATCTGTTAAATCATCAGATGTGAGAGAAGCACAGTGTATAAGCGCTTTTGTTTTAGTAATATTAGTTTTTAGGGTGTGATCTGGAGTACGGGCTGTCGCAAAATTTCCCATGGAGGATCTCTTTGCCATTGCTAAGTCTTGTGAGACGCGTCGTTCCATGAGAACTATGCCTTGGTCAATTAATGAGTTCGTTCTTATTATAAAATTGTCGAAGGTGCCCGTTAGCGTGGCCCCTGCATTAGCAGTTTTACTTCTGCTTTCTCGTGTAGAGATAGTAGCAAGTGGACGGAGAAAATAAATGGAGGAACAATCACTTACTTAGCAGTGCACACGCCTATTTTAAGTAGAAGAATTAGGAGAATGGGCCGGTCCGGTCTCTCGCTGTCTCAAACGGGCTATAACGGGCCCGCCCTAGGCCCGGGCTTTGCCCGGCGCGCGCCCGCGCGCGACCCGTGGAGCGCGGGTAAGAATGTGACTAAATAGAAAGAAGTTGGCGGCGGGGCGGGAAGAGGGTCCAGGTGCGGCAGATTGACAGCCGCAGAGACTGCTGGTTCTCGCAGTCCCGCTCCTGTAGGTGTTTCCACAGGTCAGCCCCAAGTCGGCAAAGTTCCCGGACAAGCTGGGGGAAATCCGATAGTTACTGGCAGAAGATTAAAAGCACACAAAGTCCTGACTGCGAGCGAGATGTGTAAGTATTTTTTTTATTTTAATTAATGGGAATGTAGTAGTAGTGTAAATGTTGGATAGTGTAGGGGTTAAAATTACTATTCTAACTCCAGGGGGTGTAATAGTAGTGTAAATGTTGGATAGTGTAGGGGTTAAAATTACTATTCTAACTCCAGGGGGGTGTAATAGTAGTGTAAGTGTTGGATAGTGTAGGGGTTTAAATTACTATTCTAACTCCAGGGGGGTGTAATAGTAGGGTGAGTGCTGGATAGTGTAGGGGTTTAAATTACTATTCTAACTCCAGGGGGGTGAAATAGTAGGGTAAGTGCTGGATAGTGTAGGAGTTTAAATTACTATTCTAACTCCAGGGGGGTGTAATAGTAGTGTAAGTGTTGGATAGTGTAGGGGTTAAAATGACTATTCTAACTCCAGGGGGGTGTAATAGTAGGGTAAGTGTTGGATAGTGTAGGGGTTAAAATTCCTTTTCTAACTCCAGGGGGTGTAATAGTAGGGTAAGGGTTGGATAGTGTAGGGGTTAAAATTCGTATTCTAACTCCAGGGGGTGCAACAGTAGGGTAAGTGTTGGATAGTGTAGGGTTTAAAATTACTATTCTAACTCCAGGGGGTGTAATAGTAGGGTAAGTGTTGGATAGTGTAGGGGTTAAAATGTAATTAAATACTTACCCATACGTACCTTGTAATGGCATGCGTTGTAATAGCATCTGCGTTGTAATGGCATGTATTGTAATGGATCCTGCGTTGTTAAAAGTTTCCTTGTAATGGGAGTGCGTTCTGAAAGTTGCGTTGTAATGGCTGTTTCCCTTGAAAACTGCCCTCCACGGTGCCTCGGGGGCAAGGACACGGGATTACTCAGGAGCGCTCAGCCTTTGGGTGCTCCATACCAACAAGTGTTTGTTGAGATGCACCAGTGTGCAGGGGCGAAGGCTGTGGTCTTCAGTTAGACAGGGGCCTGACTGCGCATCATGTGGCCGGAAGCCCCGGCGTGCCTGCTTTCATGTAGAGGGCACCGCGGTTGCATCTGGACCACCAGCTTCGTCCCTTCCTGCTCCAGACCCGCTCCGAAGCAGCAGTATTATTCCACATGGGAATGTGCGCAACCAAGATGGCGAGTGGTAGCAGCTCCTCGCAGCAGCTCCTCACGCTGGGATCCCTATGCTAGGAATATCCCGTTTAGGATCAGCATTCAACTATACTCTTAACCCACACATGTAACAGGATTACTCTCAACTAAAATATCGACTCTTTAGGATTTGGGCACTTACCTGGGACGTGCTACTGAGCGGGTTCCATCTGGCAACATCGAGCCCTCAGGACATCGGGCATCCTGGGACATTGCGCCACTATCTCTGGCCCATGCAAATCAGCGATCGATCGCTGGGAACATCCTGTGCCAGCCGCTGTGGCCATCATGCTGGGACTCGACCCCCACAACTTTTTTACCGCTCGCTGTGACCTTCCTGTGCCTTCCGGGGTGACCACCCCCGGGGTTGCGGTGGAGCTGAGGGCTGGGTCCCGCCTGCTCTCACATCTACCCACCGACGACCGCTCCGCTCCCCATGGCCCATCCTAGCACTGCAGAGTCTTCTTTGCTGACAGTGCACGGCTTGGAGGTCGTTCCTCTATCCCTCAGGATTGACTCAATGTCCAAGTCGTCAGGAGTCTCCCTGCCACTGTGAGCCTGCTCTCCGGTTGCTCCCCTCCACCATCGGTGCCAGTAGGAGCTCCGCAATGATTCAGGTCGCTGCTTAACCATTGTCCTAGGTGCCCGGGGCCTCGCTCAGCGGTCTTGACATTGTGCCTGCCTACAAAGTAAACAAGACTCTGCCCTCCAGGTGAAGTACCGCATTTTCATAGCGATGCATTATTTTTACTGCACAACGGAGCCTGACACTGTGCCTATTTACACTGTAATGGAGACGGAAATACAGCGCTCTCACTGTGCAACTCCGCCCTCCAGGTGAAGTCCAGCATTTTCATAGCGGTGCATTTCTGGAGCTCAACATCGGAGCTTGTCTGCTGGGCTGGCATCAGCCTTGCCTGTCCATCATTGCAGCGACCCTTGAAACTGTAGAACTCCGCTCACAAAGGTACTATCTACATTGACATTTTTATTCTTATATTATTTATTTTTGTTTATTTTTATTTTTACTTTTTTTACTATCCTGCTGCCTCTCTTGTTTTTGCTCCTCCCCCCTCTCTTTTTGCTGAACACTCACAGAAGAAACATTTCCCTTGCTGCATCCCAAAATGGCTGTGCTTTTATTCATCCCCAGTAGTATCATGACTTTTGTGCTTTTGTTTCTCAAAATGGCTGTGGCCATAAACATCTCCTACTTCACCTCCCCCATCCACTGAACAGCCCTGTTTAAATCATTGCCCTACTGGATCATCAAAACTGCCATAGGACTTTATTCCCCCAATCCACTGCAGGTGAAAAGGGACTTAGAAATTTAAATAGGACCCTCCACCTCACAACCTCTATCATTCTCATCAGGATAGAAACAGGACTTCTCTCCTCATTCCACGAAAGTTAATGAAATAGAGATAGGACAACTCCGCCTCTCTCCTGTCATAGAAACAGATAAAGGTCTACACTACCACTGTCTTTCCTCCCTAAGGTGTCGGCCATCTTTGACTAGTCTTATACCTGTCCTAGACTAGTCCCACTGCAGGCTTCCGAATCACACCCTCCTCGGCTGTTACTGCCCTATATACATTCCCTTCAGCTATTACTTACCTACATACCCACTCTCTTTCTTCCCCAAGGAGTCGGCCATCTTAGTCTAGTCCTGACTAGCCCTAGGCTAGTCCCTCCTCAGGCACCCACACATACAAAATCGTTTAACCCCCAAGCTCACAAAAAATTCAACCAAAACCTTCAAACACAACTTCCTGAAATCCCACCCAGAAACCCCCTTTGCAGATCCTTATTTCTCACCTTGATTTGGACCCACGACTACCAACATCATCTTCTACACCAAACGTAGAGCACAATGGAGGAAAGCCTTCCTATCCATACTCATGACTTTCGGATGTCTATTATATCATCACAAATCTTCCAAGCCACAGCAACCCTCACTATCTACAATAACGGCACTATCCTCATTCAATCCACGGATCATAGCCTTAACCTATTTGATAACATATTTCATATTACTAAAGAGCATGTATCCAAGCCTCTCCTTTCTCCCAGCCCCTCTTCCTCATACACCACCCCTCCCCCTCCTACATCTAGCCCCCCTCCCCTACCGCCGCCCGCCAACCCTCGCATGTAACCCCTCCTCTTCTATCACCTCCCCCTCTCCTCTTACATTTAGTCCACCCTACTCCTGCGATATCTCCAGCCCGTCACCGCCCACAACTAGCCATCCCCCCTCCTTTCATATCACCACCCCACCTCCTCTCCTATCTAGCCCACCACCTCCGTCACCAACCCTCCTCCTTCCATACCTATTCCCCCCACCACCCTCTCCCCTTCCCCTCCGCTCCCACCTAGTCCCCCCTCCTCCTCCTCCCACAACATCACCTCCCCTCCACCTAGTCCCCACTCCCTCATCACCACCCCCCTCGTCTCACATCCAGTCTCCCCTCCTCCGCTCACATCTTGTCCTCCCCCCTCTCACACCTAGTCCCCCCTCTCTTCACACATCACCACTCCCCTCCTCTCACACCTAACCCTCTCCTCACAACCACCCCCACTTCCCCCACCTCTACTCCCCACTCACCCCAAACCACCAATATGCCCCATCTCATAAACCACCCCCGTTCCCCCCTCCTCGCACACCACCCCCCCACCATGTTACCCCTCCCACACACTGTCAGTGTAACCACACAAGTACCCACCATGGAAACTCCTACACCATCTCCTCTCCCTCCTTCACATGCCCCTACTTCCTCTATACCCTCGCCTAACACATACCAAACTCTTTACCCACCTCTGCCCCATACTCTTTCCCTGCCCCTTTTAGGTCTCACATCAAACAGAGTCCAATCTCCTCAACTTTTACTACGCTCTACCATCCCCACCACCACCGTCCCTAACTCCACTCTGGACAAGATTATGACCACCCTCTTCCAAATTAAAGATGAGCTACAAACATTCAAAGAGCTATTTACAAATCTTATTAGACACCCTTCTCTACCCGGAACCCACCTACCCCACCAGCCCCCCACCCCATCTACATCCTCATACACACACAACCCTCCTCTCTGGACCTCCATCCCTGCCCATAGCTCTTCCACCCGACCTTTCCGATGCATCAATATATTGACACGTTATGACATATGTGCCCTCCTACACGCCTATGATTCCACCCCCATGGCCCGCACAGCCACCACACACCCCCCCACGGCTCAAATGCACACTACTTAACTGTAGATCTTCTCCCAGACACGCATCGGAAATAGCCGACCTCATGATCGCACGTGATCTAGACCTTATCATACTCACCAAAACCTGATTAACAGAATCGTCCTCCCCTCTCATTGACATCTTAGTTCCCCCTAACTATCACATCATCAGATTAGGCAGGGCCTGCAGGACAGGAGGTGGTATAGCATGTATTCACAGGAGTAACCTCTCAGTAACCAGAGCCATCTCCCCTACTTTTTCCTCTTGTGAACACATATGACTCGACGTGAACAGTGAGGGCAATCCAGTTTGCTCTCTACATATCATTTACCACCCACCAGGAGACAACCTCACCTTCACTAAACACATCATGGACATGATCACAACGAACTCGGGTCGACAAATTACACAAATATTCCTTGGTGATTTCAATCTTCACTGGAATGCTCACAATGACTCGGTGGTCAACAGTCTCAAAAACGTCCTCAACACCCTAGACCTCACCCAAATCTGCAACAGCCCCACTCACGACAAAGGCTCTATCCTGGACCTCATCATCTCCAAAGGTGATGCCACACAACTAGACTCAATCCAACCCTGTGACTGGTCTGACCACCACATTATCACATTCTTCATCAGTGAATATGTGAAACTTTGTCCAGCCCAATGCACCAAACCCAAGACCGGGAAAAGAGTCCTGAAGAAACTCAATACCAACTCCTTACCATCACCCAGCTACAACCTTCTTCTTCCCCCCACCGGAAACAACGATGTTCAGGCGCTCACCGATCATTACCTCAAATCAATGACCACGATAGTCAACAAAGTTGCACCCCTTCAGTTAAAAGAGTCTCCTCCAAAATCTCTAAACCATGGTACAACAGTCTGCTCAACGATGACAGACGAGCTATGAGATTAGCTGAACGTAATTGGAGATCTACCCCCTCAGTTTTTCACCTCAATGCACTAAAGAAAAAGAGAAATGCTTACTTCAGGAAAATCAAACGATCAAAGGCCGACTTCTTTAGCCTTCAACTCGACCAAGCAAAAACCCGACCAAAAAAACTCTTTGAACTAATCAAATCACAATCCAAGGACGAACCAGAACGATTACTGAACACATCCAACACCCTACCTTCCTGTGAAGAATTCTCTATCTTCTTCAATCTAAAACAACCAACATCAAGAATGATCTCCTCATTGATCTAAACCTATACTCTAGCCCCCTCAGCAAAACCCCCATCAAACTAAAAAAACAATGCGTCCTGGTCATCCTTTTACACCTACACAGAAGATTCCATAGGCAAGATCCTGGGCACCCTGAAGCCCTCCAATCACCTCTCGGACCCTCTACCTGCTAATGCTGTAAAGGATCTAATTCCATGGCTTCTACTGCTCTGGACCAAAATCATTACCAGCTCTCTCCAACAAGGATGCATCCCAGACTCCCTCAAAGTGGGACAAGTATCGCCCTTACTCAAGAAACCCACAGCTGACCCTGCTGACCTTAATAATTATCGCCCTATCTCCAACATCCCTACCTTAGCCAAACTGTTAGAAAAATGTGTTCACCTCCAACTGACAAAACACATCGACCACTTTGACCTCCTCAACCAACACCAATCCGGCTTCCACGTAGGCCACAGCACAGAAACAGCCATGACTCACATTATTGATGATGCACTTCAAATTCTTGACCAAAATGGTACCTGCCTCCTCATTCTTCTCGACCTGTCTTAGGCATTCGACACGGTCAAACACGAGAACTTACTCAATCTGCTGAACACCAGAATGGGTCTTTCGGGAACAGTACTCAAATGGTTCACCTCCTTCCTCCACAATTGGACTCAGAAATTCAAAATCAACAACACTTTTTCCAGCCGTGCCCCAGTAACACTAGGTGTCCCGCAAGAATCAGCCTTATCCCCTACACTTTTCAATTTAGTCATGTAGCCACTCACCGTACTGCTTCATGCCTCTAATGTGCAATTCCACATGTATGCTGATGACACCCAACTCTACCTCAAACTAAAATCCCCGGATGACATCAAACTTTTCAACTCAACTCTTAAGGAAACACAGACATGGTTGGCAGAGAATCATCTCAAACTTAATGCTCTAAAAACTGAGTTCTTACTAATAGCTCCCCCCGCCAAAATCCACATCGCTCAGAATTGGCTTAAACACCTCAATGCATTCAACGTCCAACCCATCATCGTAGACTCAGCAAAATCTTTAGGTATAACCATGGACTCCAAACTCAATATGCAACGACATATCAGCAATGCAACGAAGGGAGCTAATTTCCAAATCAACACCTTGAGGAAGCTGAAACCCTTCCTCCCAGCCAACGACTTCCGAACTGCGTCCAAGCGCTAGTTATCCCTCGGATCGATTATGGAAGCACCACACTCTGCGGCCTCCCCCAATCCACAACCGCAACACTAAGAGCTTCTATCAATGCTGCAGCAAGACTCATCACTGGATCAAAAAAACGCTCACACATCTCCCCCGACTTAAGAATCTCTGAACTGGTTACCCTATGAAGCCAGAATACACCTGAAAATTGCGTGAATTACTCATAAGGCCTTACACCACAATTTGCCTAGTTACATCGCACAGAAATTGACAATCTCAGTAGGCTCAAGAACAGCAAGAAGCGCACAAACTCTCCTCCTGAAACCACAAAAATTCCACAAGACAAAAACATACAAAGGCTCCTTCTCAGGGATGGCCCCCATGATTTGGAATGCCCTCTCCCCAGAAATAAGACTTATCTCATCCCCTGCATCCTTCAAAAAGGAAGTCAAATCGATCCTCCAGGCTAAATTCACTTGAACTTAAAACTGTGTAAATACTATTTAACTGTTTCTCTTTCCCCTGTATTACATTGTTTTTGTCTTCTCATTCTATGTAAAGCGTTCTGATATCTGTAAGGATCTTGTTCGCGCTATATAAAACCTTGAAAATAAATAAATAAATAAAATTTGATGCTGGCAGGACGGGAAACGTTCACTGATGTTCCCTGCATAAACCACTCCATGCCAGTGCTGTGTGCTGGGCACGGGTGGGCGGTTGGGTGGTGTGAATTGGAAGCAGTGAAGGCCACACTGTGCCAGCTGCCAGCTATAGACCATCAGTCAGGAGAGTGAATGCCAGCATTGCACAAGATCACAGGCTGGTAGGTGGTAGTGCCAGCACGCTGTGCGTGATCTAGTTCGGCGCAGTAGGCCTGGGGGGTGAAGTTTTGATTTGTTTTGCATTTCGTTCATCGTCTGTTCTTTGTGCATTTGTACTGTATACATGGGCGCACCTAGACACAGGTTAGGATGTGAATGTTACTGTGAAGCCTGGCCCCAGAGAGATACACAATTACATCAGTAATTAAGGGTTGTGAATGCTTACACAGTACTAGCTGTCACACTGAGATCCGAGTAAAGGGCGTGAAGGCTGGCACTGAGCATGCTGACATCCTCTCAGAAGCTGCTCAGAGCTGTGAGGGCTAGTGCTATACAACCTGGCACACCTGAGGAGTGATCATTCTGGGTAAAGTAACCCAAATTAATGTTATGCGTTTCTCTGGGCCTGGAATGACAAGGCCTGAAACCAGGGCCTTTGGACACGCTGCAGGGCGGAGGGTACGGGCAGCAGCATTGCCCAGCCCCAACCAGGAGCAGGGTGAGTATATAATGCTCCCCTGGACAGGCACACGTGTGCCCATGTCTACCCACCCCACCCACTGGCACTCTACTTGCTCAGAGCAGACGAGTACTGACACCTTTTTTTTTAACCTGAAATGTGGAATACTGGCCAATAAAAGAACTGGTACATCTGAGTATGAACAGGTATTCCCCATTTCAGAAGGAAAAAAACTCACAATGGCTGGACTGTAGAAATGGACTGTAGAAATGCCTGCTGGTGTGTCACCGCACATTCTAACCAACTCGTATTGAAGTCCTAAGGGCCTTTCAGGCAGACCTCTTCATGCATTGGTCTGTACAACTGTCCTTCACATTTTGCTCCCACCCTCCACAGTATACAGCATGGGTCAGTGAGGTAGCCCTCATCAGCCTGTGGCTCTCGTCACTATGACTAAAGGTATTTTGCTTGTGCACATGTGACGGTTCACCCAAAAATGTGTCTTGTTTGTGTCAAGGCTTGGTGGTAGAACAACCTGTGCTTTTATTTCAGCCTTAATTTCATGTTTTATTTTTAATTAATTTTTGCAATGGTTCAATTGTTACTATTTTTTTAAAACATACTCATGCCGCATAGAGATTGACAAAGCCACACACAGCAGCACACATTTGGAATTGTGCTAGTCTGTGTTGTATTTTGTGCATGGTGTTCCTCTGTTATGTTGTGGTTGTGCTATAATGCTGTTTTACTGTGATGTAACCTGTTCTGTTTGTGATATTGTTATTCTGCTACCTTCTATGCTTCTGGGTTACATTTGGAGCCAACAGCAGCACGTTCCTTCAAAGTTCCAGTGACAAACAACTATTTACCACCGACTGCTCAAACTCTTCAACTATTTAAGATACCAATTTCCCCAAATCTGTGGCATAGAAAAACATTAAATAAGCATTTTGAAGGCTCCTTTTAAGTGATCCTGCCCTTATGTTAGTGCTGCTTGAGGGCACTCTTTGCTACTCCCAATTCCAACAACATTTCTATGCTGCTCTATACCGGGGTGTGTAAGGTAATTGTAAACAAATTCATGGTCCAATCTCCATGTCAAGGGCAATATAATATTCCATTTGTTTGCCAGAAAATCTGCACTTTATAGCTCTCCTTTTCAAGAAGATTTCCACTTTTTATGTTGAGCATTCGAGACCTCTTGTATATACTTTAGTCTATACTTATAAGTGCATGAACTTTGTGGGCTCTGGAGATCAGCCCTAGGGGATGTATGTCGTTACCACGCATGCCTTTACAACGCATGCCTTTACCAAAGTAACTTTTACAATGCAAGTCGTTACAACGACTTACGTTAGGGGGCACTGGATAGTGAATAGTTAAATTTACTATTCCAACTCCAGTCCCCGTGGATAGTAGGGAAGGTTTTGGATAGTAAATTAAACTACTCCCTATCCTACAGCGCCCCCAGCGCAAGTCGTTGTAACGACTAGCGTTGTAAAAGTTGCGTGGTAAAGGTAGTGCGTGGTAAAAGTTGTGTTGTAAACGCTGTTTACCACCCTAGGACTTATCTGTTTCTGCTTAGGCACTTTTTTTCTGTTTAACTCCCTCTATTTAACTGTCTTGATAGAAAACGACCAATAGAGGTCGGTCAAATACCAGAGTTGCTTTCTGCTGAGGGACTTTCTTTTTCAATTTTTCTGGCAACTGCCTCTATTTAACCTTCTTGATAGAAAACGATCAGCAGAGATCAGTAAAATACCAGAATCACTTAAGCATTCTCTAGATTCCAGTCCAAAGAAATTGTATTCCACGAACACCCATAGACAATAATATTTTTTATAAATCTTGTATTTTCAGTGATATGACAACCGAAGGCCCTGATTTTATATTAAAAACAGAGCTTTGGACAATACAATTTCCCGCTGAAAGGCAATAACTCTCTCTGTGTGTTCACATACCTGGCATGTCACTCAGTTTGGTGCTCTCTTTCCCTCCATGTTAAAGAATAGTAGATGTTTCAACACCCAGGCTAATGTGCTGCATAGCTAAATACATATAAGGTCCCAAAGGCGAGACCGATCGCATTGCAAATGCGTGTTTTAGTTTTACCATAAAATGTGTTCTCGCATCACACATAGATGCACAAACACAGTTCATGGTAAGATTTAACACTAAGTACCACATTTGCATTTACCATAATTTTCTGTATTCCCAAAGTTTTGCATAACTACGAAAAAGCAGATTACGTTAGGGTGATCAGATTCTCAAAACAAAAAACGGGGACAGGTCATAGACATAGAAGTAGGACTACAGTTTGCAGTCACCATCGACATAAAAGTAGGACTATTTGACAGCTGTTATAGACATAGAAAAAAGACTACAATGACAGCTCCCTCCACAGACCGAGATGAAGCATTACAGACAACAAATCCGAGGTCTTTTATTGGCACCCCTCTCCTTTACGCAGCAGCATTAGTACTTTTTTTTACATTTACAGTTTTAAGGACTATAGCATATATTTGCCAAAAGTCTATAAAACATAACAGGCTAGCAAACGCCAGACTTACTAGCTTTATCAATGCTCGTTTCTATAGCTGCGCGTCAGCACCACGTAAAGTACAACTCACTAATGTTGCTTAGTTGCTCATGACAGAAAAGCATTGGAGGTAAACTGCAGAATGCTAAATTGCCAAAGGGCAGCCATGGACCAGTGTAAGAAAAACACTTCTGTCCAGGTATTACTGCCTTAGGGTCTTAAGGGTCGCAAAGGCTGGACGACCACACAGACCTCCCACATTTGCGTGGTCACTGCTGGGATGTCATGTTACCTTACTGGGGTCAGTATAGTGCACTCTAGCCATTGGTATAATCTCATAGCGCAATAGTGTGAAGACCTGAGCATAAAGCTCAAGCAGCGCTGCTCGCCTCTTTTCCTTCTCTAGCGAAGATTCAGTTTTGATGATATGCAAGTGTTCAAACATGGCTGGCACGATGACGTAGTGGCGCTGCGTGTAAAAAGAGAAGGGAAATCCCGAGAGAAAATGTCTCTCTTCAAAGGATTTCCCTTCGTGCTACAGCGCTCACCTCAGTGACGACACACGCCGTAAACAGTGCAAAGAGAGCATGTGCCTGCATGATCAACTGGAACAATGAAAAACAGGGACATTTCTGTATTTAACCACCGTGAAGCATTAGCTCGGATCTCCATGACGCCGCGGATGCACCCGTCCAGCGCCAGCGTGTCTTTACAACCACAGACATGGAGAGAGGTTAATTCTCAACCCTCCCAATTGCTATTCCTAGATTCCTCTACCCATATTGGACCCAACCGGGTCGGAATTATCGCCGGTTTGCTCCTTCCACAAACCCTCTACTCAAACCTACAGCCCTGAAAAGTCATAACTCACCACGTTGTGACAAAACACGTGTCGGCTGGTTTGTTTCTCTTTCTGTACTGATCGAGATTAACTTATAAATTAAGTTGATTGAAACTGGAGATATCATCCGTCGTTATTTCTTGAAGAACTTTGTTTTAGAAAAATTCGGTTTTGACACTAAAACCTACTATACTCAAATGTGTGCACAGGACTTTTGTTCATGATTTATAATAATATATTTGTCAATGTTTCTCTTAAATTACGTTTTTATAAGACTTTTTTATTATGCAGTCCACAAGTGCAAGAAAACTAAATGTAGTGGTTTAGAAATGTTCAAATAATAAATACTTGTAGCACATAAGGATACAATAATGCTCTTTAACAGAAGTATTGTTGTGGTCTGGGCTAAGCTGACGGCTCATCTGTGGGATTTACTGCTCATCTGTGGGATTCATCACCCATCTGTGGGAATCACAGCTCATCAGTGGGATTCACCTCTGATCTGTAGTATTCACAGCTCATCAGTGGGATTCACTGCTCTTCTGTGGGATTCTCTGCTCATCTGTCAGATTCACTGCTCATCAGTGAGATTCACTGCTCATCAGTGGGTTTCACCTCTCATCTGTAGGATTTACCTCTCATTTGTGGGATTTATGGCTCATCTGTGAGATTCACCCCTCATCTGTGGGATTTTCCTTTCATCTGTGGGATTCACAGCTCATCAATGGTATTCATCACTCATCTGTGGTATTCACCGCTCATTTGTGGGATTCATCGCTCATCTGTGGGATTCACCTCTCATCTGTTGGTCTGTATATATGACGTATTAAGGAAGGCCCTGCATGTACTGCCAATAAGACAACAATTAGCACTGCGATTATTTAATACAATAATGAAATATTGGGACTGCGCATCTCACCAGTCACCAGGCGCTCTCCATGCGTCAAGTAATGATGTCATGTGAGCTAGATAGGACACAGATCTGACTCGAGTTTAGGCTATGGTAGCCAACAACATGTGAGGCAAGCTGCATTCATAACATCATGCTTTAAAAAAACACTCTCTCCTCTACACTCCACCCACCCCCCAAAGTGGACCATCTACTCTGGCACAAAATAAGGAATCCAGACCTAAAGTCCTTTTTTTATAGACCATCTCATCAGCAGCTTAGAAGCTCTCCAAGTACAACAGCTGTAGCACCCTCTCCTCTCTCTCACACAGTTTAAAAAACAAATCAACACGACTTGCATCAGCAATCTGTCTTCGAGGATAAAAATATATATCCCAGGAGGTGCCACGCCTGGAGTATGATAAACACCTACATAAAGTTTTGTAGACTAACCAGTTTGGACAGTTGCTAAGTTGTTACTCTAAATCCATCAATAGTCAGCTCGTGTCTCAGCAACTAGGGGTGCATACCGCTCTGACTCATTGGCCTGGGTGGCTGGCTAATGCCAGGGGTGCATCCAACTCTTGTTCATCAGCCCAGGTGGCTGGCCAGCAGCTGTGGGGGATTCTACCTCTGGCTCATCGGCTCCATGGACAATGCCTGGGGTGCTTCCAGCTCTAGCTCATCTGCTCGGGTGGCTGGCCAGCAGCTGTGGGGGCTTCTAGCTTTGACTCTTGGGCCCTGGTGCTGGCCAGCACTAGAGGGTGCTTCCAGCATTGGCTTATCCGCCTGGGCAGCAGCCTGACTGGACTAACTCTACATGCAGACGGTTCAAGTAGCACCTAATTTGAGTCAATGCTTTCCGGTGCTCAGAACCAGCACTTAATTAACAACACCAGCTCTTATGACAGCTGCCACACGGTGGCCCTGTTTGTATAATTTAGAGATGAGCAGAATAGTGTTAGAAACGGGGGTCTCTAGTTGGCAGAGGTAGGTACCTTTGTCCAAATAGGGACCCTTGCTTCTAATCAGGGTAAGGGGGATACACACTTTAGATAACCCCTGCTCACCCCCTGGGTAGCTTCACACCAGCAGGCAGACTCCTCTCAAAGGCAATGTGTAAAGTATTTGTACTCAAAACACATAGTAATACAGTGATAACACCACAAATGAACACCACACCAGTTTAGAAAAATAAAGTATCTTTTTCTACACTCAACAAGACCAAAACAACAAAAATCCAACATACAAGTATTATGAATATGTCTTTAAAAAGAATTTAAGCAACTGTCTCCATAGAAAACGATGGATACATGATTTCTCTCAAAGTACCTGTGGTTGTAACAAAATTCACAAGGCTAAACAGCTGCAGTGATGGTAAGCATCGAGAACACAAAAAGATGGGTCCGTTCCTGAGACCATGGAGAGGCGATGTGACAGATCTGATGCACGCAGGAGAAGTGATGCGTCATGTACAGTCTGTAGGGGAAAGTGATGCGTCGACTCCAAGACGATTCTGGTCTGTGGGTGATGCATCAGGAAAACGTGCCGCACAGGTATAATGCATGGAAATCCGGGCTGCGTCAGCGATCGATGAGGCGGCATCGAGCGTCAATGCTTCGCTTTTTTTCAGTCCCCATCCCTCGATGCGTTGGTTCTTGCAGCGGCAACAGGCGCTGGTTTGTTTCGCCAGCAGCATGGCAATGCGTGGAGATTCTTATCGCAAAGCGGTGCTGTTTTGGAAAAACAGCAGCAAGAAGAGCGATGCTTCAATTTTCTGGTATTTGATTGGCTTTGCCTGTTCGCAACAGCAGGAACTACCTCCAGGGGCCCAACACAGTCACAGGCACTTCTTGGCAGGTCAGAGCTCCCAGCAAGAAAGATTAGGGGTGCTGGGGGTGAAATCTTTGTGTCCCTGAGACCTCAGAACAGAGGGCAAGCTCTTCCCAAGCCCTTAGAGATCTTCCTTAAACAGAGGGACACAGAACACAGCAAAGTCCTTGTCCTTACCTTGCCAGAAACAGCTACTTAAGGCCAACCACAGACAGCCCACAGCAAAGGGGCAGCACTTCTCTTACAGTTTCTCCAGCTCTTCTCATTGGCAAAGGTTTCTCTTGATTCCAGAAGTAGTCTAACGTTCTGTCTGGAGTTTTAGGTCTAATACTTATACGCAAAAATGTCTTTGTTCTCTTTGTGCAAGGGACTCTCAGCCCAGTTCAAACAAGTTCTGTCCTCACTGGTGCAGTATGACCACAGGGGGTAGATACAGCATTGTGCAAGGAAATCTCCTCCCACTACTCTAAATGCAGATAAGTCAAATACAGCTCTGCACTGAACTATCCAGAAATGGCCAGGCACACCTTAACCCATTCAATCACTTTTTACAGTGAATGCACATCCCCAGACTCTGTCACTCCAAAACCAGATGGTAAATACACAAACAGGCAGAGGCACACAGACTGTTTAAACAAGAAAATGCAGATTTTATACAAGTGGCATTATCAAACACAAAATTTAAAAACCATCTTTACTAAAAGATGTGTTATTAAATTGAGAGTTAAGAGAGCCTAAAATGTATTTCTCCATCTTGTCCCAATCGAAAGTTATACTTGTAAGATGTTACAAAGCATTTCCCATTCTATCCTATGGGGCAAGATAGCCCTTCAATATTGAAAAATGAAATTGGCAGTATTTCACTATCAGGACATGTCACACACACCAGTACATGTCTTACCTTTCACATACACTGCACCCTGCCCAGGGGGATACCCTGGTCCTACCATAGGGGTGCCTTACATGTAAGAAAAGTGATTGTTAGGGCCTGGCAAGTGGGTCCACTTGCCAATTCTACAAGGCAGTTCAAAACTGAGCGCAGACACAGCAGTGGCAGGTCTGAGTTACCTTTTCAGGGATACTCATGTGGTCGGCACAATCCATGCTGCAGGCCCACTAGTAGTATTTGATTTACAGGCCCTGGCACACTTCAGTGCACTGGATTCGGGACTTATCAGTAAGTCAAATGTGCCAATGTAACAACAATTTATACAGGGAGCACTTGCGCTTTGACACTGATCAGCAGTGGCAAAGTGCCCAAAGCATCTAAGCCAGCAAAAACCAAATTCAGCACAGCATCAATAGTACAGGATGTAGAGGAAAAACGTCAGGGAGAGCCACTTCAAAGATGCTAAGTCTAACAAGTGTCCCCTCCAGTTGAAAGATGGGGAGAACTACCCACCCTCTTGGGAGTTCTCGTCACCAAGGCGGAAGAATCTGGACAGACCATCAGCATTGGCGTGTTCTGTACCAGGGCGGTGTTCCACCGTAAAGTCCATTCCCTGTAGGGAGATGGACTACCTCAACAGTTTTGGATTCTCACCCTTCATCTGCATCAACCATCTCAGGGGTCTGTAGTCTGTCTGAACCCGGAAGTGAGACCCAAACAAGTTTGGTCTTAGCTTCTTCAGTGCCCAGACCACAGATAAAGCTTCTCTTTCAATTGCACCCCACCTCCGTTCCCTGGGAAGTAGCCTCCTACTAATGAAAGCTATGAGTTAGTCCAAGCCGCCCGTCGTTTAATTGTGAGAATTCGGCTCCCACACCATGCACTGAAGCATCTGTCTGCACAACAAATTCTTGGGTGAAGTTGAGTACCTAGAGCACAGACGCAGTGCACATGGCAGATTTCAGGGCTTCAAAAACGGTCTGACAGGCATCGGTCCAGATCGCTTTCCTTGGCTGCTTCCTTGAAGTAGGCTCTGTCAAGGGGGCAATAATGGTGCTGCATCCATTGACAAACCTGTATCCAGTGAATCCTAAAAAGACTCCCACCTCTGTCTGGGTCTTGGGGGGCTCCGGATCCAGAATTTTGATGATCCTAGGCTACAGGGGCGCCACCTGGCCACTTCCTACCTGGTTCTCTAAATACACCACAGATCCCTATCTGGCACTTACTGGCCTTGATAGTGAGGCCTGCCTTCTGCAGCACTCTCAACACTTGACAGAGGTGTTGCAAGTGTTCCTCCCAGCTGGAGCTGAACACAGCAAAATCATCCAGGTAAGTGGCGCTGAATTCCTCCAGCCTGGGCAGTACCTGGCTGACCAGTCTCTGGAATGTGGCGAGGGTGTTCTTCAACCCAAAGGGCATGACACAGAACTGGTAGTGCACCTCTGATGTTGAAAACACAGTGCTCCCTCTTGCCCCATCAGTCAAGGCAATCTGCCAGTACCCAGACAGTAGATCAATCGTACTTCGGTACCGGGCTGCTCCCAGCTGATCAATGAGCTCATCAGCTCTGGAGATGGGGTGAGTGGCAGTCCTGGTGATGGCATTGAACCCACGGTAATTCATGCAGAACAAGAGTGCCGGAGTGGCACCGGGTTCAGCAGCTTTTGGAACCAAGACCGCTGGGCTAGCCCAGAGGGTGTTGGAGGTCTCTATCACCCCTAACGCCAACATTTTGGAAACCTTTTTCTTAAGGCTGGCCCTGAATTTGTCAGTCACTCTCTACATTTTATGTTTTACAGGTAAACTGTCCCCAGTGTCCACTTCATAGACACACCAATCAAGGAGAACAGGGAAGTGAACTGTCCCAGCACCTGGTGACAGTCCCTCTGGTGCTCTGGGGTCAGGGTTGGAGAGAGGTTCACTCCATCCACTGACCCATTATGTTCCTTGGCTGACAGGAGGTCAGGAAGAGGCTCAATATCCTCTTCCATTCAATTATCTGTAGCCAGGAGCATAGTTACTTCAGGCCCATCAAAGTGAGGTTTGAGGAGGTTTACATGCATGACCCTCGAAGGGTTCCTGGGAGTTCGCAAGTTGACCAAGTAGGTCACATTACTCTTGTGCTCCACCACCCCAAATGGACCAGTATACCTGTATTGGAGTGCACAAGGCTCCACTGGTGCCATCACCCACACTTTTTGGCCAGGCTCAAACTCAACCAGAGTGGATTCTGGTTGTACCATCGTTTTATCTTCCCCTGGCTGGCTTCCAGATTCGCCTGAATTAGTTTCCTGAGGTGTTGAGTCGGTTTCTGAATAAAGCAAACACAAGGAGATGAAGGACGGAGCGCTGAAACATTTCACCCCTTATCAGTCAGGCTAGCTTGAATCCAGTGGCAAAGTGAGCAAGGGACCCATGCCTGGGCACTCCCTGCCAACTTAGGGTGAAAAAGCAAACGCAAGGAGAAGATGGACGGAGCGTTGAAACATTTCAGACACTCACCCCCAGTCACAGGTCCAGCCTGAACTGCCAAGCCAGGTCTTCCGTAAACTGAAAACAAGCATCCTGGGACTGGTTTTGGGGTAACATCCCTCTGGAGGCGCAACACAGGCACCTCTTGGCAGGTCATAACTCACAGCACGGAAGTTCAAGGGAGCTGGGGATGAAATCTCTATGTCCCTGAGACTTCAGAACAGAAGGCAAGCTCTACTCAAGCCCTTGGAGATCTTCCTCAAACAGGGGGACCCTGCACATAGCAAAGTACTTGTCCTTTCCTTGGCAAAAACAGCTACTGCAGGCCAACCCCAGACAGCCCACATCAAAGGGGCAGTACTCCATCTCCAGTTTCTGCAGCTCTTCTCCTTGGCAAAGATTCCTCTTGATTCCAGAAGTAGTCCAAAGTTTGGTAGTTTTAGGTATAATACTTATACCCCAAAATACCTTTGTTCTCTTTGTGAAAGGGTCTCTGAGCCCAGTCCAAACCAGTTATTTCCTCACTGGTGCAGTATGACCAGAGGGGGTGGAGACAGCATTGTGCAAGAGAGACAGGCCCTATTTAGGTGCAAGGAAACCTTCTTCCACTACTCTAAATGAAGCCAAGCCCCATTCAGCTCAGCTCTGAGAAATGCAGGAAGGGCCAGACACATCTCAACCCCCGTGGCTGTCTACAGTGAATACACATCCCTTGGCCTCTGTCACTCCAAACCCAGACAGTCAATACACAAACAGGCAGAGGAACAAACAATGGTTAAACAAGAAAATGCCTACTTTCTAAAAGTAGCATTTTCAAACAAACAATTTAAAAACCATCTTTACTAAAAGATGTCTTATTACATTCTGTGTTCAGGGAGCCTAAACTTTATTTCTCTTTCTTGTCCCAATGGGAAGTTATACTTGTAAGATGTTACAAAGCATTTCCCTTTCAATCCTAAGGGGCAAGATAGCCTTTCAATAGTGAAAAATGAAATTGGCAGTATTTCACTATCAGGACATGTCAAACACACCAGTACATGTCCTATCTTTCACATACACTACCTTACATGTACAAAAAGGGAAGGTTAGGGCATAGAAAGTGGGTGCACTCGCCAAGTCATTTGAAAAAACATTTAGGAAACATAATGGAAAAGTGGACTCACAAATATAAGAATATGCAAACAACCAAAATAATATCCTATATCAAAAATCAAATGTTATTATTTTGTCTTTCATTCTTTTGTTATTTGTTAATATTCTTTTCTTTAAATATATAAAAGCTTTGTTAGAAAGACAATTGTAAAGAGTTCCAAATTATACTTTCACATATATACCCATCACATGATTTTATAACCTAATGCTAATATGTATGTTTCAGGCATACTTATGCATTCATACTTGTCTGTCTAATAACATTGAATTCATCAAAATTGTAGTTTTTCATATATGTTCTATTTTTGCTGAAATGTACTCAATGTATCTACTAACTAGATGGTCAATTAAATTAGAACAATTTAATCAAGGAGTTTTATTTAACTATTTGATTCTTTAAAAAAATGTACAGACAGTATAATAAATTCAACACATTGTCACACTTATTAGCATATTAAATTAGCAAGGGCATTCATATATGCCATGGCTAGGACTAAAATCTTACGCGCATTTCGGCTTAACGCCTTCATCAGGTAGCCATGTACGATAAGAAACCTTATAAAATGGGTCAAAGAATACTCATGAAGTGTGATAATAGGATCAGGGCTCAATAATTGAATAGTCTCAGTTTATTTATCCAAACAATCGGATAGGAAGATGTCTCTGTTTTAATGTTAAAATCAAGGCTTGAAGATGTAATCTTCTAAATTTCCTTGTCCCTGGTTTCAAGCTAATTAAAGTGCACGGGATTACTAGTGCCTTCTTATTGAATTAGCGCTGTTGCCTCTGTGATCCAAAACAACAGACGCTCGTGTGTCAGGCATCCATGGCCATGTATCCGAGGGCTTGTCCGAGCTGTTCTCTGCTTCTATGTGAGTTCTCCGTGTCCTCGTGATTTTAAATGGGTCCGAGATCGCTCGTGCCTTCTCCTACAGTGCAGGCAGTTGCTTCCGCATTTCTAAGCAGCAAACATTCGAGTATCAGGAATCCAGTGTCTTGTGTCCGGGGGCTCGTCCGCGCTCCTCTCGGCATAGGATTCCTTGCATGGGCTTTGGTAGACAGAGACTTGCCAATTTTACATGGCAGTTCAAAACTGCACACAGACACTGCAGTGACAGGTCTGAGAAACCTTTTCAGGGGATCACTGACATAATATCGACGACACAAATATCGAGATACACAAATATCGAGTCAAAAATATCGATTGACAAAATATCGACTCCCTATCTTCAAACAGGTAAGTACCAAAATATCGACTCCAAAATATCGACTTACAAAAATATAGACTGTCAAAATATCGATTTTTTAAAATGTCTTAAAAGTAAGTTAAAACTAATATAGTAATAAATATATTTAATATAAACTTAGAAATAATTATTAAAAAAATATAATTTTAATAAATAATTTATATAATTAAAAAAATTATATCACCAAAAATTACACACACACATATATATATATATATATATATATATATATATATATATATATATTTAAACATATTATTAAATAAACATATATAACATTTTAGAAAATGTTTAAAATTTATTGTTACAACTATAGTGAGTTCAACATTAGCAAAAGTGTTGGATAGCGTAGAGGTAAAATTTACTACTCCCACTCCAGTGGGTGCAACAGTAGGGAAAGCGCTGGATAGCGTAGAGGTTAAAATTACTATTCCCACTCCAGGGATGTATGACGTTACAACGCATACTTTTACAACGCCTACCATTACAACAAAACTTTTACAACGCAAAAACTTTTACAACGCATACATTTACAACGCAAGATTTTACAACGCATATACCTTTACAACGCATACCATTACAACATAAGTATTGGTAAGTATATAATAATTTTTTGAATATAAATTAATAAAAAATATTATAATATAATTTAATATAATTTAATTTTATTAAATAAATGTAATTTAAATGTAATTTTACCTTATTTTTACAAAGTACCCCTGTACCCCAAAAACCCAAAACTGACCCTGAACCCTAAAAATACCCCTTTACCCATAAACTGAAAACTGACCCTGAACCCTAAAAATACCCCTTTACCCGAAAACTGAAAACTGACCCTGAACCCTAAAAATACCCCTTTACCCAAAAACTGAAAACTGACCCTGAACCCTAAAAATACCCCTTTACCTACAAACTGAAAACTGACCCTGAACCCTAAAAATACCCCTTTACCCCAAAAACTGAAAACTGACCCTGAACCCTAAAAATACCCCTTTACCCAAAAACTGAAAACTGACCCTGAACCCTAAAAATACCCCTTTACCTACAAACTGAAAACTGACCCTGAACCCTAAAAATACCCCTTTACCCCAAAAACTGAAAACTGACCCTGAACCCTAAAAATACCCCTTTACCCAAAAACTGAAAACTGACCCTGAACCCTAAAAATACCCTTTTACCTACAAACTGAAAACTGACCCTGAACCCTAAAAATACCCCTTTACCCCAAAAACTGAAAACTGACCCTGAACCCTAAAAATACCCCTTTACCCCAAAAACTGAAAACTGACCCTGAACCCTAAAAATACCCCTTTACCCAAAAACTGAAAACTGACCCTGAACCCTAAAAATACCCCTTTACCTACAAACTGAAAACTGACCCTGAACCCTAAAAATACCCCTTTACCCCAAAAACTGAAAACTGACCCTGAACCCTAAAAATACCCCTTTACCCAAAAACTGAAAACTGACCCTGAACCCTAAAAATACCCCTTTACCCAAAAACTGAAAACTGACCCTGAACCCTAAAAATACCCCTTTACCCAAAAACTGAAAACTGACCCTGAACCCTAAAAATACCCCTTTACCTACAAACTGAAAACTGACCCTGAACCCTAAAAATACCCCTTTACCCCAAAAACTGAAAACTGACCCTGAACCCTAAAAATACCCCTTTACCCAAAAACTGAAAACTGACCCTGAACCCTAAAAATACCCCTTTACCCAAAAACTGACAACTGACCCTGAACCCTAAAATTAAAATATTTATCAATTAATCAATTATAATTAATTACCAATAATATTTTAATTAATTACCAATTAATAATTAATTAACAATTAATTTTTTAAAAATATCAATAAATAAATTAACATATTTAATTAATTATAATTAAATTACTTCCCACCCTATTCCCCTATAAACCCACAACCCGCTACAGAAAATAAATTACTAAAATTAAAATATTTATCAATTAATCAATTATAATTAATTACCAATTATATTTTAATTAATTACCAATTAATAATTAATTAACAATTAATTCTAAATTATTATCAATAAATAAATTAACATATTTAATTAATTAGAATTAAATTACTTCCCACCCTATTCCCCTATAAACCCACAACCCGCTACAGAAAATAAATTACTAAAATTAAAATATTTATCAATTAATCAATTATAATTAATTACCAATTATATTTTAATTAATTACCAATTAATAATTAATTAACAATTAATTCTAAATATATATCAATAAATAAATTAACATATTTAATTAATTAGAATTAAATTACTTCCCACCCTATTCCCCTATAAACCCACAACCCGCTACAGACTTATATTACACAAAAAATAAAAATTATTATTAACTTACCTTAAATTCGATATTTTTGTTGTCTATATTATGTCTAGTCGATATTATGTCCATTCTATATTTTTGATTCGATATTATGTCCATTCTATTCGATATTAATTTTCTCTAGTCGATATTTTTGTTGTCTATATTATGTCTAGTCGATATTATGTCCATTCTATATTTTTTACTCGATATTCTGTCCAGTCGAAATAATTGACTCGATATTATGACTGTACACCCTTTTCAGGACTACTCTTGTGGGTGGCATAATCATTGCTGCAGGACTGCTAGTAGTATTTGATTTACATGCCCTGGCACACGTCAGTGCACAGTACTAGGGACTTACTAGTAAATCAAAAATGCCAATCAAGGAGAACCAATCGTAACAACAATTTATGCAGGGAGCACTTGCACTTTGACACTGATCAGCAGTAGCAAAGTGCCCAAAGCATCTAAGCCAGCAAAAATGAAATCCTGCACAGCATCAAAAATACAGGAGGTAGGGTCAAAATGTCAGGGGACACCACGCCTGAGATGCCAAGCCTAAACAAACAGCAATTCTTTATTAATTTGATATACGCTAAAAATAACTAATACCTGCCACACAGCCATTTTTAAAGGTTTTGGGGGTCTGTAATAGTCTGCATTTACATACTTGTAGCAGAGTTAGTAGTTGTGTACCCACTGCCTTTGGCAGTGCTGACAGGGGCAAGGGGTGGTGAAAGCTGAGGAGGCATCCTGATGATGGCCCTGGCTCGCATTGTTTTACGAATTAAGCATTGGATTTTAGAATAGATAGTGCACATTATTTGTAAGTGCCAGGCACTCCTCTCTGAGCGCAAACTCCTGCTGTATCTCATTTCAGCTTCCTGGGAGTGCGCAGTTGTAGACAAGCCGTGATAGAGTGCTAGAATGGGATCAATACCAGGCTAAGGCCCAGGTGATTGCATTTCTAGACCTTGCAGCAAAAAGACCTCTGTTGTATTTTCATTTTACTTATGCTGTGCTTTCCCTTTTTACGTCTGTGTTCCTTTTAGATCTTTCATTGTAGTGGTGTTCCACGTCTTTGCATCTTGGGGCAGTTGCCTGCTAGCCTGGAGAGGGACACCAACCTATCTCTGTTGTTCTCAAAAAACATTATTTATTTTATAATAAACCTTATTGTGGACTGCGTAACTTCCCCTACAACAGCTGGCGACGATTGGCTAGCAGGGTTCGGAGGACACAGAGTGAGTTGAATAACTCGGTTGGTGAGGAGAATCCCGCGTGTGAAGAAGAAAAGTGAGGCGAAGAAGGCGGAATAGGCACAAGACAAGAGAAGGTCGAGACATACACATTTGTGAAGGAATTGACTGGTGGAGAAGAAAATGTATATATTTTAAGCGGATGTCAATTCATTATTTTGTCTCCATGAAGAAAGAAGGGAGCGTCTTTGAAGTTGTAAAGAGGTTTGAATCCTGACAGCACGTAAGAAGAGGTTAAATCGGAATCGGGGGAAGATCCCGTTTAACTGTGAGTAGTACGATTGAATACAGAGTGAGAAAATAATCTGATCGGAGGAGATTGTGGAAACTGTTTGGAAACAGTTTTGAAGTGTGACATTTGAATCATTAGAAGGACGCTTACCGCAAGTCGCAGTGAAGACGTTCTGGTTCGCGTGTGAAGCCTGTGTGTTCGGATGATCACACTGACGCGAGAACGTGAGGAGTGCGGTGCAGCGCGGGAAGTGACGCCGTACGTCACGAGCGTGCGCAACGTCGGAGCACGTAGAGGCCATTTTGAGTGCAACAAGTGTGTTGCTAGGCAACAGGGATTTTCTCAACAAGTGAAGTACGCGGAAGTTGCAGAATACGGAGCGGTCAGAAGTTGGTGCCTTGTGGAGTAAAAGGACAAACATCCAACAAGCGGAAGAAAGGGCAGCTTCTAGAGCGGACTGATAAAGGCTTTCAAGGTTTTTTTTTTTAAAAGAACTTTGGATTTATTTGAGTTCGTTCACAAGTAGTAAGGAGTTGTTATTGTAGAAGTGTCACTAACTGGAGAAGACTGAGGACTGGACTGCGTTTGGAATACGAGAACGGAGACTTATTTTACTTTGGAGAGTTGAGTTTATTTTTGCTTTGTTTGTGGAGTATTTTGTTGGCGTTATGGAGAATCACAATGTGTTAATGCCACCTTTGTTTTTGCAACAGAGTGGGCATCCACCCATAGAGTGGGATGAATAGATCGAGATCTTCGAGAAATATATTGCGGCACTAGACGGAAAGGATTTCAGTTCCACAAGGAAGAGAGCGATACTATTGAGCACTTTGGGAAAGGAAGGAAAGCACGCGTTTACATTTTTGCCATCTGGTACAAATGCTGAGGGCAGAGTGATTACAAATGTTTATTTGGAGGCTAAGGCGCGGTTAAAAAAACAATATTCAAAGGAAGTCAACATTGTGATGACTAGACATAAGTTTTACACCCAACCACAGAGACAGGATGAGACAGTTGATCAGTTAGTCACCCATTTGCGGGAGTTGTCGCTGAAATGTAATTTTGGGAATATCAGAGATGAGATGATAAGAGATCAACTTATTGTACAGTGCAAGAATAAGATGATGCAGGAGAAGCTATGGGTGGCAAAGAATACACCACTTCAGAATGCGATAGATATTGTGAAGGTGGTTGAGGAGTCGAGTGCATGTATGAGAGAAATGGAGCGAAAGGAGGGTATGAAGGAGAATGTGTCGTGTGTGGAACAGGTTGAGGGTGTTGCTGCTGAAGGTTGTAAAAAGATCTATGAGAAGAGTGAAAAGAGTGTTGGGAGGACGTTTGGAAATGCTTCAAATAATATTGATCAGTATAGGAGTCGAGACAAAATATGCTCGAGGTGTGGTAGCACGTACCATACAGCGGAGTACAAGAAGTGCTTTGCATTGGACAAAGACTGTAAAAAGTGTGGGAGGTGAGGCCACTTTTACAAAATGTGCAAGTATGGGAGTAAAGGGAAGGTGGCTGTTGTACAAGATGAGGGTGTGTGTTTCAGCTTGGGTGCTGGAGTTGAGGGTGCAAAAAAGGTTTTGTGTGTGAGTGACGAAGAATCTGATATGAAACCAGGGAGAAGGGTGAGACCTAAAGCTATGTTTGTGATTGAGGGGAAGGAGACTGAGTTGATGGTGGATTCTGGTTCATTTCGGACTATTATACCGGAGTGTTTGTTTAAAGAGAAGTGGCCGTAGGTCATCTTGAAACCAAACAATATAAATACGAGTGGGTACCAAGGGGAGAGGATTGACATAATTGGGTACATGCTTTCTAACATCGTATTTAAAAGCAGATCAGTTATGGGAAAGGTATATGTTGCGCAATCTGGACCACCAATTTTAGGGTGAGGATACCAGTACGACTTACATATTATCATTAATCCGAGGGCTAAGGATCAGGTAATGGTGGTGGAGGAGATTTCTACGGAGTCTATAGTTGATGGGATGTCTGAATTATTTAAGGAGGAAATTGGGGAATTGAAGGGGGATGTGCACAGGATCATGCTCAAACCTGATGCGGTTCCACTGCAGCATAAGGTTAGGAATGTGCCCATATTAGCTAGGAGTGAAGTGAAGAAGATGTTGTGTGAAATGTTGGAGCAAGGTGTGATTGAGCAAATTGAGACGTCGAGTTGGATTTTGCCAGTGGTTATCACAACGAAATCGTACGGCAAATACAGGTTCTGTGTTGATTTGTGCACCTTGAACCGTAACATAATTGTGGATAGTTTTCCCTTACCTAACATTAATGAGTTGGTTTTGTTATTGAAGGGAGGTAGATTTTTCACGAAATTGGATTTACGCAGCGCGTATCACCAGATTAGGCTGCATGATGAGTCAAAGCCTTTGACAGCATTTTATTACTTCTAAGGGTGTCTTCCAATTTACCTGCATGCTGTTCGGGTTGGCGTCGACTGCTGGAGTTTTTCAGCGTATGATGGGCACTGTTTTAAATGGGATAAAGAACGTTGTCTATTTTCAAGATGATGTATTATAGTTTGGGGAGACAAAAGAAGAGCATGATATTATCCTCAAGGAGGTGTTGAACAAAATGGAGTATGCTGGTTTGACCTTGAAGAAAGAGAAGTGCAAATTCGCTGTTGAAGAAGTTGAGTATTTGGGTTACACATTGTCGGCGGAGGGGGTCAGACCTAAGCGTGATTTGTTGGAGTCAATAAGAAGAGCATCTGCACCAGTTAACAAGGACTAGTTAAGGTAGTTTTTGGGGCTTATATAGTACTATGCTAAGTTTGTGCGCAATTTTGCAGACAAAACAGAGAGGATAAGGGAGTTACTCAGGAAGGGTTGTAATTTTTTGTGGGGAGAACAACAGGAGAAAGCGTTTGTAGGAATAAAGAAAGAGATTTGTGATGCAGGGATTTTAACGCCTTTTGACACGAAGTTGGAGTCTGTTTTGACTGTTGATGCAAGTACTGTAGGGTTAGGTGCAGTGCTAGCGCAGGTGCACTCGTCTGGTGTCAGAACCGTGGCGTTTGCTTTGAGGTCCCTTACTGGCTCTGAGAGGAATTACTCTATTATTGAGAGAGAGGCGCTGGCGGCTGCATGGGGCTGTGAGTATTTCAGGATGTATTTGTGGGGATTTCATTTCAGGTTACAGACGGACCATAAACCCCTGGTAAGGATCTTGTCGCCGGGTGGCGCAGGAAAAGGTTCGGCAAGGTTGGCAAGAATGGCTGCCAGATTGCAGGAATTTTTTTACAAAGTAGACTATATTCCAGGTTGAATGAATAATCAGGCAGATGGGCTGTCAAGGCTTCCATTGCCTTGGGAGGAGGTGGATGGTTCGGGAGTTGAGTCACTTTTGTGTGAGTGATTGGTTGCGGCGATTGATGAAATGGTGAATTTGTGCTCTGGTGCAATTGGAAGGAAACAGTGGAATGAGAGTATGGCTAAGGATGGAGTGATGCGTAGTGTGAAGGAATTAATTGTAAAAGGTGTGAGGCGTGAAAGCACTCTTGAGATTGCAGTCAGACCGTTTGTAAAGGTTTTGGATGAATTGTCAATTTTTGACAAGGAGGAGAATATCGTGATGAAAGGAGATAAATTTATACCGCCACACGACTTGAGATTTTTGTTGTTTAACTTGGCCCATGAAGGTCATTTAGGCCAGTCTCTTGCTAAGAAGAGGTTGAGATAATACTTCTAGTGGCCTGCTATGGATCAACAGGTTTCAGATTGGGTTGAGAGGTGCGTGGATTGTTTGGAGAGTGAGAAGAGGTTGAAGGTAGGCAGTCAGGTATCGCATGGGACGATTGAGGATCCTCAATCTCCTTGGCATACGGTGTGCATGGATTTCATTGGGCCGTTTAGTGGTTAACATGCTGATTTGAAGTTTGCTTTGGTGATGGTTGATGTTACTTCTAAATGGCTGATTGTAAAGTTTTGGAGGGAGATAACAACTAAGTCCACCATTTGCTTATTGTCTGAAATTGTCAGGGAAGAAGGTTTTCCCGTTAAACTGATAACGGGACATAATTAACTTCCGATGAGATGGTGAAGTTCTTGAGTGCTTGTGGGATTATACACAGTAGGACGTCCTTGTACTACCCACAAGGAAACGGAATTGTGGAGAGAGCGAATCATATGGTGAAGGGGCAATCCAAATGGCTATGACTACGGGTGGTGTGGTTAAAGGTATGGTTGATGATTTAGTGTGGGCGTATCGCACTACTGAGAACTACTCTTCTGGCAAGGTTCCTTTTAGTGTGATGAGGGTGCGTTCGGCTGGAACGAAACTTATTCCTGCTTGGATGAAGGATTGCAATGGCTTGGCTAATTTGGGGAGTGTCAAGGCTGCTGATGGTGTAGTCCAGTGTGGGAGGAACAACATTATGGTGAATGATTGGGTGAAAGTGAAACCTGAACGCATTGCTGGTGGTTTGACAAAATTTAGAGGTCAATTTAAAGTAAATTTGTTCATAATAGATTCATTACTGTAAGACCTGACACCCTTGGCGTGGTTTTCCCCTATCTTTTTGCCTCTGCCTCCTGTATTTTTGATGCTGTGCTGGATTTCGTTTTTGCTGGTTTAGATGCTCTGGACACTCTGACACTGCTGATCAGTGCCAGAGTGTAAGTGCTCCCTATGGAAATTATCATATTGATTGGATGTACCTGATTGGCGTATTTGTATCACCACGAAGTCCCTAGTAAAGTGCACTGGGTGTGCCTGGGCTGGTGATCACAGATGCTACTAGTGGGCCTGCAGCACTGATTGTGCCACCCACATGAGTAGCCCTAAAATGGTGTCTCAGGCCTGCCACCGCAGTGCCTGTGTGCAGTCAGTGAACTGCCATGTCCTCCTGGTCAGTGTCCCCACTGGCTAGGCCTAACCCTACCCTTTGTATGCACATTGGTAGCCCCTATGGAAGGCTCAAGGTACCCCCTTGGGCAGGGTGCAGTGTATATGAAAGGTAGAGCATGTACTAGTGCAGGTAACATGGTCTGGTAGTGAACAGCAGCCATTTTGTGTGATCACTGCTGCAAGGTTATCTTGCTCCATAGGCTAACATGGGGGAGGCTGGTCCCAATAGATACCAGCCTATCTTCCCACAGGAACAAGATGGGACATAAGTGATTGATATCCCTGAACTCAGAATTTAATAACACATCTTTTAGGAAAGGTTGTTTTTAAATTCTGTGTTTAAGAACAGTACTTTTAGAAAGTGGCTGTTCTCTTGTCTAACCTTTCTGTGTGCCTGGGTCTGCTTGTGGATTGACTGTCTGGTTTGAGGGTGACAGGGGCTGGGGAGCCCCCAGGAGGTTGTCTGAGTCAGCCCTTGGTTGAATGACTGCATCTGCAACTAGAGGGGTGGGAGGAGATAGCACCTGGGAGTGAATAGGGCTGTGCCTGCTTGCCACAATGCTGACTCCACCTCCTGCTGGGCGGCTGACGACCCTGCCCCTCACTCTGAAAGAAAGGAAGAAGCCAGGAAGCCCAAGTCCTTCAGCAATACCCAGAACTGGTTTAGACCGGGCTCAGGGCCCACTTGCACAAAGACTTCAAAGACTTTTAGGGGTATAAGAGAAGGACCTCTGACAACAGATTTTCAGATTCTACAATCAAGAGGAACCTCTGCCAGAAGAAGGACCGCTGAAGAAACTGAGGAAGACTGTCCTTGCTGTGTGCTCTGGGGGCTGACCTGTTTTTGCTGTTCATCTAAAGGAGAGAAGAAGGGGACTTTGCTGTATGCTGTGACCCCTGCCTGCTTGACCTCAAGACTTTGCTGTGCGCTGTGTCTGCCAAAGAATCTCCAAGGGCCTGAGTAGAGCTGGCCTCCTGCCCTGGAACCCAGGGTCGAAAGGTTCCCTTAAAACTACCAAGAAACGCTGTAAAGACCGTGCTCATCCGCTGCTTGGTGCGTGATTAATGACTGGTGGCCGTGTAGGAGATCGGTGTGCTCACTGGCACACTCTGGCTGCAGACCGGAGGCTCGTGGTGCTCCCCTTCGTGAGGTAGTGTCCATAAAGTCCTTGTGACACCCGAGCGCACTGCCGCCTCCTACGACCTCGAAACTGCCGTGTTGCTGATCACCGCAGCTGCCCAGGGCCTGAAATTGTCTGAGAACCTCGCCGGGACCGCGGAGAACAAGATCGGGGAAGCTGCCTTCTCATTGGTCGAGAAGGACGAGCCCCCTCAGCAACGCCGCGCTGGGATTGGTCCCAGGGCCGACGCGTCACCAAGGGAGCCGTGCTGTGAGTGACTGCAGCCTCATCATCTTCAGGGGCTCGTCTCCGAAGCTGCGCATCGATTGGCTGCTTGCCCGTGACTGCGAGGGTTCGTCTTTGCAGCCACCGGGTGCCCGGTAGAAGAGTGAGACACCGGTCCCCGCGTCGGAGAAAGTGAAGCATCAAGAGAGCCGCGTAAACGATCCCCAGCCTGCCTTCCTCACGCCAGAAGGTATTGTAGCTCCCCGCCGCTCGTTGGATTGTCGAGAGCGGGCGGAGAGCTAGAGGGACCGACAGGGGCTGAGTGGGGGGTCTGTTGATGCGCTGGTGAAACACGCTGGAAGCGCTTCTCACAGCGCGAGGTACAGCAAGGGGCTGATTTGTAGAACGTGCAGCCTGTACCTTCATTCCTGAGGTCTTTTCTTGAGACTGAAACTGAACTTACATTCCTACAATAGCGTACAAACAATTAAGAGAGTAAAGACATTGTGTAACTACACTGTCAATGGTTAAACTGCTAAAATAGATAAAGATATATATTTTTTTGA
This sequence comes from Lissotriton helveticus, assembly GCF_964261635.1. Classification (NCBI taxonomy): domain Eukaryota; kingdom Metazoa; phylum Chordata; class Amphibia; order Caudata; family Salamandridae; genus Lissotriton; species Lissotriton helveticus. The sequence continues at coordinate 1,710,885,537 of NC_136069.1, read as the reverse complement.
TATACCTACCTGTGTGGTCTCAGTTTGTGGTGCGTTTTAGAGTCACTGTGTTAAGTGCAAATATTATACACATTGCCTTGGGGATAAGCCTGTCTGCTCGTGCCAAGCTACCTAGGGGGTGAGCAGGGGTTATCTACAGTGTGTATCTCTCCACCCTGACTAGAAGTAGGGGTCCCTATTTGGTCAAAGGTACTTACCTCTGCCAACTAGAGACCCCCAGTTCTAACAATTACTTTATGTAATGGCAAACATTGGAACCTCAGGAGAGTGGCTTTGTACAAAAATTATAAAGATGTTGGAAATCATGGAACTATTATAAGGAGGGAGGATGATGTCCAGGTTGACTCTAGGGAAAGAAGTATTGGTGGCAACATGGGATCTTCAGAAAACGTTCCTGACATCGGTACTTTTAGCCGAAGTTACAGAAGACCGCCTGCATATTTACAAGACTATTACTGTGATGATGCATGATATTTGTTTTTTTATTTTTCCACTTGTTGGGCTGTAGGTTGTTTTTTTAATAAATTTTTCTTGTTGTTTGTAATTTTTTATTAATTGTGTGAAGGGTAGAGGATATGTTGTATTTTAATTTTACTTATGCTGTGCTTTCCCTTTAAAGGCTGTGTTACTTTTAGATCTTTCATTATAGTGGTGTTCCACGTCTTTGCATCTTGCGGCAGTTGCCTGCTAGCCTGGAGAGGGACACCAACCTATCTCTGTTGTTCTCAATAAACATTATTTATTTCATAATAAACCTTATTGTGGACTGCGTACCTTCCCCTACAACAACTTCCAACTCAGCCTGAGGAGTTGCCACCAAACTGGGGCGCCTGCTGTATGGGGAGAGTTACTCTAGCTGCCGTGTTGCTTGCAGCTATAACAGCATAACATCTGGTACTTCAAGCAGATGTGCAGATGGTTTCAACAGCGTTGGCACTTGGGCACTTTGAGGATTCATTTACATCTTAAATCCCTGTTCCATTCAAGTACTTGCCAAGGGACTGGGCTCTGGGAAGGTCTGCAGTCAGTGGTACCTTTTCCAGTGCTAAGAAACTGTGGCACCTTGCATTTAGTTTAGAGATCATTGCCCTCTTGGGTCTTCAATTATCATTCAATTCAAAGTCTTTTTTTTGTGCGAAATGTGGTCTTGTTAAATTATGCACTGGCTGTTGATTTTTTTTATTTCTGTACTGTCTTCTGTTTTTAAAGTTACTTTGCTTTAGCTTTTTGCAAAGGTTTTCAACTGGGAAATATCTGTGTATAGAAGAAGGGGGAGTAGGGCAAGAGCCAAAGGCGAAAAGATTTGGGATTCTTTAACTAAATGGTTGAATAAGGATTAACTGTTAATATGATTTGATGTACCCCTAATTTGCTATGTCAGCATTAGTCGGTGTTTAACAAGTCTTCGTTTTTTTTCTTTCTTATGCGGGGATCCAACGTGGGTGGGGGGGCGGGTGGGTGGGATAAAAACAAGGGAAAACATGTTGGCCTCAGACATGGGTTTTTCTTTTCTTCTCGTATATGCGACGATATGTTACACTGATTTGCTTTTTCTCTGATGCCCAACAAAAAAATAAATAAAAAAAGCAAAGGTTTTAATGAATTATGCAATAAAAATATATTTGACATGTGCAGAGCTGAAAGAAGAGGAGCAGACGAAGGAATGCAGGGCCACTTGTGATTGGGTGGAGCCGCATTCCACCTGGGAAGCCACTCCAACCACTTTGTAATCAAGGCCTTTGTGGTTGGCAATCAGGAGGCGGTAACAGACCTCCTCACAGAAACCATTTGTTGTAAGGCTAGAGGTGGGAGTGTGGGGATGTACAGGAATGGGAAATAGAGATTGTGGGCCCAATTCACAAAGGCAAACTTCGACCAAGAGTTTTAGGTCCTCATTGATGAGGTTGTTTCTCAGGGCAGTGCCGCGAGGAATCTTGCTCCACTCCCTATGTCAAAAGAAAAGGGCAAAAAGGCGCCCTATCCATGAGATACCAGGTATTTCTGTCCATTTCAGCTGTGCTGGTGCACAATGGGCTGCCATGCACTAACGCAGACACCCTCGTGCCATGGTGCAAGGGATGCCGGCATTGTGGGGTTGTTTGAGTTTGTGCAGGAAGGGATTTCTTTCTGCACAATATCAATCAATTCAGGGGATTTGTTTTGCAGAATGCAGCATACATAGAAAGAGAAAAAAAAACTATGAGAAATATGAACAGTTCTCCTCGTTGCACCTCCCTAACCCAACGCCTAGGGTGGAGTTGAAATCTGACACATTACCAGGTTTACGATTCCTCAGAAATCTGGGAAGCTGTCAGGTTCCATGGGTGTTGCTGTGGAAACACCCACTGCCACACCCATGGAACGCCCCTTTCATGTAGTGTTCTGCGTGATAGGGGTACATATTTACAAGGCCTTGAAAAGCCAAGTGACTTTGTATGGGATTGTAAATATTCTGCGGCACATTGCGCCACTGTAGACTCAAAAAAGTGCCGCTCCGCCAATGCAAAAGTGTCACAAAGGGCCTAGTAAATGAGGCCCCTTAAGTTTAGACCTGACGTCTAAGTTTAGACCTAAAGTTTAACTTTACTGCTAGTTAAGGTAGATTTTTGGTCTAAACCTAGACGTCAGGTCTAAAATTAGACTTTTGCTCTAAGTTTACCTCTGTGAATCTGGCCCTGCATGCGTACTTATTTTTGTCATCTTCATAACGCATTTGAAATAAATATTCTTTCTACATTCTGTTTCTGAGGTGCCCTCTTTCTAAATGATTCCCAAAGTTACTTGCCATCTAGAGACTGATTCAGACTGAAGCTTCCACCAGAGTACAGGGAACTGCTTCTGTTTTCTCTTCTGTCTCTGTTTTGTTAAGTTAATGTTTTGATGGATTGGAATGCCTCCCCAGATTTACATAGGACAGGTACCTTATTTATTTTAGACTATTTCGAGGTAGGGAGAGTTGGTGTATGGCGAGAGGAGAAGGAATACTAAGAAATGTTTGGGGGGCATTTTGTGGAGGTGAGCCCCAGTGTGGGGGGGGGGGGTGAGCCGGTGCTGAGATTGGCATCCATCAGTCATGTCATCTGATTGAAGCTTGGGTCTAAACTTGGTTTCCTGAGCGCTGCAGGTTTGGTAGAAGGTGAAGAGTGAGGGGTGGGACTGCAGTTTCTATTATTCAGGTGTGAAAGCTTCTAGGCAGGGCCTTTCTTTTCGTGCATGATTAATGCTACAGGGAGGCTGAATGACAGCCAGATGCAATATTTTACAATTCCTTGTGCCTGTGTTGTGGATGCTTCAGATTAGAGAGCCCTAGTGCTACCTGCGCTGAGAGAGTTACTCACACAAACACTGAAACAGGCTCTGTTCACCTTCTCCCCCCCCTGGTAATCAGAGGGGAAGGGGAGGGGCTTGTCTACCTCAAGCATTTGAAACACAACATATGTGCTTCCTGGTGTCTTTCCATCAGATGTTGTAGGGAAAAAAACATTTTTATTTTATTTGTATTTACCCTGTAGGTAATGGTAGATTGTGTGTGCGTGTTGGTGTTCCTATAGTCTACAGTGATACTGCAACACATGCAGATAATGTTTGCTTTCTACAGTTTTGCATGGAATCTCAAAAAACCTCCACAGTAATCCTAAATGTACTGCATCAAAACTGACTTTAACTTCAAACTTCCAATTTTCCACTCTCCCTTTCCATTCGAATGACTATCTCCTTCCATTCCATCCTATGCATGCCTCTTCGCTCTCAGCACGGCCAACTCCAAGTCACATGATAGCCTTAAAATGTATTATTGTATCTCTGCAAATTCTCCACACCTCATACAAATTTCACAACCTCTGCTTTAAAAGTTACACCCATGGAATCTCAGAATACCTAATCTCCAGTAACTCATCAAGTAAACCAAAGAACCAGGGCATCAGTTCAGACTCCCCACCCCTGCACAAAAGATCACAGCTAACTCCTCCTAATTGAATGCACCACATAGAAACTCAACTCAACTCAGAGAGCCAACTCAGGAGTTGGCTCTCTGGTCCCAAGCACACACACCGAACATCATCAATATACAAATCTGCCACTGGAAGGGGTTTGATAAATGATACAAATGGTGTTCTTCAAATTGGCCTACATAAATGCAGGCCAGACTAGGCGCAAAAGTTGCGCCCATCGATGTACCCGATGTTTTAAAAAGAGCTTGTTCTTATAACAAAAGTAATTCTGAGTCAAGGCCACCTCAACACACTGCATCACAAAAGACTGTGGAGTGTCGTAAACCACTTCTGGGCCCCATGAGCACAAGCTGCTGCCACCAGTGTCGCCTCTTGGTGTATGCTAGTGTATAAAGATTCAATGTCGATAGTGGCTAGGAACTGCTGTGAAGGATCAAAGTCCATATCCTCAATGATATTCAAAATATCAGCGGTGTCCTGAACATAGAACAGTTGTTTCAACACTGATTCTCTTAAAAAGAAATGAGAAAACTATGAAAGAGGCTCTAACACATAAGCAATTCCCGAAACAATCGGGCGCCCAGGTGGTGGACATTGTGCTTTAGGAATTTTAGTCAGAATGTAAAATGCCGGTATTATGGGCTTCACATTGATTAAAAAATCTGCCTCTTTACTTGTTATCCATCTCTTCTCCTTTGCTTGCCCAACCATAGCTCTAATTTCTCGAAGTTCCTCTGCCGGGTCTCTAGGCTGAGGTTGATAGTTTTTCCTGTCTTGTAACAACCTCATAACCTCAGTTTCATAATCACAAGTGTTCATTAAGACTATAGCCCCACCTTTATCAGCCGAGTTTATAATCAGTGAGGCATTGTCTTGTAATGATTTTACTGCATGCCAATCGTTCTGACTCGTGTTACTAAAGGTGTGTTGTTTCTGGGATTCTTCCTGCACCATTATTTCACCAAGCTCTTTCCTCTCACACTAACACTTCTGGACCCACTGAAGAGCTGGGCGGGCAAAACTACAATGGACGGTGGAGATTAGTTGAGAAAACAGGGAGGATCTTCTTCTTTATTTGCAAAAAACATTCTGATTCTTATCTGCCCCATAGTTTCTTTTTTTTCCATTCTGCACTTAAATGGATCATGGCGATGTGTAGGCACGTACCCTAAACCTTTATTGAGGACCCTTAATTCACACAGTGTTAACAGGTGGTCAGAAAGATTAACCACAATGTTACTCAAATCGGGGTCTTGCCTCAGCTCCGGGTTACCCATGGTGAGAACATTTGCCATGTCTGTGCTTGGTTCTGGCGGGCCCTGCCTCTGCCCCTTGTTCCCCCTCCTCTGTTTCCCCTTTGGGTCTGAGCTGAAAAAGAATGTACAAGCACTCCCAAATCCTGATTTGCCTGTACCTGGGGGTTAAACCTCACCCTCCCTTGGTCTGATGGCTGTGCCCCCTCTTCTTCTTCACTTGATGTGTTTTCAAAGGTCCAATTTTGGGGGTACATCTAACTTGCTGTCTAGTAGTTGGTATTTAGATATGTGCTGGCTTAGTTGGTGCTGAACACATTTTTCTATCACTTTGGCTAATAGGAGAAGGTTGGATACTGGCCGAAAATTGCTCGGTTCAGGATTTTCTGTCAGTTTTTTATATAGAGAGGGAATGACCTGTCCCATTTTTAGACAGTCATGAACAATTCCTTGAGACAGAGAAGCATTGACTATCGATGTCCAGCTGGGGATGATTTCCTGGTCAGTGAGGAGCACAAGTTTTGCAGGGAGTGGATCGTTGTAGTGATTGTTAGGCTTAATGGCCGATAAGGTTTTAAGGATGTCATTTTGGTCATATAGATTAAAAGTGGAACATTGAGCTTCGTTTTTGAGCATTGAATGTTTAGGCATTGATGAAACACTTGGTTGTGAAGCCTCCCCAGAAGATGCTGCTGTCTTAAGCTCCCATTCCGAAGATGTGGCATTGGATGTACAGTAGTTTGCAAATTTTTCACAGCTAATTTGAGATTTTTTTGATTTCAGTGCTGATTTGGAAGTTTTGTTTGACTGCTGTTTAACCAATTCAAAGAGTTTCTGAGGTCTGTTTATCGCGTTCTCCAATTCCGTTCTGAAGATTTCTTTTTTGGACTTCAGAATATTTTTATTGTATGCGTTTCTGAATTTTCTTAGCAGTTTTAGTTGTGGGAATGATGGTAGTTGTGTCCATTTAAGTTCTGCTAGTGTCAATTGACTACTTTTTTCATTTAGGGTTCCGCTGAACCAGGGTTTTTTATCTTTATCCGACATTTGTTTTAGTTTTAACGGTGCTATATTGTCCATTATCTCGGACATCTTCGCATTGTAGTGCTCTGTGAGTTCGCTGGCATTTGTCAAATTTCTGGGAGAGGGAAGATCCCTCCTGCACAACGAGACAAGCTTCTCATTGTCCATGGTCTTTGTGGCCCTTACCCAATGTTTGGATTTGATTGGTTGAGTAGGTTTCTTCTTTAATACTCTAGGAATTTGGAAGGTTATTATGTGATGGTCTGACCAGCCACACGGCATGCTTTATCTTTGGATATGATCCAGTCAAGTGTGTAGATTTTCATGTGCTTTGGAAGCGTGCAGGCTTGTACTAGGTTTTGATCTGCTAGGAAGTCTTTGATGATGTTTACCTGGCAGTCATTAGGATTGTTTCAGTGTAAGTTGAAGTCTCCTAGGAATATATCATTGGAGTGTGTGGAGGCGTTTGCTGTGATTATCTCCATTAAGTGGTTGATAAAAGGTTCATTCTTGTCTGGTGTTTGATAGAATGCATTGATCTTGCATCGCTGTTTCTCGGCATTAACTATGGAGATTGCAAGGTAATCACATGAGCTGAGTGGGTCGACCGGCAGTGGAGTAACCAAGAGCTATAAGTGGTGAATGACTACAATACCCCCTCCTATTCTTTTTTGCCTGTCTTGCCTCACAATAAAATAGTTGAGGGACACCAATAGATCCAAACATGGCGAGGAAGATTAATTGAGCCATGTTTCGGTTAGGATCGCAATATTGATCTCATGACGCAGGAGGATAAGATCAGCGATGTCTGAGGCTGAGGAGCAGTTGATCCATAGTCCCGTGATCTGTTTCTGAGAATCCCGGGTGGTGTTTAACCTGGTAATTCGTCTTCTACCAGACCACTGAGGCATAGTGGTGGTAACCCTGCACTGTTTAAGACAGGTGGTTATTGTTGAATAATTCTTGCCAGTGCATACCTTAGAAGACATGACAGACACAGGCAAGGAAAATGTAGGATTGTCTTGATGCTCATGTAGAAAACTCCAAGAACATCAGGCTATTTGTTCTTTGTATTGAGAACACAAACTTCCTCTTTGGGAGTTTTTTCTTCTCAACAAACAAATGTACAGAGCAGGTGCTTTAGAATCAATCATTTTCATTGTGTGGCGGTAAGTGCGCAATACACCGCTTAACTGCCTACATCCAAGCCACGGCAGAGCGAAAATTAGTGAGCAATACACAGCGTGTAAGGTCTACATCCCCGGGGACGAACCTTGTGGCAATGTGAACCTCATTGGAACCTCAGGACACCAAGACCCCACTTTCATAAACACAATAAACAACATAAAAAAAGAATCCCTTCCCCACACCCACCCTCCCTCCGCATCAGTTTAAAAACTCTCCTCCACCAACCCCCGATGTTAACTACTGAGTGTTACTTATCAAGGCAATCAACTCCTGTACCAGGTGGGTCTAAGGGTCTCTCGCTGTGTGTGTCATCAGGCAGAGTATATCGGAAGAATTGACAATCCACAGAAATGGAGGAATAAGAGGCTATCCACATACTAGCCCTTCACCCAGGAAGGAACTCTGACATGGGTATATGAAAAGGAAGTTTTGGACAATCTATGAAATACTAATTGGCAGAATTTGACAGTGTGAATCTCTCTCCTGCCCCTGAAGATGACACCCTCTTATGTTACAACAACCTCATAAAATTTTGTAAAATTGAGGATAACAGCTGACTATTTTTTTGGATGACCCTATGAGGTGTCGGCACTTAATTTAATTACATAAGTCGACACATGGACACATTAAATATTTATTTTTAGCGTATGCCTTGGTTCATAGAAAGGAAGAGTTTGTATTTGTTTAGGTCCTGAGGAAGGTGGTTGCAACATACTATAATCCACCGAAACGCGTGTCGACCTGGCGTAGAACCCTACTAAACACTCTGTAGTTTTCATCATAGCGGAGTTTCTCTCTGCCAAACAGCATGCCTTGTTATGTACAGATATGGTTGTAATTGGTTGGTGTGAAAGTGTATGATTTTGTGTGAGTGTAGTATGTCAGTTATTATAGTGTTGTGTAACCAGGGTATCATATGTTTTCCTTTTCTGTGGTTTCTCTGAAAATCAATTTTCTTTGTGTTATACAAAAAGTGTTGTGGACAATCCAATGTACTGTACTGAATGGTGATAATTTACATATTTAAAAAAAAAAAAGATTTTCTATATGTTGTACTCACTAAAAATTATAAAAAGAGTTGAACAATTTAAAAAAAAGAAAAAGATGAAATACGATGATAAAAAAGAAATAAATAATCAAAAATACAACCACGTAAAGTCTAATTGTTGTGCTTTGAATGTCTTAGCAAATGCAATTAACTATGTCTCAATATGTAAAGTATGTAGGCTATGAGGGAATATACTAGTGTTGGGGTCTAAGGGTATAAGCTGTAAGATCTGCAGGTATTTCAGACATGTTACTTCCCTCATGTCTTTCGAAAGGAGCTGTAAAAATGGGGCCCAAAGCTTTGTATATTCTTTGCCACGTCCCTCCACACTAAGAGAAAGACGTTCCATTCCTAATATATGCCAAAGTCTCTCTATCCAATCTCGCGGGTCAGGGACTAACGGAGATCCCCATTGCCCTAGGAGTACGTGCTTTGCCGCCAGCAGTGCCAGGCTATCTGCTTGCCCCTCAAGGACTTCAGTGAAAAGGACTAAGGATGGGACGGGCCCTGGACGGTATGCTCAGCCGTTCGTGGCAGTGTAATCTGAAATGCACCGATGTCATTGAGAAGTGCTGCCCAGTAACGAACCAATTTCAGACAGTGCCACAGCAAGTGCACTAGGGTACCAGTGAGGCCACACCCCTGCCAGCAGAGGTCTGATTTCGACTTGTCCCAAGGATTAATATGCTCTGGTGTATAATACCAGTAATGGACCACTTTATTTATAGCCCGATTCCATGCCCGCTGTATTTGAAGCAGTGTGGTGTGTGCGATAAAAAATGTGCTCCCACTCCTTATGTGTAAGGGATCTCCCCAACTCAGTCTCCCATCTAACTTGTGCCTTTGTACGATGTTTCTTAGGATCCTCTTTTTTACAGATCAGCCTTTCCCAAAGGTCGTCATGGAGCGGGACATGGGACTAAAATTCTCCGGAAGTGTGACCCAATGAGTGAGCTGTGAGTAATGGAAAGCATCGGAAGCCGGCAAATCATATTCTGTACATAGCTGAGGAAAGGGGATCAACCCCTGAAGATCAAAGAGGGAGCCTACCCTTATACCAATGATAACTTTATTTCGGTCAAAGACCATAAAAGTGCATGTAAAATACATACAAGGCACAGTAATTAAAACAATAAATATGAGCAACTAATATTAGTCATAAAAATAGATTAAACAGGGAAGTTATCATGTAACAAGTTGCATAAGATTCAGAAAAACTAATCAAGGTTGTTAACAATGACATTAAACAAAGCCTTTCCTTCGGCGCCACATACCATGTAAAAAACGAGAGGCAGCAAAGACAATGGGAGGCGAGGTATCATACATTAGAACTCCACACGCCAGCATGCAATGCCTGAAGCCCAAGTTTCTACATAGTGGGATCAACCAGCATTTTCTTATTGTAGCATACGCTGGGCAGAAGAACATAACATGGGCAACATCTTCTCGCATATGATTACATGCCGGGCAGGTTCCATTTTCTGTTTTAACCCATTTCGAGGTAAATGCCCTGATTGGCAGGCATTTTTTTTTTATCAGAACAAGGTCCTCAGCAATTAGGGAGATCTGAGACAAGATAGCATATAGACCACAATAGGCTGCTATATGGTTCCAAAGCCCATCCGGACATGGATTTTTTTTTACGAAAGTTTTAAGAAATAGAAAAATGAATATCAAGAACAACAGTTGTCGTAGGGCACAAGCCTGTACCTTACTAGGGGGAGTGGGTGACAAACAACAATTAGGGTTTTTTCTGGCAAAGACTGAGCGAAAAATGGCTACTTGTTAATCAGTATTCCAGTAAGTATAGCCAAAAGTGGAATAACATAACAATTTATACACAATGGTTGGTTGTGAAGCCACTAGAAAAGGTCGACGTTTCGATCCCTTGCTCAAAATTATACGGGATCATCATCAGGACATAAATATAACATTAGCCTGGAGTTAACAATTATGGCCTGTTGGGAGAAAACAGGAGGGAAGGGAGAAGAAAAACTGGATCATTAACAAACAATGAGAGTGTTAAGAGGGGCACACGAATGGATTTAGACAACCACAGTACTCGGATTCGAACAGTGTTATGCAAAAATGTAAACATTGGTGCAAAAGATTAAGACTCGAAAATGGTGACAGTTGTGACCTGTGGCATACATTCGAAAACATTTGATTAGCAATAATTGTGATGATGCTTTAAAAGCTTAATGTATGATGCGGGCATTAACAGAAATAAGAACAACCAATCGGTACGGTATGCATGGTGGAAATTGTGACCGTTATGGTGGAAAGACGGTGAGCTCATAGAGTTGTCTAGCGGTAGCATGCAGGCGGAACATTTCCGTGAAATCGTAAGTAAGTGACCGGCTCTGGGGCAAGGTCAAAGGTGGTTACGGCGCACAGGAGCAAGGAGAAGGGGTGAGTGAATACTAGAGCCTCAAAGTGTTTTTAGAACGCTTACCGGCAATTGAGAGGCACTGGTGTACGTCTCAGATAATAGGGCGGATCGGAGCCATACTTGCATCAACACACGCTGTGAAAAGTGGACTGGCATTAGTATGCACATGGGGAACCGCGTTTATAAATTACATGCTTAGTGGCAAAACTCGTTACCTCTTGTACGGGAAATGTTTACCGCTTATTATGGATGCGAAAAACGCGGTTTTATGTAGCCAGCTACGGCTGGCAGTTGGGAGGGTCTCCTGGGTGTGACTGAATCGTCAGTAAAACAGGGACGCTGTAGGGAGAAATTAAGTAAAGATGTAGGAAAGTACTGGTGTCAGAAAACGCTCACTATATTGGCCTGAGCGCTGCGGCTCTTACCTTGTGAAAATGCGAGAAGCAGCACCAATGTGCTGTCAGTGAGGAGTCAGAGGATGAGACTCGGTACTCCGCGTAATGGCAGGCACAATTTCGTTAGGCTCGAGGGAAGTGCTTATATCGGCCTGTGGTCATGTGACGATTGACATAGAAGAGGGGGTTCAATTACCGGGACTGAGAACGGCCGCCATATTTGAATGGTTTGAATGGTACATATTTGAATGGAAACAACGACCGCAACACCATCACCCTGCTCGACAACCTCGACAACCTCGGACTCAAGCAACTGGTGAACACCCCCACCCACCTCGCCGGACACACTCTCGACGCCGTCTTCTCATCCAGCAAAGACGTCACCTTCAGCCACGCAACAGGACTCCACTGGACGGACCACAGCTGCGTCCACTTCACCTTCAGAAGAACGACGATCCACCACCTCCAGCAACAGGTTGCTCGAAGAAGCTGGAACAAGATCACAGCCGACCAGCTCACCGCCTCCCTGAGCCAGCACACTCCCGCCAACTCAGCGAACCCCAGCCAGGCCGCCGACAACCTCACGAAATGGATCAACGACTGCGCGGACGAACTCGCCCCTCTGAGAACCCCACCCAGCAGATCCTGCAGCAGAAAAACACCATGGTTCACCGACGAACTCAAGAGCTCCAAGAAGAACTGTCGAGCCCTCGAGAAAGCCTGGAGAAGGGAACCAACGACGGACAACATGACCACCCTCAAGCTCGCCACCCGGAAACACCACCAACTGATCCGCGCCACCAAGAAAAATGCATACAAGGACCGGCTGGACAACAACGCACACAACTGCAAGGAACTCTTCAACATCGTGAAAGAGCTCTCCAACCCCAACGCCGGAAACAACGACATCACCCCATCGCAAGACCTCTGCAACTCCCTCGCGTCCTACTTCCACAACAAGATCACGGACATACACAACAGCTTCAACAACCAACCAACGCAAGCCACAACCGCAACGACGCCACCCACCACCACCCTCCGCACCTGGACCCCGATCAGCACCGAAGACACCATCCGCACCATGAACTCCATCCATTCCGGATCTCCGACTGACCCCTGCCCTCACCACGTCTTCAACAAAGCCGACGCTGTCCTCGCACCCCACCTGCGGGACATCATCAACACCTCCTTCGACTCCGCCACCTTCCCTGAGAGCTGGAAGCACGCCGAACTCAGCGCTCTCCTCAAGAAACCTACAGCAGACCCCACCGACCTCAAGAACTACCGTCCCATCTCGCTCCTCCCGTTCCCGGCCAAAGTCATCGAGAAGACCGTCAACAAACAGCTGGCCGCCTTCCTCGAGACGAATGGATCCCTCGACCCCTCACAGTCCGGCTTCCGAGCGAACCACAGCACCGAGACCGCCCTCATCGCCGCCACCGACGACCTTCGAACTCTGATGGACAACGGAGAAACAGCGGCCCTCATCCTCCTGGACCTCTCCGCGGCTTTCGACACTGTCTGCCACCGCACCCTAGTACAGCGCCTCAGCAACATCGGAATCCAGGAGAAGGCACTGGAATGGATCACCTCCTTCCTCGACGGAAGAACACAAAGAGTCCGCCTACCACCGTACAAGTCAGAGGCCACCAAAGTCATCTGCGGCGTCCCTCAAGGATCCTCACTGAGCCCCACCCTCTTCAACGTCTACATGAGCCCCCTCGCGACCATCGCACGCCAACACAACCTCAACATCATCTCCTACGCTGACGACACCCAGCTGATCCTCTCCCTGACCAACGACCCCGACACCGCCAGAGCCAACCTGCACGAAGGGATGAGAGACGTAGCCGAATGGATGACGACCAGCCGCCTGAAACTGAACTCAGACAAGACGGAGGTCCTCATCCTGGGCTCCACGCCCTCCGCCTGGGACGACTCCTGGTGGCCCCCCGCCCTGGGCACCGCACCCAAACCGACGGACCACGCACGCAACCTGGGCTTCATCCTGGACTCCTCCCTCTCCATGACCAGACAAGTCAACGCCGTCTCCTCGTCATGCTTCAACATCCTGCGCATGCTACGTAAGATCTTCCGGTGGATCCCCACCGAGACGAGGAAGACGGTCACCCAAGCCCTCGTCACCAGCCGACTGGACTACGGCAACGCCCTCTACGCCGGAACCACTGCCAAACTCCAGAAGAGACTCCAGCGGATCCAGAACGCCTCGGCGAGACTCATCCTCGACATCCCCCGACGCAGCCACATCTCCGGACACCTGAGAGATCTGCACTGGCTCCCGGTCAACAAGAGAATCACCTTCCGGCTCCTCACCCACGCGCACAAAGCCCTACACGACCAAGGCCCGAGCTACCTCAACAACCGGATCAACTTCTACACTCCCAAGCGCCTCCTCAGATCAACCAACCACGCCCTCGCCGCCGTCCCCCGCATCCGAAGAGCGACAACAGGAGGAAGATCCTTCTCCTACCTGGCCGCCAAGACCTGGAACTCACTTCCGACCAATCTGCGCCTGACCCAAGACCACCTCTCCTTCAGGAAGAAGCTCAAGACCTGGCTGTTCGAGCAGTAGCGGCACCCCCCCCCCTCCCAGCGCCTTGAGACCCTACGGGTGAGTAGTGCGCTCTACAAATGACCTGATTGATTGATTGATTGTACTGCAAGTGTATGGCCTTATGTACAGGAGGCATGGTGACGGGCATTATTCAGTGAGTGAGAACGGGTGAAATAACATGCAGTGAGTGACATGGGAATCAGAAACAATGAAACTTTAAAAAAACATATGCATGGTAATTCATAATCACTGAACAGAATTATACAGGATTTATAGGATTCATAGGAAGAGTAAAAGTTGTAGTCCTTGGGTGTTGAGCCCAATACTTAATTTACACATAATGTTAATTCAGTCTCATAATAGCGGTCTCATAATAGCGTGGTCAGTCCTCGCTTCTGTTGAGGCCGGTTCGAATTGTATCAAACTGTATAAATGTCTTTAGTTCCTCACGATTGAGGATTAGAGTCATGTTTCCGCCTCTTTGTGGCAGCTTTAGAACCTTAAGAATTGTCCACCTGATGTCGTCCTTGTTGTGGTTTGCTTCGGAAAAGTGATCCACCAATGGGGCATTGGGTGTCTTACATCTGATGCGACTTCTGTGCTGGCAAATCCTCATCTTGGCTTTCTGGGAGGTCTGGCCTACATACAGTTTAGGGCGCGGACATTGCCTAAATTACATTGTTAGTATTGCAATTTGAGAAGGCTCGTCTCTCCACAGTTATGTTGTTGTGAGTAAAGTTTTTTCCTTCTAGTGTCAATGCACAGACATTGCAGCCACCACACCGAGCGTGACCTACAATGGGAGTCAGGCCCCCTTTTGTCTCAATCGTGGATTGTGGTTTTGGGAATAGAAGGGCTGCACAGACCAAATGGTCCTTCAAATTTCTGCTTTTGCGGAAGGGAAACAGAGGTCTGTCAATGTTAAGATTCCCTGCGTTAATTGTTGGCCAGTGTTTTTTGATAGATTTCCTTATTTTATTGGATACCGGGGAGAAGGTGGTAACACAGGCTATTCTTTCTTGTGTATTTTTGGTTTTGGGTGTGAGTAGGACATCGCGGGGGCAATACCAAGCACGTTTGGAGGCTGTTTTTAATATTCTACGTGGATAGCCGCGGTCTTTCAATATACCTGATAGAATGGCTGCTTCTCTAAAGTAATCTTCCTTGGAGGAGCAATTCCTCCTGATTCTGAGGAATTGCGAGTATGGGAGTGAATCCCTGAGGGCTCCTGGGTCGTTACTAGTGTAGCTCAGCAGCGTGTTATGCTCAGTGGGCTTCCTGTAAAGACGTGTGAGAAGCTCGCCCTCTGAGTGATAAATCGTCAGGTCAAGGAAGGAGATTGCTGATTTATCATGAGCAATAGTAAATGATAGGCCTGAACAATTATTGTTTAGCCAAAGAAGGAAATGGCTCAGTGTATTGACATCCTGGATCTAAATAAGGAAGATGTCGTCAATATATCTACGCCAAAGATAGATGCCAGAGAAAAAGGGATTGCTTTGTGTCAGGATGGAGCCAGTTTCTAATTTGTCCATGAACAGGATAGCCAGGTTGGGGGCAAAAATAGCCCCCATGGAAATTCCCTTAATTTGCTGGTAGTAAATGTTTTCAAAGATGAAAAAATTCTTCGTCAGGCAGAGTTCAAGAAGCTGAAGTATGAACAGAGTTGGGACCCTATGCGGGCGTGGTCTAGAGTCTAGGATTCTTTGTATTACAAGTAAGGCAGCTGTTTGGGGGATGTTGGTGTATAGCAACTCTACATCCATGGTGCAAAGTGTGTCAGTGGTGGGATTGAAAGGGTGATGTTCGATCAAGTTAATCATAGCCATACTATCTCTCACATAGAAGGCTGTTTGTGGTATAAACCCTTTAATGAAATAGTCCACATAGGCCCCTAGTGGTTCCAGAATTGAGCCACATGCTGAGACGAACTGGCGTCCAGGGGGATTGATGAGGTTCTTTTGAACTTTGGGAAGGGTATAAATTACTGGTAAGCGAGGGGATTTTACATTCAGGAAGTTAAGTTCCTTCTTACTTAGAAAACCTTCAGAGCAGGCCTTGGATGTTAGTTTCTGAATTGTCTCTTGGATTTCTTTAGTGGGGTTACCTGGTAATCTTTGGTAATGTTCAGTGTTGCAGAGTTGGCGTAATACTTCGGCTTTATATGCATCAGCCTCCTGCTTTTTCTTTAGTTTCTCCAGTTGGTCGGGCAGGGAAGAATTAGTTAGGGATGGTGTGTCAGGAGTGTCAGAGAGGAGGGCAGGACCGGAACAGATTTGCTTTATGTAGTCATTCGAGTACAAAGATGCATGCGCTGACATTCTGGGGTAGGAGAGAGTTGTGTAGGTACTAGGGAGGCCCACACCCTAAGGAGGGTTAGGGAAGATTTGAAAAACCCTTGCAATCCAGCGATTGCGCTAACGTACTTTAATTACAAACAAGGGGACCCGAATATTGGCTTAGGACCACGGGTTACAATATTTTATCAGAACGAGGTCCTCAGCAATTAGGGAGATCTGAGACAAGATAGCATATAGACCACAATAGGCTGCTATATGGTTCCAATGCCCAGCCGGATATGGATTTTATTTTATGAAAGTTTTAAGAAATAAAAAAATGAATATCAAGAACAACAAAAGTTGTCGTAGGGCACAAGTCTGTACCTTACTAGGGGGATTGGCAGGCAGCCATGCCTCAATTGGGTATATACTTTCCTCGCAAGAGGGGGTTGAGTTACGTCTAGGAATTCCTCAAGTCGTGATTCAGATTTCACTAAGAGGTACTCAGCAGACAGCCTGCCCTGGGTTGTTGATCGCTGTAGGGCAAGTACATTTTGTTGCCTCACCTAGGTATCCTCGGGCAGCTCAACTCGGGGGTCTCCCATAACTGGGGCAAGCCCACCTGGGTGGTGAGGGCCTTGATGTGGGATAGCCAAGGAATATTTTTATTTTTTATTTTACCCCAGACCTCCAAAAATTCAGCTCTATAGCGGGCCAGTTCCGGTTCTGACCAGAACCTCTTCCAGTAGAGCAAAGGTCGGGCAGCTACCAATTCCTCTATGGGCTCCAGCCCCAGATCCAGTCACAAGGGGGTAAGTGGTGTGCTCTGTGGTAAGCCCACCAGATTCCTCTTAAAGGACTGTTCAACCCTCAGGAGGCTGGATGTATTCTTATGTCCCCAGAGTTCAGCGCCATACATTGCTGCTGTCCTGGCCTGAAGTCCATAGATTTCGAGAACCGGAGCAGCCGGTTTAAAATCTGATGTTCTATGGAGCTTGCTAATACTCCCTACTATTTGCGATAGTCTTAGAGCAGATTTAGTGATTTGGTGGCCCCAGCCAAAATCTTCCGTCAAGGTAATACCAAGATAGACAAACGTTTTGACCCGTTCCAGGGGAATACTGTTCAGGACGGGATTTGGGCTGGTCTGCCTCGGGGGATTGAAGATCATAAACTTGGTTTTATCCAAGTTAACCTCCAATCCCCGCGAAGCACAGAATGTTACAAACCCGTCGAAAATTAGCTGGATGCCCGATGATGTTTTCGATAGCAGCAAGGTGTCATCCGCAAACATCAGAGCGGGCACCCGTCCAGTAGCCAGCCAAGGAGCGTTGTTGTCTTTTACACCATTTAGGACGTCCACGAGGCCATTGATGTAGAGGCTAAATAGAGTGGGAGCCAGGACGCACCCCTGTCGCACACCCCTGGAGACAGGGAATCGAGCTGAAAGATCCCCATGTCTCCCACACCTAACTTGAGCATAAATGCCAACATGCAATCTAGTCAGGATGTTCAATAGATAGGGCGGGAGACCCAGATCTCCCAGTACTTTCCACAATTTTTCCCTGGGGACAAGATTAAAAGCGGCCCGCAGGTCCACAAAGACAAGGTAGAGGCTGCCACCCTCCACTCTTGCTGTTTACAAAAATAGGACCTTGAGCCTAAATATTTGATCCAGGGTTGAAATGCCTGATCTAAACCCGGCCTGAAGTGTAGTCAGTATTTCATATTCTTCCATCCACCCTTGGATCCTGTCCAGTAAGATTCTACCCATTAGTTTTTGTGCTGTGTCTATAAGGCTAATGGGCCTATAGTTTGATGGGGTTAGCAGACAACCCTTCTTGTATATGGGGACGATCTCGGCTCCCAACCAGGTGTCTGGTGGATCAGACCCCATAAGGCCCGTATTAAATAGGATAACCAGGTATGGTGCCCATATTTTAGGTTGAGAACGAAATAAGTCCCCAGGCAATTTATCAAGGCCAGGGGCTTTATTGGGGAGCAGCCTTGCTATAGCAGATTCGACCTCCTTCAGGGTGATGGTCTCTGGCGTTACGGAGGGTTACACATCCTGAGCGTCCTGGTGTTCCAACCGCGGCCCCGCGCCCGAGACCCCCACCAGTCGATACTCATGGCGGGGGTCTGGGACGGAGGACGGCGGGAGGACCACAGCTTCTTCCAGGGACAAATCCATCATCCCCTGTCGTACTATACTCTTGGGAGGGTTTAAAACCTAGGCGAGGGGCATCGCCTCGCTCCAAGTTTGCGTATAGCACTCCGAAGTGTGCCTCCCACACTGAGGGTGCAATATTTGGGGAAACGTCCTCCCCTCCCCCATTCACACCTGAGCTAACAATGTCCCAGAACGCTTTAGCGTCCTTAGAAAGGAGTGTAGATCTCAAGTCCTCCCACCACGTTTCCTCCCAGTCCCTCTTTCCCCTAACAATTGCATTTTTATAGAGCAATCTAGATAGCCTAATTCCTACACTATCTTTAGTTTTAATTGCCAAAAGGAGGTCTTTTTTTGCTTTCCTGCAGATGTCATCAAACCAGGGGTGTGACTTAGCCCTATGCTGTTTTTTTCCCTCCTACCGGACAAAACACATCCCCCAGTGCGATAGCCAGCTGCCTATGGATTTCCACGGCTTGGCCGTTGGAGCCCAAAACACCCATCTCAGTAATCAGAGGTACAGCAATCTGATATATTCCGGCGAGCCTGCTAGGGGAGTCCTGAAAGTGAGGCCATTTAACCCTACGCCTATTGTTGGCTACCGTAAGGGGCAGGATCTCTGTATTAGATTCGGCATCAGGGTTTGTCAACCCGAAGCTCCCTGGCTTAAGTGTTAAAACGAGGGCATTATGGTCGCTATCTTGCCTCGGGAAGACCCTAAATTCCATCAATCTATCCCAGTGTTTTGCTTCCATCATTGTATAATCAATGATGGAAGTTTGTTCTGCCCTATTAAACGTGGTTGACCCCGGTCGATCAGGATCCAGCCTCCCATTGCACGCCCGCAAAGATGTTGCAAGGGAAAATTATTTAATTTGCAGCACCAACGGGGTCCATGCCCTGCCAGAGGAGATCTTAGGGTCAGGGATACGCCAAAACAAGTCTTCATCATCCTGTTAGCCCAACTCTGGGCTGACAAGAGGCTCGAACTGACAATTAAGATCACCACCAAGGACTATAGCGATTGAGGGGTCAAGTGCCTGGATGAAGAGATCCAATACATTGATTGTGTCTGATTCCTGCCCATTCCTAACTGGCCTGGAATAGATATTTATTATGGCTACTTGGGGCATACTTTGGGGGGTCAATAGCACACATTGGACATCTGGGGAATTAGTTGGTATTTACTACCTACCTAGAGTACTAGTGTACCTTGACTACTTACCTGGCGTACTAGGGTACATTGCCCGCCTTCCCCCCATCTGTAGAGGTGGAGAGCCCCACAACCTACCTCCGTTCAAGGTTTCTGGAGCACCTCTAGGCACAACACTGACAGGCTCTTTACTGCCTCCTAGTGCTGGAAAGTCCACTCATTGGAATAGTACTGTCCTACCTGTCCTTCCTGGTGACTGTTCTCCACACCGCAATTCCAATTCATGAATGTGTATTTTAATCTACATTATCAGTTTGGGAATCTTGTTATGTATGAGGACTCTGAGGAATGTGCTGTGGAATATTTCATGTGTGATGTGAAAGTGCTGTTGGTGTCTGTTGGAATGTGCACGTTTACTTTTCATAAGTAGCTTACATGAGCTAAATATTGAAGATAGGATGTCACGCCAGGGCTGTTCCCAAATTAACCAGAGGGTGAGACAATTGTGCTTGCAGCGCCTTACCCAGCCCTTATTAAATCTGCTGTTTGCTACAGTCACAGGGCCTGCAGGCTGCTCACACACCTGCAGCTCTGACACAACTTCCTGCTAGAAAGCTGGCTCCGCCTCTCTCTTAAGCACCAGTTTCCCATGCTCTGTCCATGCCGTATAAATGTGTGTCCATCTGCAGACTCCAAGCACCTGCCGAAGAAGGTTGGAGAGCGAAGAGGTGGACCTTCATCTGCTCTGGATAGCTCAGCCTGAGCACAAAGGTACAGTACAGGGCAGGATTCTGTTCTCCCAGGGACCAGGATGCTAGGTCCTGCAGTGCAGTGGTGTCTGTTGTGTGTACAGGAAGGTCACTTGTTAGGCCATTCCTGACATTGAGCTCAAGGTCACAGAGCCATGGATGTAGGCTCCGACCTACCAGAGCTGAAACCACTATGAACATATGTCAACTGGACATCTGCAGGTACTTTTGGGGATCCATCTCTGAAGGTGGGGTACCTGCTTATTCTAAGACGGTCTCATCTGCTTGCTTGTTGTTTCCCTCAGACACAGTTCAGGGTTTGCTTTGTTTATATTGAACTGTCTGCTTATCTCAACCTTACACCTACCTAAGTGAGAGGTGAACCACCATCTTTGAATTGCCTTCTTTAGCCTTTTTCTAAATGTTTGTTAGTGTCACTTTAAGAGGATTCTGAGGAACCATTATATGTCGCCCAACACACATAACCACGTGCATGTACACATGGTTACACATAAAAACACACTTGTGTACCAACATACTCTTGTGTGCGTGCACAAATACACACACACACACCCACCCACACCCACACACTCAAATATACACAATCCCTCTCTCTCTTTCTCTACTGTATACACTCTCTCTTGCTAACATATACCCCTCCATATCGTCTCTGGAACCAGAGAAACCTCCACTCAAGAGTGAATCTGTGTCTGGTTAGGGAGTTTCACAGCTGAATCTTTACAGTCAATACTTTGAGTTAACACTATCCTGTGAGCCACTTTGAACAGCCACATTGCACATTCAAGTAGCAAAGATAGTTCAGTGGGTCCATGATCTGCTCTGGAGTTCTCTTTGTAAGTCTGGTGAGGGGACGTGTACCCTTTGTCTTCTGTGGTTCTCACAGGTCTCTGGTTTGGTGATAGTGTGGTGCTCTAGAGTTTCTGTAGTGCTCCTCACAGTGGAAACTGTTGTGTGCTCAGTGGGGCTGTTACTGTAAGCAGTATTTCTGCTCCTTCCTGGTTTATTTGTGCCTCTACTTGGTGTGTGGCTGTCACTCAGCGTCTCCTCCTTAGTGTGTGCCTCTCTTCCTTGGTGTGTGGCTGTCACTCTCTGCCTCTATTCCTTGGTGTGTGGCTGTCCATCAGTGCTTCTCTTCCTTGGTGTGTGGCTGTCACTCTGTGCCTCTCCTTGGTGTGTGGCTGTCACTCTATGCCTCTCCTTGGTGTTTAGCTGTCACTCTGTGCCGCTCCTTGGTGTGTGGCTGTCCCTCAGTGCTTCTCTTCCTTGGTGTGTCGATGTCCCTCTATGTCTCTCTTCCTTTGTGTGTGGCTGTCCCTCTGTCTCTCTCTGGTGTGAGGCTGTTCCTCTGTCCCTCTGTCGTGTGTGGCTGTCACTCTGTACCTCTCCTTGGTGTGTGGCCATCCCTCAGTACCTCTCTGTGCCTCTACTTGGTGTGCGTCTGTCCCTCAGTGCTTCTCGTCCTTGGTGCGTGGCTGTCACATCATGTTACATCTGTGTAATGTCTGGTGTTAGCTTAGGAGCTGCATAGAGGCATGAGGGAAGGTTACTCACCTGTATCCCAGCAAAAGCTTTCATCCCTGACTCAGAAAATGAAAACATGTAATTATTATGAATCCATAATGAATGTGTTGCTCTTGTGCCTCTGGTGCTGTGATGTAATGCTGGGTACATTATTATTATTATAGCCCTACCATCTTACACCCCTCCCAGAAGAGCCTATTTATTTATTTATTGGTTTTTGTATAGCGCGACAGCTACCCGCAAGGGTTTCCCGGTGCTAGAAAGGCAAAAGCAACAAAGGCACTAACAACTCAGGGGATTATTGGTTAAAGAGCCAGGTTTTGACGGCTCTGCGGAAACGAGCATGACAGTTCTCGGCGCGAATGTGAAGGGGAAGAGAGTTCCACAGTCTGGGCCATAAGCACGAGAATTAACTTCCACCCATTCTGGATAGTCTGTGCTTGGGTACATAAAATACATTTTGTGAGGATGAACGAAGTGAACGTGAAGGGGTGTATGTTTTAACAAGGGACTGCAGATAGGACGGGGCCACTCCAGCCTTGATCTTATGCATGAAGCTCAAAGCCTTGAACTTGACGCGCCTCTCAATTCTGAGCCAATGAAGCTCACGAAGGCATTCTGTAATTTGGTCGGTTTCACGGCAGCCACAAAGTAGGCAAGCGGCAGCGTTTTGGACCAGTTGAAGACGTCGTGTGACTGCCTTGGCAGACCCCAGGTAGAGTATGTTACCATAATCCAACCTGGAGATCACCAAGGCATTCACTAGAGACCTCTGGGTGTCGGATGGCAGCATCCAGAGGATCTTTCTAAGCCAGCGCAAGATGGTGAAACAGGTGGCTGCCACTTTATTAGCCTGACCTTTCATAGTTAGGCCATTATCGAGGGTCACATCCAGGTTGCGCACATGCTCTGAAGGAGATGGGAAAGAGCCCATCTCAGCTGGCCAGTGCTTAGGACTCCATAGATCAGGTTTGTTACCAAGGACCAGGACCTCGGTCTTCCCACCGTTTAGCTTGAGCAGGTTGAGATTCATCCAGTTGGATATCTCACTTAGACCAACCTGCAGGGGGGAGGTCGAGGCCAGATCAGATTGGGATAGGGAAAACACAATTTGGGAGTCGTCGGCGTATGTAAACAGGGTCAGCCCAGAACGTTGTGCGAGGAGAGCCAGAGGGGTAACGTAAAGATTAAAGAGGAGGGGGCTAAGGATCGAACCCTGGGGCACACCATACGGAGAAAAATAAGTTTTGGATGTGGAGGAATGTGAAAAGATTTGAAAAGTCCGGTCCGTTAAGAAAGATGCCAGCCAGTCCAAAGCTAGGCCACCAATGCCCATTGCAGCAAGAGCTCTCAGGAGGATATCATGGGACACAGTATCAAAAGCTGCACTGAGATCAAGCAATATCAGTGCAACTGTGTCACTACGATCCAGCAGAGAGCGAAGGTTTTCTGTGACTCTAAGGAGAGTAGTCTCCTGGCCGGAAACCGGACTGAGAGAAGTGCAATAGGTCGTTAGCCGTCACAAACTGGGACAAGTGTTGGTGAATATGTCTCTCTAGGACTTTGGAAAAGGCTGGCAGCAACAAAATAGGGCGGAAGTTGGAGGAAACCATAGGATCAGTGGAGGTTTTTTTTAGCAGAGGGGTGACCATTGCGTGCTTCCAACAAGCAGGGACAACAGCAGTATTAAGTGACTGATTAAGCATTGCGCAAATCAACGAGAGCTGTGGAGCATCCAAGAGCCGCAGCACAGGAACTGGCATGGGATCAATGGGAGAGCCAGATCTAACTTTATGCAGAATCTCAAAAAGAGTGGGGGGATCAAGAACAGGCCACGACAGCAGTGAGTCAGGGGAGGAGATAGGGAAATGGGTGGACTCCTCAAGATTGAGGGGCACAGTAACAGAGGAGTTGGTATCTCTATGGGCAGAAATATCATGATAGATGTTATCAATTTTGGAAATGAAAAACTGAGCAAGTTCATCACATTTGCTATTAGACAGGGGTGGGAGTTTAGCTGTGGTCTTGGAACCCGCAAGATTTTTAACCATGCTAAAAAGTACTATGGACTTGTTTACCGCTTCAGTTATTGTTTTAGTAACATAGTTCGCCCTAGTTAAGGCACAGGCTTTGTGGTAACACTTTAACTCATATTTATAAGTAAGACCTGCTGCAGGAGAGTAATCTCTTCTCCAGATACGTCACAGTTTTTTACACCGAGATATATCGACTTTTAGAGCATCATTATACCAGTGGGCAGGTGTCTTATGACTAATCACCTTTTTGTGCACGGAAGGAAGGCACAAGTCAATGGCTTCAAGAAGCCAGGAATTGACCGTGCTGGCAGCGGCTTCCGTATCCATCGAGTTGAGTAGGCTAGTGGGTAGGTGAGAGGCTAGAGTTTGTTGAAGGAAGCTATATCCAACTTTCGCCAGTCTCTTTTGTTGGTGCTCAGTGAAACTCCGCCTTTATGCAGGGCTTCAATGGCCGTAAAGGTAAATTTAACTAGAAAGTGATCAGACCACGAGACAGGTAAGGCCGGAGAACAACAGAGATGAGTAATATTGGAGAAAATGGGGTCGTGAAAATGACCACCACTGTGTGTGGGGCCCTGATTATGTAAAATAATGTTCATAGACGCGAGATCAGCAATAAGATTACTGCTTACGCTATTCTTGGGATCTTCCAAGTGGACATTAAAGTACCCAGCGATCAGAAAGTTACTGGAAGTTGTAAGAACCGAAGCATTGTAGTCAGACAGCAGAGACGACCAGCCCTGCACCGGGCCAGGGGAACGGTATACCAGAAGGCCAGTGAGGGAGAACTTAGGGTGAAGAGCAAGCTTGAACCAAGCAGCTTCGCAGTTGCCTAGAGTGACAGGATCAAGTTGGCATTGGAAAATGTTCTTAAAAATAATCGCAATGCCACCCCCAATTTTATTGGGTCGGTCACATCTAGCAATAGCGTAGTTGGTGGGTAACGCTTCTGCAATATCTGGGCCGGAACTTTCGCGAGCCACGTTTCAGTAATAAACATTACGTCAGGCGACTCATCCGTGAGAAGGTCAAAGATCTCGCGTTTATGTTTATGTAAAGAGCGACAGTTCAGGCTAAGAAATGTAAAAAGGGGATTAAAGGGGGTAGTGTCCCGCTGGGCGAGATGCCAGCACAGTTGCGGTACATCCAAGGAGAAGGTGCAACGAGGGCAAAATTGGGGGAACTGGTCCTGCATATCTAAGATGGAACAGGCCTGTTCTGACATAGGCCGCAGTGCATGCAGTTGTTCTGCTTCATACTTAAGCCTGGATAACGCAGTTTGGCCAGGGATTATAGCCCCTGGACCCATCTGGGCGCGGACAGGCGCAGATGGGCACGCCGTCGGCACGCCCGCAGCGCCCGTCCGCTGCGCCGACGGGGCATGCCGGACATTTATGCAGGAAGAGGGTGGGAGGGTCAAAAGAACTAGACCCCAACCCTGCGCCTCCCAGCAAGATGGCGGCTCACCCCCCGAGCAACGTGCGACAGCGCCTAATCGGCTGTGCGAGAAGACAAAAGAGTGCAAGGGTGAGTGACAACGTGTAAATAGTGCAAATGAGCAAAAGAGCACAATAAAATTTCAATTTAAAACAGTTTAAAATACATAAAGTAGCAGCTCGTTTTTAGGCTTTCCCGGCTTTCCGCCTCAGGAAAGTGCAAAGTGCTAGTGCCTAGGGAACAGCCACCCTTACAGCCTCTCACAGGAGACAGTGGAAAGTAGAGATGCCCGTGTCTGCTCATCCCACCACATGGCTGCACCACATACACTGAAGCATGCCATCCACCTCTGCTCCCACACATTGAAGGAGTGCCCTGCGTTCCCACCCAGGAGGAGGCTCAGAAAAGTGGTGACTCTGGAAGCGCATGCACTCCAAGCCAGGAATCCATGGCAGTCTGGAAATATAAAAAACGATCAAATTTTCTATTAGGAACACAGTTGAAGTAAATAAGAACAGTTGTCTTGAAAAGTAAATGGGGATACCAGTATTTTGCCAGTGGCAGGGGCCTGACCTGCATAGAGGGGTTATATTGTCTGTTAATATTGAGTCTGGAACCAGGAGCGGTGAGATGCAGTCCCAGCTTCCAATGGCAACATTCTCTGATCCAAGGGAACACAAGTCACCCAGCAAGTGCCAAATTGTTTTTATTTGCACAGACTGGGAAGCCCTTGAGCAGGGCTGAGTCTGCGTTGTGCCTACTCTACCCATACACATACTCAGTAATACATTCAGAGCATCCCAGGGAATAGCTTGTTCACTAATATTCAGTACTTTAGAGAGGGTCACCAACAGAATATCGGGGGAAAAAAATGTGAAGAAAAAATAATTGAGTAAAAAAATAAAGAGTACAAAAATATCGACTGCCTATAGTTAAAAAGGTAAGTACAAAAATATAGTTGTATTAAATATCGATTTTTAAATATATATAATTAAAAATATTAAAATAACATATCTTAAATACTAACATTAATTTATAAAAATTAAATATATTTAAGTGATGTAATATGTGACGTCATCAGCAGTGCATTGCGGGTGCGCGAGTTATAGTTAGCTGAACTAACTATAACGGGGCAATTTCAATGGTTTTGTACGAGTCAAATGTCCAGCTAACTATAACGCCCCTGAAACCTATGTTTTTTCTGTGAATCTATATATATACATATATAAAGAAACTAATATTTTAAATAATAATATAATTTAAAAATTGTAAATGATATAGTATTAGCAAAAATATATAAATATACTTAAATATACCAAAATCATAAAATATTATAAAAGAAAATAAATGTATTTTCAAATAGAAAGTAAACATATTTTAAAATAATTTATTATAAATAATTTATAAACAAAACATATTGACATTTAAAAAAATGATTCTTTTAATAAATCAAACACATAATTATGTAAATTACAACATAAAATACATTATTAAATAGTAAAATAAATATATATATATATATACATTTCCCACTACATTAAAAAACATTTTTATACCTAATGAATATAAAAATAAGTGCTTCAACCTAACACATCACAACAATAAAAAAAGTATTTACACTACACAAAACTAAGATTTACTACTCTAACTACAATAAATATAACATTTGCTAAAATATAAGATTGGAAAATACTATAATTGACTATTCTCAATACAATTAACACAACAGTAATTATAAAAAGTAAAAAAAATAATATTCACTCTCCAGTCAGTGCAACAGTAGTAAAAGTGTTACGGAGGGGTAAAATGTAATATTCCCACTCCAATCAGTGAAACTGTAGGGCAATTGTTAGACTGGGGAACATACAATTTACTATTCCCACTCCAGTCAGTGCAACAGTAGGGAAAGGGTTGGATTGTGGAGGGGTAAAATGTACTATTCCTACTGTAGTCAGTGCAACAGTAGGAACGTTGAGGAGGGGTATTACTTTCAATTTCTACTCCAGTCTGTGCATTAGTAGAGAAAGTGTTGGATTGCAGGGGGTAAAACGCACTACTCCCACTGCAGTCAGTGCAACATAATAAAAAAGTAAAATATCTTAAAAATGAAAATAATCTAAAAACTATAAATACATCAAAAAATATGTAGAATACAAAATAGAAATATATTTAATATTAAAAATGTAGAATTAATTTACTTCCCACCCCACATCCCTACAAAACCCACAACCCACATCTAAATTTAAAAAGATTTACTTGCACAATTAACATAATTATTTATCAATTAAACAAATGTTATTTATGAAAATCTAAATTTGTTAAAATTGATAAACTTCCTACCCTTTACCCATATAAACTCCACAACCCCAATCCAAAATAAAACAAAAAACACAGGTAATAACACAATTAAATTACTTAATTTACAAGTAAATAATTAATAGAATTTCACAAATAATTAACAATTAACATAAAATAGTTTAGTCTCCACCCTTTAACCCTATAAATCCCACAACCCAAACCTAAAAACATTTAACGAAACAATTAACAAAATTATCAAACATTTAATTAATATTAATTAATATTTTATTAATTATTAAAAAAATAAATTACTTAACCTCTAAAAATACCACAACCCACACCTAAGATGTTAATTACTCAATTAACATAATTAATGATCAATTAATTAATTAATTATTTAATTAATTAATTATTAATTACACAACTAATTATTAATACATTGAAAATAGATCATGTCCCACCCTATAACCCTATCAACCCACAACCAGCTACAGTACTAAGAAACACAAAAAACGAAATTAAATTTCAGAACTACTAAAAATGTAACTAATATTGTAAGAAATATAAAAATACCATATTACTCCACAACCCGCAGCTAAAAAAATATTACACAAATATTACACAATCATCAAAATTAATTATCAATTAATTAATTAATTATTATTAATTATCAACTAGTTATGAATACATTAAAAAAATTACTTCCCACCTTATACCCCTATAAACCCACAACCCACTACAGTACTAAAAGCACAAAATCAAATTAAATAAAATGTCATAATTACTAGAAATTTAACTAATATTGTAAGAAATATAAACAAAAATTAAACACCAAAATAATGTCATATACATTTAAAATATATACTCAAAAACATATTCATTAAAAAACAATATTTTAAACAACTATGGGAGTGATTATGATGGCGGATGGACTTCAGTCTGTACGCCTTTGTCTCAAAGAGTGGGGCCCCCGGCCTAATAGGCAGCTGTCCCACAGGTATTCCGATGCAGCCGCCACCAAGGAGGCCGCAAGTGCCATACTTAACATTGTGGCGGGTGCTGCTTGTTATAAATGATCTTTTTACATTTCCCTGCAATACGTGGCAGGAACCATGGGATGCCTGCCACATGGTTCAGGGAAATGTAGGGGGCACCATTGGTGCCTCTCAAAACCAAAAACAAAGTGCCCGGGTGAAAGGGGGCCCGCTAGGGGCCCCCAAAGTCCATCCCCGACAGCCTTTACATGGTGAGTGAACCGCCATCGTAAGGATGGCGGGGATAAACCATTGTGATCCCACAATGCCTGGTACGCACTGCCGCCATTTATGGGAATACGAGGTCCTCTGTAGCGCCGGCAGGATCAAGGAGGCTGTCGAATGCGTGGTGGTTGGAGTTTCCGATCGCCACCGTACCACCTGCCATTATAACATGGCAGGTGGAAAATGGCCTCATGATAGCGGTGAACCAGCCACCAACAGCGTGTCGGTCGCGGGTTCACCTCCATCGTAATCAGCCCCTATATTTTTGCCAAAGATATTAATGAATTTAATATTTTTAAAATCAATATTACATACCTTCAAATCGATAGTCTTGACAACGATATTCTTGTACTTGATATGTTCATACCACAATATTTTTCACTAAATATTGTAGTTCAAATTTTTCTGCCCGATGTTCTGTCTCATCACCATTTAGAGACACTTACTGAGACAGTTAATAGACTGAGAAAAGGCGCTCTGGAGAAGTTGGAGATCTCCGATGGAGTGTAGGAGACAAGCCTTAGGGTTAGACTTCACTTATCAGTGTGTTGGGGGAAGGAAAAGTGCAGACCACTGAGGGTCTCATAGTATCAGAGAACTGTAATCTTCACTGTGGGACAGCACATGTGCCTTAGAGTTGGATTCCAGAGGGGTGATTGGAGGTTACATATTGTAGAGGGTCTCTCACAGCCTCAAGCATGTGGTGAACACTGATATCAACAAAGAGATTAGCCTGAGGGTGGGACCCAGAGTACACAGAGTGTGACAGTTGGAAGGGAGTTTGGAATATTAAAACCTCATAGAACAACAGTCTGAGAATACTGAAGAACCAGATTGTAGGATCCAATTCCTGTTCTGAGTGGAGACTCCTGAACTGAGCATGATATCAGAATATAGGAACCTACAAAAGGGAACAGATGCAAATATGTAGAATATGATCAAGAGATGAAAGCATTGGAAAGCTTATAGGAAGAAGATAATAGATTTAGAGATGCTCACTTTCCTTCATATTCTTTTCGACTTCTGGGCTCCATGCGGAGAAGCTTTGGTGTTCCTTCTTGTTCCCACCAGGGTCTTCTAATCTCAGATGTCTTCCTGATGCTCCATCCAGACTCTTGACTCATTTTATTCTCCTCAAATTTCACTATTCTATTTCATTCTCCTGGTTTTTGTTTCTCAGCACACAAGTCCATGTACATTCACAAAGACTATATGGTGTCTGATCAGAAGACATGGGTAATTAATGCCACCAAGCAATTGAGAGGAATAACTCGGGTCAAAGCAGGCTGAAGTAGGAGAACCAGGCTCCTCCGAGGCTGGTTCCCACCGTTGGCACAAATGTTATATTTATAAGGCTGATGCTGCTGTTGCACTAATGTCCTCTGTCATACCCATATTCCTTGTTTGAACTCATGCCTTTCAAAGCAGGATAACATGGAATTCATTAAGTTTATTTTCCTCCCCAGGTTGACCCTAGATCATCAAATATCTGTGGAAAACATGCTGTTCTCTCTTGTGCTGCTCCCTGTGTTCCTTAGTGAGGTCCTGGGGCAGTTCCCTACTGCCTGCACTACTGACCAGGCCCTGAAGGACAGGCGCTGCTGCCCTAAGTGGAAGGACGGCAGCATGTGTGGGGTAGACTCAGGAAGAGGACGCTGCAGGTTCATGCATCAGACCTATTCAGAGAAGAGGAGCTTCAATCAGACCAACGATGACCGCTTGAACTGGCCGCATGAGTTCTATGACAGTGTTTGTGTCTGCAATGGGAACTACGGTGATTTTGACTGTGGGAGATGTAAGTTTGGCTTATATGGCGACAAGTGCACTGAGAAGAAGAAGCCCATCATCAGGAGGGACATCCGTGAGCTCTCTCGTCAGGAGAGATTGACATTTTTCAGTTATCTGAGCCTTGCAAAGTTGAAAACAAGTGCAAGATATAAAATTCTCATTACTGGCAACAGGTATGACAGAAACACCTTCCGCTTCGTAGAAGCCACTGTGTATGATGTCTTTGCCTGGATGCACTTTTATTCCTTTGCACCATTCCTAGATAATAATATGTTTGATGCAACCATAAACCTTGCGCATGAAGGCCCCAACTTCCTTCCTTGGCATCGGTGGTACCTCCTCTTTCTTGAGAGAGAAATTCAGATTCTAACCCATGACCATGATTTTGCCCTTCCGTACTACGACTGGAGCATGGACGGCAAGACGTGCAGCATCTGCACGGACGACATGATGGGCAAGAGCGATTCCCAGGGGTTGCTGACTTCTACGTCGTACTTCGGCAACTGGAAGGTAAATAATAAATTCTGCTTGTTTGTTTAGAAACTTGCCATGATGTATGTGTGTGTCCATGAATGTGTGCACTGGTCTGAAAAGTAGTTAAGTCCTGTATAGTAGACTGGGGCACAAGGTAGGTAAAACAATAAGTACCAACAATGGTATGGTTTTCTTCACTGCTGTTCATGTGAGGTAATCAGCCCAATGCTCCTCCACACAATTAATCATAATTTAGCTCATAAGAATCTCTTGAAACTGAAATTTTATCATAAAATAAGTTAATTATGTGTCCGTATAACTTCACCACTTACCATTGCTGTGTTTTACAATTGATAGGCAGCCCCTTTAATCTGGAGGGCAGAAGCCTATTTACTCTCGCAAATGCTGATAATCACAGAATTTAGCATTTGCGATCGCAATTAGGGCAGTGTGTTATGTAGCACACAAAAACCCACATGCAAAATAGGATATCGCAATATTTGTGATTCCTTATTTTGCAATTGAATTTAAGGAATCGCAAATTGCGATTCCTTAAATGCAATGTAAGAAGCACCCAAGTTGTGCAAATTTTGGTTTAAGGAATCGCAAAATACCACCAACTTCAGGTTGTTGGTAATTTGCTATTTTT
Source organism: Lissotriton helveticus (assembly GCF_964261635.1). Taxonomy (NCBI): domain Eukaryota; kingdom Metazoa; phylum Chordata; class Amphibia; order Caudata; family Salamandridae; genus Lissotriton; species Lissotriton helveticus. Next base: position 1,710,853,879 of record NC_136069.1, on the reverse strand, counting down.
CTGAAAATTGCACTTTTTGGCATTTTTAAAAGTGCCATGTGGGTCACATACATGCCCTTAGGGTGTGTATGTGGGCCACATGTGCACACATGTTAATTTCAGTGGTGCAAAAGGGTGTCCTATTGACAACCTCGCAACCCTGAAATTGCATTCTCAATTTGCGATTCTCTAATTGATTCTCTAATTGAGAATCGCAAATTGAGAATGTCTTCCAATTCATTCCTATGGGCCTTCTAGCCCATAGGAATGAATGAGAAGTTATTCCTTATTTGCAAATCTCAATTTGAGATTTGCAAATAAGGAATAATTGGAATTCGCAAAAAAATTTGCTAATTCTACCTACATTTCGTTTTGCGATTCTCTAATTGTGATTGCCAAAAAATCGCAATTTGAGAATCGCATAACACCAATTACCTACATATGGCCCTACATTTCTTGGAGGAAATGGTTCCAACATATTTATTAATTTACAAACCAAATATCCATGATCTTCTTGGCCAACATCACCCACCGGCTAGAAGATAAAAGAGTGTAACATGTAAGCATACCATAGAACGCAGTCAGCCAGAACTAATTTTATTTCCTTATTCTCTCTCATTTTCTGATGCATTGTCATAGGTCTCCCTGTAAATATGGTCCAGTATGTTCTCACACTTGCCCTTTAGCAAACAAAGGTTTGAAGCCACCCATTAACTTGAGCAGGAGAAAAAGACAGGCTGTGACCTAGGCACTTCTATATTAGGATATACAACTTGCATCTTGTGGATACGTTTCGATCCATGTTTGGACTCCATCCAGGTTTGGAGGAGTTTTTGCTTCCCCCTATGACCAATTACAAGCCACTTTATATACGTGTTGTTCATGTTTATGTACGCCTGAGGAAGACCTGCTGTGATACTGAACAATTAACACATACCCACTGGTTTGAAACGTCAACGATAACATTAATGAACCATATTCACAGGCAACAAGCCTAGAGAATGTGCCAGTATTAATATAAGCTATATGGAGTTGAGCTGTTTACAATTGGAAAAAAGACATTCGTCCGCTGAATTAGTTTTTTTGTTTTGCACATCTTTTATGTGATTTATGATTTGTTTTTGTTGGACTGATGTGTTCACATTCTGTCACCTTGTCACTAAGTCATGCTTTTATGTACTTTTGTATATTTTGTATGAGAATATGTGTACAACTTGAATCACAGTCTTTGGTGTGTTGTGTCTAATTCACTAACATATTCTGAGCATGCCCAATGTTGATTGACACCAGCCCAAATTTGTAAACTCTTTGTTGGTCAAATCATAGGTCTATTAATTAACCAAAGGAACTGTGTCTCCCATCAGTAGCTCCATAACATTATATACCTAAGTTTTGAGGGACACAGGGCAAGCCCATTATAATTAATACACTACTGGTGGAGGGCTGACCTGTGATCTGATAGAATCAATCCTGGAAAGGAGTTTTTTGTCAGCTCTCTACTGCAACAAGAGATCCAGGAGAATATGGAGGTCTTGGGGGGAGTTCATGCTGCAAAAATGAAAGGCCTTTACTGTCAGGGCAGCTGCCATACCATTTTTGTGTTTGACACTGAAGAGACCGTGCATTTTTCTCTTTTTGGCCAATGTTGAGGGGCCTCTAAACACAAGGTCTCCCAATAGTTAATTTAACAAGCAGGACAAGGCTAGCTCAATTTTGTGTTGTCTCTGGTCAGAAACCTATGTTACAACCTGAATGGCTACAATTTAAGCAGTTAGAATGGGCTGCTAACAATTGTCCCTGTGGTGTTGTCCACCTGGCATGGGCTGTGAATGCAATCTGAGCCTCACCCTGAATGTGAAATATTTATATCCAATCGTACCTGCTGCTCCTGCTGAACTGCTCCATGAAGAAGGAGCTGCATACTCACCCTTTCCTGCAGGTCTGGATTAAACATGAAGGAGTACCGAAACTCTGCTGGTGCACTGAAGACCTTGCCTGCATTGAAGGCCCCATCCAGTCCGTGTAGTGCCAGTACACAGGCATGGAATACCAAGTAGCCGCCATACACAAAGGACTAGCTGAAGCACTACCCAAAACCATCCTTGTACAAGTATAGATGAGATGAGTGTCAACAGTCTGGTAAGCAAACTGTCTCCCTCTGCCAAGGGATAGTTATTTGTGGGTCTTTCCTTTCCCCGTGCCACTGCGCTCCTCATGACATAAGCCCCTCTCATCCTGGGTGGCAGAAGACCATGTATGTTTTATGTTTGACATCATTTTCCAATGACCAGAGTTTTAGAAGTGATGGGATTATTTAAACATTAGCAGGTGTCCCACCAACCCAGTCAGAGAAGTCCCTAACTTCCACGCCCCTACTAGAGCACTGCCTATTTCTGCCTGGTGGGAACCTCTCTGCCCTCATTTCATCTTCTGCACCGGCAGAGGCAAAGAAGATGGAGCAATGTGCAGAGCAGGTCCAACATTTCTTGATCCCACCTGGCTTACTTACAAGTTGGGCCCAGACATTGCTTGTGCTGTCTTTTCAAGACCTGTTGTATATACTTTGTGGCCTTAAAGCCCACCCTTTGCTTTTCATTTGTCTATTTCAGTGGCCTTTAAAAAAATTTACTTTTATGTGTCCACTTGTCCCATTTTAGCAACTGCAAAACGGACTACTTTTTCCTATGTGCCAGAGCACTGACCTCCAATTTCCATTTCTACAAACAGGGCTTTAATTCTTGTTTCCATTGTTTTGAGCTCAGAGATCCAACAGCCCTGTAAATAATGTCTGAATTTTTTTATTATCTTTTCTGCTTTTCAAGCTGATTCACTTATTTATTATTTATCTGTTTTTAGAATTAGAGTGCTTGTTTCTTTGCATGCTGTGTTAGTCCTTACTCAGTGTCCTTCATCCTCTTTCACTGTGCTTGTGTATTCTTTCTGTGTGTGCTGCATTAGTCTTTCCTCTGCATCATTTGTGCTGTTGCTGATCCTTTTTCACTGTGCATGTTTATGCGTGTGTTTGGTGTCTTATTGTCGTGACTTGTAATGGTCCGACCGGGACTTTAGATCAGAAAATTAATCAGCACAACTCAATTGTATACTTTGGTTGGTCACAACTTGCAACTTAATATCACTTTACAGCAATGCGATACTGTCTCTCATCTGAATGTATGTGACAGTCTTGTACACTAGCTTATGGCTACAAACATTGCAGTGGGTGCACCTAAGAATGCCAGAACTTAAAACTCGTACACAAACCTCTGCTGGAAATGCATGTTTTTATACTTCGCAGTGTGACCACTTTACATAGTTGTTGCTTCCCTCTAGCTGATGTCAGTGTTTGACATTCCTTTACCAAATATATGCATACCTAGAGCAGTTCATTTCGGTCATTTCAGAGCAAAAGGATTGGCTTGTTAAACTTTTTACCTGAATACCTAGATGGCCTCCAATGGCCTCACTCCCTGGTGAAGTGAAATGGGCCGTTATCTGTAATGTGCTCTGGGGTGTGTCTGTGTGCACAGAAATGTGGAGAGTACAGATATGTGTCTTAGCAACACATCAGCAAACATAATGAAGGACGTCACGTTATCTGATACGTCAACGTTCAGAAAAATGTAGAGTTTTGTGTTTCTCTGCCCCAACTCTTAACGCTTGCAGTTTAAAATTCCAATTGTGCCCAACATCATACTGTTGTTATTTGTTTTGGGCACTGAATGCATACGTTTTATTAGTCCTGTTTAATGCACTGTAGGTTTAAGGTTTTTACCTCGTTTTTTTAGAAGATAGTGGAGTTTTGCCTGAAGGACAACCTTTTGGTTTCGAATAGTGTGTCACGCTCATTATTGTTTTTTTCCTCATATTTTGGGAAAATAGCTTTTCAGGTAAAGCTGAACTTTATTGGTTTGTTTACATGCCCATGACTAGTCAAGTGTATTTTGGATAGCTGATATTAATGCTAAGGAGGGAACTAGGAATCAGATGGATTGAACTTCATAGAGATGAAGTGAATGATCTTAGAAGGTTTCATATGTATATATTATTTTTATAGCATCATTGACGTCGTACTGTATTTGTCCCAAGATAATGTGCTGCAAAGCTAAACAACTTTAAGATTCAAAAGGCAAGACCTATTAGCTATGCCAATGCTTGTTTGTTTTAGTGAAAGCAGGAGTTATTTCATCCAAACAAAAAAACATTACCTGCCATGAAGAGACAGTGTTCCTAAGCACCAAGGCATTATAAACTGTCCCTGCCTGGGCCACCATGCCTCACATTAGGGACCCTGGCACTGAATATGAGTGATGGTCGCCCTGCCTTGGGTAACTGGTGGCCCTGGGCCTAACTGGCTATCCGACCCAGGCGCCCGGGATCAGGGTCTCTGTGGCAGCACAGCCAGCTCACGCTCTACTGTCACCAGTTCTGCAGTCCTGCCATCTTTGAATGGGATGAAGGACCCCTGGGTTTGGTGGGACAGGAGCTCTGACAGTTTATGGGAACACTCCAGTCTTGCCTTACGGATTGCAGTGCCCCATGTTCTTATTTAATTTACGAACAGCATACCATTTGGGATAGATTAGTAGTAAGGAACTTCATGAGTTGAATATCACACAGGTCCACAGTGTTACCACTATATTACATGTGTGTTATTTTGCTGCTTTGTTTGATAGGTGAGATTTATCTTGCTTGGTTGATGATTTTACTGTACTTGTTTAATTTTTTATGTGGTATATAATTGTTGTTTCATACAAATTAACAACTTTTCTATCTTTATTGCAATGGTATAAAATATCTATTCTAAATGTTCCAACCAGATTTGATGAGCTTGTCTTTAAATGCTCGGCCAGGCTACCACAGACTCAGGATATTTGCAAACTTAATTCCACCTGATTTTACAAGGTTGGCTTGGGACACAAAAGTTAAAGCTGGGCATAGCACATGTGCGATTATCACAGGACAAACATCACAGACTATGACTTCTTCTTTGGAGGACACAAGGGAGTTTGCAGTGGAAATGGAATGAGCCCTGTAGCTGCAATAGGGACCAAAGGTAGACCTCTGCTATGTAACTGAGGCTATCTCCAGGGCACCCCTGAAACCACAATCAACGTTCATTCAAAATCATGCAAGCACATGTCCTTGCTCAATGATTTTAATAGTCCCACAAGGACCATTCAACAGGAAATTATAGACTTTGTGGCCCTGCTTTCCATAGGATCACCAAGAGATCCACAGTGATCAGTGTTTTAGGTGGAAGATGTGTCTATGATATATGAAGTAGAACCATTCTAACATGTACTGCCTCACACTATACAGCTCTCTCTTCTTCTGACTTAACAGCTTCTAACTTCTCTTCCTTCCAAACCATTTCCAGAGTATATGCAGCGGGTTTAACTACCCTGATAAGTATTGCACAGTCGCAGAAGAAAAGTGCAGATTGGAGCCAATTTTTAGGAACCCTGGTGCAGACCCCAACAACAGGCAGCTGCCCTCCGCTAAGCAAGTGGAAGACGTGCTACAGTGGAAGGACTATGACACGCCTCCATACAACTTCACATCCAAGCACAGCTTCCGTAACTCTCTGGAAGGTAGGTGCAATACGGTCTTTCACGAATAGCTTGGTTGAGTGTGAATTCTCTCTTCTTTCACATATCTGATCAAAGGATGGACGGATGGAGGAGGCAACTTGAAGCCGCATGTTTAAGGATTTACTGATTTCTACTGAGTGAATACAGTGAAAGGATGAAAAGTGCATCAGATCTCATGGTGTCAGTCAACAGCTGACACTGGAACCTATAAATTGGGAGACAATTCCTAGGTTGGGCAAAATATTCTGTTTCGCCGATGAAATTGGTGGAATTTTGGTGACTCCATATTACTCTTGCAATGCTGAGTTCCGGACAAATTCTGGCAATCACCGCATGGCAGAATTTTTTCTCATGCAGAGCTCCAGAATGGTAAATTGTAGAGCAAGATTTTGTGTCCCTACTGGGATTTCCGGTCCTGCTAGTTTTTTCTAATGCAGCAAGTCACCACTATTTGTGGTTCATGGCCATAAGGCCACTGCTCATGTAGAAAATCTACTCGGAGCGGCACCAAAATCTTCTCAAGTAGCTGCCCCCTCTGGTGCACCACTGGCGCTGTTTGTGCTTATTTTTCAGCATAGAATGCATTCCCACATTAAGGATATTTCCTTTTTAAATTAGATATATATGTTTCTTTTTATTAGACATATATGTGCAACTTTTTCGTCCTGATGATGGTCCTGAGGATCTAATAGACCAACAGGGGACCGAAACGTCAACGCCCAACATCGTTTTGCTTATTTTTTGTGATTCTGAATCTAATAATTTGTAATGTGAAGATTATGTTTTGTGTGGTATTTCACTAATACATACCTGAAGCAAAAGGTGTTTTATATACTACTACCAACTGTGTTTAAAACCTTAGTAGTGTGGATGTTGCCATGTTGCAATATAAGAAAAGAGCAGAGAAGCCCACTGCGCCTACACCGGCCTGGTCGCCCCCACGCTCCTCGCGCCTCCTGCTCCCTGTGCCTTACCTGCCTCCTGCTGCCTGTGCCTTCCTGTTCGCCTACGCCTACGCCGACTGCTTCTTCTTTCCAGCGCCCCAGCCGCCGCAGGGCCGCCCGCCAGCCCACACTCGTTTTTCCCGCCGCTGCCTGCGGCCCCGCCCCCCCCGCCAGCCGATAGGATCCCACGCTCCCGCCTCCCAGCGGACCCTCCCTCCCTGCTCCCTTCTTATGACGCCCCCAGAGCGACCGCGCAGCGGACGCGCGCAGCGGGAGCACCGAATGAGCGCCAAAGGTGCGCCAAAGGTAAGCCCGTCTGCGCCCGTCCGCGCCTGGACCGCTCCCAGTGCCAGGACCCCTGACCCCCCCCCCGCCGATGCAAGACGACCCGACTGACCTACGACGCCGCCACTCTCAACGCACTCAATGCCGGCCGAACCCACGCCTGCTGCCGAGCCACCCCGAGACGCACCTACGGACCCTTCACCTGCTGCACCTGCAAGTTCACCTGCCTCCAAACCTGCCCCGCACCCGCCAAGACCAACACCAGCAGCAACCACCTCAAGTGCATCCTGCTCAACACCCGCTCCGTCCACAGACACGCCGTGGAACTCTGGACCCTCCTCGACGCTACTTCACCGGACGTCGCCTTCCTCACGGAGACCTGGATGAACGCCTCCTCTGCACCCGACATCACCATCGCCATCCCGGACGGGTACAAGATCATCAGGAAGGACCGCATCAACCCGACCGGAGGAGGCATCGCCATCATCCACCGGAACACCATCCGCATCACGACCGACGCCAGCGACTCCTTCGTCGCAGCCGAACATTTCCACTTCCAGATTCACACCGACCCTAAGACGACCCACAGAGGCACCCTCGTCTACAGACCCCCGGGACCACGCACACAATTCAGCGAAGACATCGCGGACTTCATCAGCCCACACGCCCTCCCCTCCGCTGACTACATCCTACTAGGGGACCTCAACTTGCACCTGGAGAACAACAAGGACCGCAACACCACCGCCCTGCTGGACAACCTCGCCAACCTCGGACTCAAGCAACTGGTCAACACCCCCACCCACTACGCCAGCCACACGCTTGATCCCGTCTTCTCTTCCAGCAAGTACATCACCTTCAGCCACGCTGCCGGACTCCACTGGACCGACCACAGCTGCGTCCAATTCAGCTTCAAAAGATCCACGACCCACCACCACCCGCAACAGGTACATCACAGGAATTGGAGCAAGATCACCGCGGACCAGCTCACCACCTCCCTCAGCCAGAGCCCACCCGCCAACACAACGGACCCCAACGAAGCAGCCCGCAACTTCACACAGTGGCTGACCGCCTGCGCCGACGACCTCGCGCCACTAAAGAACCCTCCCAGCAGACCCAGAAGCAAGAAGGCATCCTGGTTCACCGACGAACACAAGGACTCCAAGAAGACCTGCCGCACCCTCGAGAAAGCCTGGCTCCTCGACCGGACCACCGACAACATGACCGCCCTCAAACACGCTACCCACAAGCACCACCAGCTCATCCGCACCACGAAGAAGAAATCACTGAAGGAACGACCGGACAACAACGCCCACGACAGCAAAGAGCTCTTCACCATCGTCAAGGAGTTCTCCAACCCCAGCACCGGCACCAACGACATCACTCCGTCCCAAGACCTCTGCAACTCCCTCGCCTCGTTCTTCCACCGCAAGATCGCCGACATCCACAACAGCTTCGGCGCACCACCCACGTACCCACGCGTCGAACCAACGCCCCCCACCACCACCATCCGCACCTGGACCAAGGTGACCACCAAAGACACAGCCCGCACGATGAACACCATCCACTCTGGATCACCGACCGACCCCTGCCCACACCACGTCTTCAACAAGGCCGACTCCACCATCGCACCCCAACTCCGGAACATCATCAACACCTCATTCAACACCGCCACCTTCCCGGAGAGCTGGAAGCACGCCGAGATCAGCGCCCTCCTGAAGAAACCTACAGCAGACCCCACCGACCTCAATAACTTCCGCCCCATCTCGCTCCTCCCTTTTCCTGCTAAAGTCATCGAGAAGATCGTCAACAGACAGCTGACCGCCTTCCTCGAGACGAACGGATCTCTCGACCCCTCGCAGTCCGGATTCAGAGCCAACCACAGCACCGAGACCGCCCTCATTGCAGCCACCGACGACATCCGGACCCTGCTCGACAAAGGGGAAACAGTGGCCCTCATCCTCCTGGACCTCTCCGCGGCGTTCGACACTGTCTGCCACCGCACCCTAGTCCAGCGCCTCAGCAGCATCGGTATCCAAGAGAAGGCACTGGAGTGGATCATCTCGTTCCTCGCCGGAAGAACACAAAGAGTCCGCCTCCCCCCGTTTCGCTCCGAGGCCACTGAAGTCATCTGCGGCGTCCCGCAAGGATCTTCACTCAGCCCCACTCTCTTCAACGTCTACATGAGACCGCTTGCAGCCATCGCACGCCAGCACAACCTCAACATCATCTCTTACGCCGACGACACTCAGCTGATCCTCTCCCTCACCAGAGACCCCGACACCGCCAGAACCTGCCTACACGAAGGGATGAAAGACGTCGCCGAGTGGATGAAGGACAGCCGCCTGAAACTGAACTCGGACAAGATGGAAGTCCTCATCCTGGTATCTTCGCCCTCCTCCTGGGACGACTCCTGGTGGCCCCCAGCCCTGGGCACCGCACCCAAGCCAACCGACCATGCACGCAACCTGGCCTTCATCCTGGACTCCTCCCTCTCGATGACCAGACAAGTCAACGCCGTCTCCTCATCGTGTTTCAACACCCTGCGTATGCTTCGCAAAATCTTCTGCTGGATCCCGACCGAGACCAGGAAGACTGTCACCCATGCACTAGTCACCAGCCGACTGGACTACGGAAACGCCCTCTACGCCGGAACCACAGCCAAGCTACAGAAAAGACTCCAGCGCATCCAGAACGCCTCCGCCCGACTCATCCTGGATGTCCCCCAACGCAGCCACATCTCCAGCCACCTGAGGAACCTGCACTGGCTCCCCGTCGACAAGAGAATCACGTTCCGGCTCCTCACCCACACACACAAGTCTCTCCACGACCTGGGCCCCAAGTACCTCAACGACCGCCTGACCTTCTACACGCCCACCCGCCAGCTACGGTCCACCAGCCTCGCCCTCGCAGCCGTACCACGCATCCGAAGAGCAACCGCCGGAGGAAGATCCTTCTCTTACCTGGCTGCCAAGACGTGGAACTCCCTCCCCATCCACCTTCGGCTGACCCAGGACCATCTCGCCTTCAGGAAACAACTCAAGACCTGGCTGTTCGAGCAGTAGCATACCCCCTCCCCCAAGCGCCTTGAGACCCTCCCGGGTGAGTAGTGCGCTATACAAATGGTTTGATTGATTGATTGATTGAGAGAAGTGTAATTAAATATTTCTGTGGCATTTGTGCAAATTTCCCTGCATCCGTGGATTTATGATCACTAATGTGGCATCTTTTAAATTGTAATTATTCTCAAATGATTCATTGGGGGGAAATTTATGCTTTTGTTATTTACGATACCCAGTCCCTTTGGGATTATTGGGTGGCTCTATTGTGTGTAACATAGAATGCATTCCCGGCACTAAATCATAGCTCTGGCAGCACAAGGTGCCTATTTCTGGTCATTGGCGGGACTCCACAGAACCTCACGGAGGTTATATGTAAGTCTGCATAATTCTGCAGAGTCAAATTACGTGAGTATCACATGCCCCTATTTCCAGTGCTACAACCAGCATGACATTATTCTTGCTGCACCAGAGGACACTCTGGAGCATGATTGGCTGCAGAGATTGAAGCCATGCTTCACTGCTCTACCTAAAGGCTACTACTGGAGCAATAGAAGGGAAGTTGAGGGGACAATCCCTGATTTGGTACTGAGTTGGGATTCAGGATGCAGAAAAAATAAACAAGATCTAGATTTTTGCCCTTGCACTCAATCACCCATGTTAGAAACAGGGATTATATCAGAACTTCTGCTATAAAATATATTACCTTATACTCCAATGTTGTAATCTAACTGTAATGGTACGTTCCGCCCACCCCCTGTCTTTTTCCCTATTTGGTACAGTCCCCTGAAGCTCACCTTGGAATGTTGACAGTTCTATGTAATGGTACGTTCTTACTACCCCTGTCTTTTTCCCTATTTGGTACAGTCTCCTGAAGCTCCCCTTGGAATGTTGACAGTTCTATGTCTGTTAGGAGAGTTGGATGATCAATAAAGTAGACTTACCATCTTCCTTTTAGTCTCCTCTTGAATTACAATATCCAACTTGTACAATAGTTGAGGCACAAGTAAACAATCAATTGCAAGGAGTGACAAAGATCTCGACTGATGACCTACACCACTAGCCCCACTCTACCAGCCACTCCCAAGGAACCATACCGTGCACTCACCAAATCTTGCATTGAATAACTGTGTTCAGCAGAGGCATGATTCTTCACCGGCAGCCTTTATACGTGGTGGACATTCTTACAATTGAAGAACATCCACTTACATCTAGCAGGGTCTTTTGCAAGATTTAGTATTAAATGAATACATCTTAATTAAGTGGAATACTTTCACTGAGCCTCTATGGAATAGCAAATTAGTTAAAAATGATAGTGTTATTTTTTTGCTCCTTCTTTCTCCTCAGTGTGTTCTAATATGTTCCTCAACATGTCATACTAAAGAGTCCATCACATTTTCCATTCACAGGCTTCGTTGATCCATCCAATGGCCAGATAATGAGGCGGAGTTTGCACAACTTGTTCCACATGTACATGGGCGGAACAATGAGCCTGGTCTCTCTCTCCGGCAATGACCCCATCTTCCTTTTGCATCATGCGTTCATTGACAAGTAAGGTTCAATCTGTGGTTGAAAAATGTCTGAATGATCTATAAGAAAAAACAGATGTGGCAGCTACTACATTAAAAACTTGAGACAATTAGGATAGAGAGACAGTCATCAAAGTGTAGGGACCAGATGGACACAGTTCAACCACCCCGTCTCTAGCTTCTAAAGCAAGAACATTTATAAAGATATTGTGCTTCTGTCCACAGTGTACACACATACCGTTAGGGTATATCCTTAGATTTCAGAAACTGATAACTGACATAGTAGTGGGGACTGTGGACAGTGGAAATGTCCAGTAATGGGAGCTTCATGGTGCCCAATATACAAAACCAAGAAATGCATAAGGGTAGGCAAGCCCCCTTGAGTCTTCTCATTGGGTTTTCTGAGAGACCCAGGTATAGCGAGTTACCAGCGTTCAGTGTCGACTCAGTAATCGCATCCACACATAAACAGCCATCATGGCCACTCGACTGCTGGCTCATACCCTCTCAAAAGGTATTTTATATATTCTAAGAGATAGTCTTAGCAACAAATCCATTCCCTGACCTCTATTTTAACCCTCCAGGTTTATGTCATACATTCTAATAAATATTGATTGTGAAAGGTCCAGTCTATCACCCTCCAGATGCATGGTATGCATTCTGACACCTGGCCCGTGCATGTCTAATTCACTGGCACCCCCATTACGTCTACTGGAGTGTGTTGCACGTTCTGTCAGCTAGAGATAGCAAAAGATCCCATTGACTGCCGACGCATTTAACTCAAAGAGTATGTTATATATTAGAATATTAGAATTTTGAGTGCCCTATTTAAGGCAATGGAGCAGCATCGGCCTATATGAAATAGTGCAGGGCTGCTGCTCTCAACAGTACAATGTCCTAATACACAGCCTCTTCCTCCCCCAAAATGTATAGTTTGGGCAGGGGAAAGCAAAAGGCAAAGCATGAGCAGAAGGAAAGGCAGGAACTTTCCCCCTTTCCCTTCTCCCCTGGCTCACAGTATCATTGGAGTCCAGCTCCTTGAGACCCTCATGGGTGAGTAGTGCGCTTCACAAATCCCTGATGGATTGATTGATTGTGGTGGAAATTATGCTCAGATCCTGGGACTCCTTGGATCGGCTGAACTATGAAGTTGGTTAATTCAAGCCTAGGGAGAGCCAGGGGGCTGACTTCAGCTTCCTTTCACAGCTATCGTTAAGAAGGTTCAACAGCCAACAGCTGTGGCACTGCGCACCACTGTCATCTGTTGAACCATCACAGCAGCAGGTGTTTTTGCATTAGGAAATTCTGACCACATAAGGTGCAATGCCATTAGAAAGTTGGAATGTTGAGAGCTCCACTGAAGATAATGGAGTAGCTCCAGCAATGTTTGTCTTTGTGTTTCTCCCTTTTTAATTTAAAATTTTCCACCCTTAGTGGGTGGAATGTTCTAAAAGTCTTATAGCCCTTCTGCCTCTGACTGTACCCTTCCTGCACAAAACAATCCTGGCTACAACACAGGCACCATTGCACCATGACCAAGGGTATTTCCATAGACAGACAAAGGTATGCCATCACTCGGAAATTACAGAAGTGTGCCATATAATGGTATTTACGGCACATTCCTGCCCTTTCCCTTTTGCGCCGCAAGGTGGCTTACTATGATGCGTACGAGAGAAAAGGCAGGAATAGGTTGTATTTACAATTAGAAGGCTCACTCTTTTCCGTTCTTAGCACTGGCACTTTTGCATTTCTAGCGTCAATGCAGGTACCCTTGCATTATTTCAGGGGCACCATCATCGAAGGCAGGATTGTTTCAACACTCAGAGGTATTTTCCTTTTTCTGAGTGTGCTACAGAATGAGGGAAAAAAGATAAATAAAGATGTTTACCCTCAATGCATCTCTAGTTGGGAGGTGTACCATTCCGATGCCTTTCTCGGTCTACCAATGTAGGTAAATCTGGTATTGTGTCAGAATCTATGGGTGGATGCATGGGAACACCCACGCTTCATTCTTGAAACTCCTCCCGGGTACGCCTCCGCAACGCAGTCTAACGCAAGGGAGCGGTTTGTGCTGCCGTGCTTTACTCTAGATTTATCAAGCCACTGTGGCCCGTGGCTTGATTAATACATTTAGGTTTTGTGTCATCTTTGCGTGGCACAAGGTTAATTCAAAACCCTGATAAATGTGCCCCTCAATGTGTACTACGGGGGCTAGCCAGATGTCCCATCGCTCCGCACCACATTCACTTTCCCGGATATTTGATGCATTCTACCAGCCAGAGCTAGCCTCATTTCCAAATCCTCACCACAGCATGTTCCTCTGTGTATTCATCTCAGGTATCCTAGCAGCTGAAACTGGGATATTACCACATCCACCTCTACCAAATGCTCCTCTCCCTCACCTGCACGTCACATGTTCTAAGAGATGAATTACCCCCAGTCAGAGTCATTAATTAACACTGAATTCTCCTCCTTCATCTCAATGTTATATCTTCTAATGATTGAATGTTTCTTGCCCTATTAACACCTTCCTCTTCTCTTTCTGCAGAATATTCGAACGCTGGTGCGTGAAATACAACGCTACCAGTGGAATGTACCCGAAGAACAAAATATATGGGCACGGACAAAATGATTATATAGTGCCCTCCATACCTCCAGTAATGATCAAGGACTATGTGAGACAAGCAGCGAACTTTGGATACAAATATTCTGATTATGATCCTGCTAGTTACAATTCAAACACAAATGTGAAAGCATAGGGCAATTTAAAACAAGAAAAACCAGGCGCGCATCCACGGAGGAGGTCGTGGCTGTTTGGCAGTGTAAAAATGACATAGGACAAATCTAGCAATAAACAGGGGTTGATCTGAGTGCAACAGGACATTTTATCCGGAGGGTTAGCCGGCGAGGACAACACCTACAACATGAGGACTACCAGTGACCCTTCCACTATTGTCCAATCAATTTCTTTGCTCCTACCATTGGACGGGTTATTCCCACTCCAGCAGTCCTGCTGACAGTAGGACAGGAGACCTGTGTCTTGCTAATTCCTCACATGCCACATATCCATGCCTTCAGACCTCCTGCTCTCTTTGGATATGGACTTGATGGGAGTTTTATTCTGCTGATTCTCTGCTAGGACTGTGATACAAAGATCTACCTCATTACCTGCTCTTACCTCAGATCCCGCTTCTACTCACTACGGAAATGGGTCCTAGATCGCTGTTCTCTACAACTCACCCATTTTATTTCATGGACATTCTTCTCAGATCAGTTGGAAAATGAGCATCTCTTTCATTGCCTCCACTCTCTCCTGAGAGGACTTATTGAGAACCTACAATAGCACTCAGGATGATGCAGGTTTAGCTTTTATTCTTGCCATTGAAGCTTTCAATCAGTGGCCAAGCAGAAGTCAATGACTCCTTGGAACAGAGAACAGAGGCACTGCTCAGCACCTCCCTTTGCACATACTCTTGATGGCTCATCCTTCTTGTGTAAAACCATTTAACATGATTTCTAAACTGATTCACTCAACCTGCACTTTTTGTCTTTTCAGTCAACTAACATTTGTAAAGTTATTGTATTAGTTGTATTATTTTGATGGTTGTTACTCTTGATATGTATATTTATCATGCATGGGAAAATGACATTTCTTGCTGCCATAAGTATAGTTGATTTAATTAATAAATGGCTACTTCTATTATGAGTTGCTTTCCACCTTTTTATTTTGATTTGGTTATCCTCCTCTCCAGGCTCCATCACATATCACACTGCATTTTCTAAGTGTTTCTTCTGTGACTTTCTGACACAGGTGGAACACAATGCCACCTCACTGATTTGCACTGGATAGGTCAGTGAAGGAGAGGAAAGGACAGGCTGCCAGGTGTCACCAGAAGATTTGAACAGATGTAAGAAGATAAAATGAGCAACAGCTGCACAATCACCCCCGAGAACCCCTCCTAAAAAGTCTCCCTTGTTACAAATACCAGGCCTAGGGCACTAGAATGTCTCTCCAGGCTTTTCTGTGTCATACAGCTAAAACAGGAACTGCTGCTAGCTAAATTTTGCTCCTAGTTTTCATTTTATTAAACTATTGTGAAAATGTATGAACAAATGCATCACAGAATTCTATTTTCAGTTCGAACGTCAGACAGTCTCAGATTTCTCTTTTCATCTTCTAACCACTGACTGTGATAATCACCATCAAGCTACTAATTTACCCAGTTACTCACAAGAAGAATGTTGACATGTTTTGGCATGTTTTTCTACTTCCACATGTCTTCATTAAAACAATGAGGTAAAGCAGTTTGAAAATGATGAATATTTATCAGCTGTAAGAGATCTCTCATGAACAGAGAATACACTGTTTAGGTTTATTTCCCTTATCAATATGCCTTCCTTTTTGATTGCATGAAGCAGAGATTTATTGCCCTTTTCAACTAATCTTTGAAAGCAAACCATTGCAGTGAGCTGAGGATATCCCTGACCTGTGTCTTTGTATATTGCTCACTGTAGTTCTCTTTAACATCAACGAATGCTATTTTTATCTAGAAATCGGCCCGGGGAGCAGGTCACGCAGACCCTTCCCCTTTTTAAAAATATAAAAATAAAGCTGGACCCCAAAGAATAAGGTTCCTGCATCCCCTCTCCCTCATTCAAAATAGGCCTTGCCCTGGGGATGGGGTCCCTGGGGTCTAAATTGCCCCCCAAACACATAAATAAGACCAGCAAGTCACCAGAGGCCCCACCCCATGTTACCACCGCTCTGCAAACGCGCCTCCTGGGACACACCTGGCCAGGGAGTGAAGTCTCCTTGGCTCCATAGTGTCCTTGGGGACCAACAAGCACTCCTGTTACCTCCAGTAAGAACCACACTGTGGAATTGCTGAGAGGCCTTGGTGCCACATCCCCCTTCTCCACCACTCTGCAATCACGCCTCCCTGCACACTACTGGCTGAGGGCTGAAGTTCTCTTGGATGCTGAGTGTTATTGGGGGCCCAGAAGCTCTCCTGTTACTATCGCTAAGTCTAACACAGCAGGATTCCTAGGAACTGGCCAGAGTCCCAGCCTTTTTTCTCCCCCACACTGCAGACACGACTACTAGTCAAAAAAACAGACATTCACTCAAAAAACAAAAATTAGAGGGACATTATATTTAAAAAATAACATTTGAAAAATCTAACAAATTTACCTAAAAAACGAAGGTTACAGGGTCACTATATTTAGCAAACAGAACTAAAAAAACCATATAAAATTAACTAAAATAAACAAAGGTAACAGGGACACTATACTCCTGCTTAGATTTCACTTGACAAAACCAGTGAAATTCAGCAATTATAGTTACCTGAGCTAGCTATAACGTATGCCCACGCAATGCACTGCTTATGACCTCACATATTACATCACTTATGACATGGTCAGTGACATCACTGATGACATCTCAAATGAAATCATTCATGACATAACTCATGACATCATCCACAGAACCACTCAAACATTCACTTATACCACATATAACCTCTCGTAGGCCTACTCATACACCCACACAACCCCTCACATACCCATTACCTTTGATTCCAGTCAATACGGTACACAATCTGGGGGTCTTGGTAGACGGTAACCTCCAAAAGGAGTCGCAGGTCAACAAAACTGCTAGCGTGTGCTTCTCTCTGATGCGCATGTTACGGCAGATTCTCCCGCTACTACCAAAGGACTCGCGCTCCCTTGTAGTGAGGAACGTAGTGCTGAGTAGGCTGGACTACTGCACCTCCCTGTATTTGGGAGCACCACAATACATCTTCCAGGTGTTGCAGAGAGTCCAGTCCATGGCAGTAAAGTTGGCGCTAAATAGGCAACGCAGTTCTTCTACTACTCTGGCCTTGAGAGATCTCTATTGGCTGCCTATTAAGGAAACAGTCTGCTTTAAATCGCTCTGTATGGCATACAGAGCAGTACATGATCTGGGCCCTGTCCCACTCCAGAAGAAGTTTACCTGGTATAATCCTAAGAGGCAACTCCGCTCCTCCGGTGCAAATCTGATGACGACTGCCAGAGTTAAGTGCTCTAGGATGGGGAAGAGGGCTTTTAGTGTGGCTGCCGCACACCTATGGAACGAGCTACCCCAGAGCATCAGACAAGCAAACTCCCTGACCGAGTTCAGAAAGAGTCTGAAAACTTGGTTCTTTCCTAAGAATTGATCTCAAGTTCCCTGTTACTCCGGTCCAGTCATATGATGAACATACTCAAGTCTAAGCGCCAGGATACCCGCAGGGTGGCAGTATGCGCTATATAAGAACCTATTACAATTACAATTACAATTAAAAGACCCATACCAGTACTCACACATCCACTCACTCCTCCATGGAGCCACTCACACAGCCACTCAGTCACTTTTAAAGCCACTCACACAGCTATTTACTCATCCATACTGCCACTCATACAGCCACACACTCAGGCACATAGTTACTCATACACCCACTTATTCACCTAAACAGTCACTCACACACCCACTCACTCACCCATTCAGCCTCTCACTCACACATACATGCACTCACACAACCACAAATCACTTACTCACCCATTCACAAATCCATACAGGCAGTCACACATCTGCTCCCTCACACATACAGCAATTCACACAGACACTCACTCAAATACACCCACTTAAACATCCACTCACTCACCCATAGAGTCTCTACAAACACACACACACTTACCCACCGATAGAGCCACCCACACCACCAGTCACCTATACGGCCAATGATACACCCACTCACTCACCAATACAGACACTCACACAGCATCTCACTCTCCCACACAGCTACTCATACAACCACTTATACACCCATACAGCCACTCAGACACCCATACACACAAAGATAAATACAGTCACACAGCTACTCACATAATATATGTGAGAAGTAGAATCACTCACAAGTAGTGCGCCTAGTATACTGATTTAACTTTTGTATTAGGTTAGTACATATGTTTAACACCCTTTAACTCTTAAAAACTGTTATACGCACTTGATAATGTCATCATCTGTGTTGTTATCAGTGATGTCGTTTGAGCTGTGATCAATGATGTCATTGACCATGTCATGATTGATGCAATAAGTGAGGTCACAAGCAGGGATTGCAGGGGCGTAAGTTATAGGTAGCTCAGGTAACTATAACTGCTGAATTTCACTGGTTTTGTACCTGCTAACTACAACATCCCTATAACCTTTGTATAACCATAGGTTTCACACATGTTATAGTTAGTTGGACATTTCACTCATACAAAACCATTGAAATTCCCCCGTTATAGTTAGTTCAGCTAACTATAACTCGCGCACCCGCAATGCACTGCTGATGATGTCACATATTACATCATGACATGGTCAGTGACATCACTCATGACATCACTGATGACATCTCAAATGACATCACTGATGACATCATCCAGTGAATGATTGTCTTTCTGAAAAATAAATATTTTTTTATATGTATGTCTAAAGGTTGATGGAAGAATAAATGGGTAAATAACTGCCTAAATGGATGTTTTTTGTAAAATTGATTGTATAACTGACTTAATAAGTGTATCTTAGTGTATACATGTATTAGCGAGTAATGTTTAAATATGTAAATATCTGCATCAGTGTCTCACTTTGTATATAAGTGGCTGCATGGGTTGGTGAGTAGCTACATGAGTGTGTATATGGGTTATTAGTTGGTTTTGTGAGTATCAGAGTGAGTGTCTGTATGGTTTGGTGGGGGATATTACTTCGCGCATAGGTTCATGAATGAGTGACTCACTGTTTGTATGTGTTTTGAAGACAGCATTTGTGCAGGACTGTATGGGTGGATGAGTGTGTATGGGTGTGTTAGTGAGTGAATGTCTATCTCAATAGGATCTTTATGAGTAACTACATATCTTTTAATCTAGTATATGTGAGTATTGATGCATATGCGGGATTATATGTGAGAGTGAGCGATTGGAAGAGTTCCTGTATAAATAAATATGTGTGTCTATAAGTGATTGTTAAAGAGAGTAAGTATGTGTACGTTTTTATAAAAGTAAGTGTAGTGGTGTGTGTATAGCTGTATATGCAAATACATGGATGTTTGATAGTTTATTTGCATGTGTGAGTATGTGTGTGAGTAATTCTATGGATGAGTGTCGGTGTGTAACAGGATGTATAGGTGTATGAGTACATATGATGAGTGAGTACATGTATGATTGACTATATAGAACTGTTGGTGAATGAGTGGATGTGTATGTAGATGGTGGAATTACTGAATCAATTAATCAATCAATCACATTTGTAGAGCGCGCTATTCACTCGCAAGGGTCTCAAGGCGCTGGGCGGAAGGGGGGGGGGGTGCTACTACTGCTCGAAGAGCCAGGTCTTGAGTTGCTTCCTGAAGGAGAGATGGTCCTGGGTCACGCGTAGGTGGGTGTGGAGGGAGTTCCATATCTTTGCCGCCAGGTAGGAGAAAGATCTTCCTCCGGTGGTGGTCCTGCGAATCCGTGGGACGTTGGCGAGGGCGAGGCTGGCAGAGCGGAGCTGGCAGGTGGGTGCGTAGAACGTGAGGCGATTGTTGAGTTATTTGGGGCCCATGTCGTGGAGAGCCTTGTGTGCGTGGGTGAGGAGCCTGAACGTGATCCTCTTGCTGACCGGGAGCCGGTGCACGTCTCTCAGGTGGGCAGAGATGTGGCTGTGACGGGGGATGTCCAGGATGAGTCGTGCAGAAGCGTTCTGTATTCACTGTAGTCTTTTCTGTAGTTTGGCTGCGGTTCCAGCGTAGAGGGCGTTCCCGTAGTCCACTCGGCTGGTGACGAGAGCCTGGGTGACTGTTTTTATGGTTACGGTGGGGATCCACCGGAAGATCTTTCGGAGCATGCGTAGGGTGTTGAAACAGGATGCCGAGACGGCATTGACTTGCTTGGTCATCATGAGGGAGGAGTCAGGATGAAGCCCAGGTTGCGTGCATGGTCTGTGGTCTTGGGGGCGGTGCCCAGTGCAGGGGGCCCCCAGGAGTCGTCCCAGGCGGAGGGGGACGGTCCGAGGATGAGGACTTCTGTCTTGTCTGAGTTCAGTTTCAGATTGCTGAGCTTCATCCATTCCGCGACGTCTTTCATTCCTTCCTGGAGGTTGGCTCTGGCGGTGGCGGGGTCATTGGTGAGGTAGAGGATCAGCTGGGTGTCGTCAGCATAGGAGATGACGTTTAGGTTGTGTTGGCGTGCGATGGCTGCGAGGGGGCTCATGTAGAAGTTGAAGAGGGTGGGGCTGAGCGAGGAGCCTTGAGGGACGCCGCAGATGATCTTGGTGGCCGTGAGCGGAAGGGGGGGATGCGGAGAGGAAGGAGGTGAACCATTTCAGAGCTTTTCCTTGGATCCAGGCGTGGTGGAGGCGGGTTGTTTCGGTGCGGTGGCAGACTGTGTCCAATGCAGCCGATAGGTCAAGGAGGATGAGGGCAGCCGTTTCCCCGTTGTCGAGCAGGGACCTGATGTCGCTGGTGGCTGCGATGAGGGCGGTCTCGGTGCTGTGGTTTGCTTGGAAAACCGGACTGTGATGGGTCGAGGGAGCCGTCTGTCTCGAGGAAGGCGGTTAGCTGTTTGTTGACGGTCTTCTCGAAGACTTTGGCGGGGAAGGGGAGGAGCGAGATGGGGCGGAAGTTCTTGAGGTCTGTGGGGTCCGCGGTGGGTTTTTACAGGAGGGCGCTGATCTCCGCATGTTTCCAGCTCTCCGGAAAGGTGGCAGATGCGAAGGAGATGTTAACGTTGTTCCGTAGTTAGGGTGCGATGATGGAGTCGACTTTGTTAAAAATGTGGTGTGGGAAGGGGTCGGCTGGGGAGCTGGAGTGAATGGTGTTCATTACGTGGGTGGTGTCTTCAGTGCTGACGGAGGTCCAGGGGCAGAGGGTGGTGGTGGGGGGCGTTGGTTCGGTGGTTGGGTGCATGGTCTTGGCGCCGAAGCTCTTGTGTATGTTGGTGATCTTGTGGTGGAAGAACGAGGCAAGTGAGTCGCAGAGGTCTTGCGAGGGTGTGATGTCGTTGTTGCTGGCGCTAGGGTTGGAGAGCTCTTTAATGATGCTGAATAGGTTTTTGTAACTGGTATTGGTATCTCCATTTTTTGAAAATTTTAGTTTCTATTTTTGAATGTGTGTATCAAAGGTTATATTAGGGTGAGAGGAGGTCTGCCACTCTTTCACAAGGATGATGTCATCAGTGATGTCACTGACCATGTCATGAGTGATGTAATATGTGATGTCATCAGCAGTGCATTGCGGGCGCGCGAGTTATAGTTAGCTGAACTAACTATGACGGGGGAATTTCAATGGTTTTGTATGAGTGAAATGTCCAGCTAACTATAACATGTGTGAAACTTTTTTTCAGTGAATTTCTAAGGTTTTTTAAATGCTAATTGCTAACTATAACGTGGCTGAAACCTATGTTTTTTTCAGTGAATTTCAAAGATTTTGTAAATGATAATTTTTAAATGTATTAATTGTTATATTTTTTTATAATGATTTCCTACATTGTTTTAAAGTATTTAATTTTAGGTATTTTACTTTTTAAATGACATTACAGATTTTTAATATAAATTGAATTTTTTTTTAAAATATTTCAATTATAATATTTTTTTATTTTATTGTATATTTTTTAAATTTATATAGATATTTTACATAGCAGGCAATGATATCCTATGGAAGGAAATTCAAGTTACTGGTAAGTACGGTTAAAATTACTTTTCAGGATCAGTAGTGAGCTGAAAGATGCAGCACTGAGGTCTCTCCTGATAACAGGTGAGTAAATCGGATTTAGTAGTTCGGATGATTTTAGAGGAATTTTTTAAAGTTCCAAAACTCCACACTTAGAAGAATTTCCAAGTGAAACCAGTCAATGTTAGCCTATGGAAGGAAATTCAAGTTACTGTAAGTATGGTTAGAATTACTTTTCAGGGTCAGTAGTGAGCTGAAAGATGCCCCATATTGTCAACAACCAGCTAAATCTGCAATGCTACCTAAAAAAAGGCGATAGCCCCACTTACCAGTAACAAATTAACATCAACCTTTTACTGGTGTAAGAAGGTTGTCTATATACTGCGTGAATTAGACCCAACTCACACCCACATCTAAAGACCAACATGTGATAGATGTACTAATCATGCAGGTCCGACACCCAACAAAGCCACAACACCTAGTGCCACCACCATCAGAACCTCCCCCCCGGACCTCTCCCCCTACTACCACAGAGGCAGCGCAAAACGGACCTTCCCAAAATACCATATCCCCTCAACCGTACAATTTTAGAATTTTCAGAGACATGGCAACCAACTATGTATGAAGGAGGCAACTCGCCCATCAACAATAATTCACACAATCCCAAGTGTACCGGTGATTTGCTGCAGAGGACTCACTATACAAACCACAAACCTCTCCATGGGGAGATATAGTATTGATACATGTGGTGTACTGCACAGTGGAAGCAACCATATTACCTCAGACACTGGGAAAGATCTTGGTCATGTAGCTGTGTTGTCCCCCTCTTGAAGCGGAAGCGGAGTGGGCTGGTCCAACGTACGCAACTCCAGCGTAAGAGTATAATTACATAGGTCACGCCCTGGGCGTGTTTCACTTGTGATAAAAAAGACAAGAGGCTGCCAGAGCGGCAGCCCTCACCCTAGCATGTGGCTGCCGCCTTGACCGCGGGCCTCCGTGACACAAGCCACCTGCAAATCCAGCGCCACAACACCGCAGACTTATGTCTGTACCGACTACTGCGTTCGATCTACACTGTTGAACAGCAGGGTTCACAACTTGAATTCAGCTTTCGATTTACACTACCGACCGCTGCTAACTACTGCCTTCGATCTGCACTGCGGACAGCAGGGTTCACAACTTGAATTCAGCCTTCATTTATTAATTACATAGAAAACTGTACTCTACGTCCTCAAATTTTGTGAAGAAGTGACAAAAAGCATTCTTTGTTCTCTATGCTAACTACTGCCTTCGATCTGCACGGTGGACAGCCGGGTTCACAACTTGAATTCAGCTTTGGATCTACACTACGGACAGCATTAAATTCAGCCTTGATTTATTAAATGCAGAGAGAATTGTACTCTATGTCCTCGGATTTTGTGAAGAAGAAGTAACAAAAAGCATTGCTTGATGTCTATGCTAACTATTGCCTTCGATCTACACTGCGGACCGCAGGGTTCACAACTTGAATTCAGCCTTGATTTATTAATTGCACAGAGATTTGTACTCTGTGTCCTCGGATTTTGTCAAGAAGAAGTAACAAAAACCATTCCTCGATGTCTATGCTAACTACTGCCTTCAATCTGCACTGCGGTCAGCAGGGTTCACAACATGAATTCAGCATTGATTTAATAATTGCACAGAGAATTGTACTCTATGTCCTCAGATTTTGTCAAGAAGAAGTAACAAAAAGCATTACTCGATGTCTATGTTAACTACTGCCCTCGATCTACACTGCGGACAGCAGGGCACAAAATTCAGATGCAGTGGCGATTGCAGATGACGCAGTCCAGTTCGCAAGACACATCGCTCCCAGTGCGGCCCACCCGTACCACGCATCATCTCAGGGTGCGCACACGCTGTATGCTTCAGGTGCTACTATCTCACTGCAACATAAGTCATCGCCACGTGGCCTTATCAAGGCAGAATTCATTAGACAAAAGACATTGCTCCCAGTGCAACCCGTCTGGACCATGCACCATCGCAGACCGCACACATGCTTTTTGCTTCAGGTGCTACTAGCTCACTGGCCATAAGTGATCGCCACGTTCCCTTATTAAGGCAGAATTCATTAGACAAAAGACATTGCTCCCAGTGGGGTCCTCCAAGACCACGTATCATCACAGTGTGCCCACAAGCTGAGTATTCCAGGTGCCACTAACTGTGCACCTCAACTCAATGCACATGCCTGTGCGCCCATCCTGACCGCTGCCTGTGCCCTACACTGGGGTTACACGGTTCACAATTCAAGATTAGTAGCGACACAAATTGTGTAAGAGACTATAATGAGTTATGAAGACCAAATGCTACCAATCTGTGCAGCTCAAGTCAGCGTCACCTGCCTGTGCGCCTTTGCTGACTGCTGCCTCTGGCCTGCACTGTGGAAGACCGGCGACACGTGGTGCCAACTAACCCTGTTCAATGCAAGCCGATCCCACATGTGTAACTGGTCCTGGATGGCAGCGAACCCAACTTCGTGGCAGCGACCACAGCACCAGACTCCTTTCAATCAATGAAGGATATTTGCATATGGAAGGCCAGCAACACCTGGTGCCACTGAACCTCTACAACACAGGCCTGTGAGGCCACCAACGTATGCACATGGATATGACCCTTGCTCACCGCTACCTATGACCTACACTGTGAAAAGACCGTCAACACATGGTGCCACTAACCGTCTTCAACACAAGCCGATCCCACAGGTGTAACTGTGTCCTGACTCCTGAATAGCATTGACCCCAACTCTGTGAGACAACTACAGCAGCAGACTCCCTTCGATCACTGAGGCATATTGCAATATTGAAGGCTGGCGACACATGCTGCCACTAACTCTCTTCAACACAAGCCAATCCCACTTGTGTAACTGGTTCCCTGAAGCCTAAATGGCAGCAACCCCAACTTCGTGGCACCGGCCACACCACCAAACTCCCTTCAATCAGTATGATATTTGCATATAGAAAGCCAGCAAAACGTGGTGCCACTAAACCTCTACTACGCAGGCCGTAAGTCAACTACAGCACCAGACTCCCTTCGATCACTGAGACATATTGCCATATGGAAGGCTGGCGACATGTGCTGCCACTAACTCTATTCAACACAAGCCGATCCCACATGTGTAACTGTGTCCTGAGTCCTGAATGACAGCGAACACAACTTCTTTGCAGCGAGCACTGCACCAGACTCCCTTCAGTCACAACCAAATTTCCATATGCAAGGCCTGCGATACTTAGTCCCACTAAACCTCTGCAACACCAGTCGATCCCACATGTGTAACTGAGTCCTAAATAGCAGTGACCCCAACTTCGTGGCAGTGACCACAGCACCTCACTCCCTTCGATTAGTGAGGAGTATTTACAGATTGTAGTCTGCCAACAAGTGGTGCCACTGAACATGCACAACGCAGGCCGGTGGCCCCACTAATGTATGTACAAGGCTGTAGGCCCTTCCTAATCACTACCTCAGACCTACACTATGGTTAGCAGTCCTCACAATTCAGATACAGTCCTGATTCCACATGACACAGTACAGTACGCAAGACACATTTCTCCCAGTGCGATCAGTCCACATCAAACATCATCACAGGCTCCTACACTCTCAATGCTTCTGGTACGACTAACCCCATTTAACACAAACAAATCCGACATGTCTATGTGTGACCTGAGTCCTGAATAGCAGTGACCCGCACTTCGTGTCATCGACCACAGCACCAGACTCCCTTCAGTCTTATTTGTTCTTCTTTTCTTTATATGAATGTTTTCATATGTAAATCTATGCATGACTAAGATGCTTCTTTGTTCAACTGCACAGGGATACTTTTGGGCACAAGAAGGGTTTTGGGGGTATGTTGATAATGTGAAAAAACGGTACGTTACCTCCTAATGTGGGAGAGGAAGCATCCAAAGTGGTATCACTCACAGAAAGAACACCGATATGTTTTCACAAATGCCTCGGACAGATGCCAGCGGACGGACTGAATCACAAAATAGTTTTTCAATACTTATGTAGTGTGAGCTATGAGCAGTTCGGACCCAGGCTCGCACACCAACAGCTGCGGCCTGTCCACTCAACTCACAGACGCAGTGCTACGAGCTGTCTGCATCATTGTGTCTATCTCTGCCCTGTTCCATCGTGCGCCAAGCCACTCCGATTACGTTCCGATGTTGGCCCACATAGCTACCTGTCACAGGCATTCTCGCTCTTGGTGTGCAGGTCCCAGGTCTAGTTCTCAACATCTCACGGCCACGCCCTGAGGACAGGTTTGCACGTACTCCACACTCATCCGGCAAATGTAGCACAGGACATGAGAACACGTAAATATAATAGATCGACAATGTCACATCCTTTATTGCCGGTGCTCACTAGCTGGCGAACGGTCTCAACCATAAAGATTCCATGAAAACTTGCACATGACGTTAGTCGCACCCTTGGTGCAGACTTCATAAACATAGAGTTACTGCCACCCCAAACTCATGTGGCCATCAGGAGCCTACCACCACATGCCACTAACTTGAGTTCCACAAGCTGAGTGGCAATAACACTAAGGTGCTCTTGGTCATTGACGACTCATGACTCAGCGACATCTGTGAGATATGCCGGGCCACGCAGATGTTCAAGTCATCTCCACTATACACGACTCAACGACATCTATCATATCCATAAAGAAGCTAATGTGGTCTCCGCCATTCAAGACTCAACAACATCTGTAAGATGCCCGCACAATGTGATGTGGTGTCTGCCATTCAGGACTCAGGATCCTGCAACACATCTGAGATCGGCGGGGTTTTGACAGGCACGTGCAGTCCGCCCACTGCTGCACACTCCGATAGCACAAAGTAATTATTTGCTAATTAATGCCAGAGGCGACAATATCTCACACTCACTCTCTCTCTTCCCTCTTTTGTCTCTCTCTCTCTCTCTCTCTCTCTCTCTCTCTCTCTCTCTCTCTCTCTTTCACTCTCTTCAATACTTTCCCTCTATCTCTCTCCCCTTCTCTCTCCCTTTCTCACTCCCTTTCTTTCCTTCCCTCTCTTTTACTCTCTGGCTTATTTTTCCTTCTCTGTTTCTTTCTCTCTCAGTCCTTTCATATGCAAATTACACACGTCCTTATTGTGTGCTTTATTTTCCAAGCTCTGTCGTCGACATCCATGGTCCCTAGAGGAATCTTCCACCTTGTTGTTTTCTATTATATTTATAACATTGTATTTATTGCTTTATTTTTTATAAATATTAATAAAATAAAAAAAAATGAGAATAATTTATGGTGTATCTAACTTTATTAAAAAACAAAGTTTGACAAAAAAAATAATAAACCTTTTTGATTGTTTTCTTAACTACTGTGTGACTCTTTCTTGCTCTTATTACTGTTATTTGGTGGTATCCACCATGATGGTAAATTTTAGAACACTTATTGCGGGATTACTATTAATCTCTCCAGTTTGCACCAACTTCTAAGTACTGTATTAAATTTATCTCAACTTTATTTGCATTAAAGTGCTAATAATGAAATGCAGAGTAGCGTTCCTGTGAAAAAAGACACGAGGTGCACCTTTGCGATTTATTCTAAATACTAAAATCCTATATTGAATTGCACTGAGGTAGTCCCTGCACTTACAGTATACACAAAAAATCCATGAAGAAATCTCATTGTGTTTATATTGATTACAAATAGTGCATCAGGTGCTGGATCTTGATGGGATACACTACCCAGTCTGTATATTGTTCTGCACACGAACAAATGACATCACAACTTTAACAACTACAATCCAAATTTATTCCGGCGATAACACACGTTACCACCAAGAATTTAACATGTGCTTTATACTAGTGTTAAACAGGAAGACAACCTGCAGCATGAAAAGAAACACAGCGAAGAGACACACCAGAACACCAACAGGTGCCATAGAGTTAATGAGCACAATACAGAGATACCCATGAGGGCCACAAGACTCATCGCAACAACCCCAGGACCACCAATGCCCACCAAACCCGCATCTGAGCAAGTGTGTCCGTGTGCTCATTGTGTTAGCATGATAAGCAAATGCCCTACAACATCACAGTGTGCTGTCTTCAGCAGACGTTCCCATGTCACCTCAGCATTAGCAGTGACCCTAAACATGTAGCTGCGCACGCATCGTAAAAAATAAAATCCTCCTGCAAGCACAACACACGTTTGCTGGTCCGGCCTACACAGGTCAGCGCAGGGGTGTGCCTATCCGGCAAGGGAAACGGGGTGTCTCCTACATGTCCGTGTGCAGGAAGTACGATAAGTGTGTCTCTGGGTTCTGATGTAGCCTGCCGCAAGGGCCGCAGCTGGCAATGTTGTAAAGTGGCATCACCACCTCCAAACGGCAGTGTCACAATGTGGTTGGAATACCACACGACATGACAAAATACGCATTACAATGCTGTGCCGTACGAGTGCACGGGATACAACAGTTCACCGTACAAAGTATGGAGCCTCAAGGGAAAGAGGAGCAGCTGTTTGGCAACGTAACACACATGATGGCCACACTCGCACACATCCAACAACACCCACGACTGACCTTTGTACACATCTTATAAGAATGCATTGTGGTTTTCACTAATCCTGGGCGTAGTTTGCGAAGTAGAGCTACGAGTAGCCACGCAAAGTGCACTTCGCACTACGCGAGCTACGTGTATCACTACCCGAACTGCGTAGTACCCTGTTCTCACTGTGAAAGATGCTGTTTTCAATGATTGTACAATGTGGACAAACATCCGGCACTGTGCAATCATTGAAAACGGCATCTTGCACAGTGCAAGCTGTAGTTTTCTGCCGCTCAAGTAAATTTTTACTCGTGCGGCAGCTTTCTCAACGCGGACCGGTAGTTTCTCATCACAAGCGGTCGCAAGGATACGCGACCACTCGCAATGAGAAACCTGACCTCCCCGCTTTGAGAATCTCGCCGGGAATTTTTTTTTACACACTCACGATCGGCAACTTGATAGTGCTGATCGCGAAGGAGTAAAAAGTCTCACGGGATGTCAGTTTGCTTACTCGCAGTCGCCAACTTGACGTTGAGGACTGCGAGCAAGCAAACTGACATGCCCGCCAGCTACGTTCATCCAACCAAGCCCTCGCCGCTGTTCCGCGCATCCACAAAGCCACCATGGGAGGAAGATCCTTCTCCTACTTAGCGGCCAAGACCTGGAATTCCCTTCCCATCCACCTCCGTCTTACTCAAAACCACCTAGCCTTCAGAAAACAACTTAAAACATGGATATTCGATAAGTAAACCTCCCCCCCCCTTCCTCAAGCGCCTTGAGACCCTATGGGTATGTAGTGCGCTATATAAATTCTGACTTGACTTGACTTGACTTGAGCAAGCAAAAAATGACGGCTGCACTACGCTATGTGCAATTCACATAGTGCGAAGTAGTAGAAACTTCGCAAACTACGCAAGCTTAGCGTAGTGCTTTGCCCAGGGTTAGTTTTCACTTCTATGCTCGTTCAGCGTTGTGATGTTGCTGAGTTCTGTAACTTATGCTCCTTGTTGATGTGTTTCATTCTTGCCATTGTTTGTCTATACTTGTGCTGTAGTTCACTGTCCATGTCACATAAAGAATAAATTAGAATAGTTCCTTGATTCTTTTAGGTTTCAAAACTTCTCTCTATCACTGTCTTTCTAATTTTTCATATAAACAGTTTTTTTAACACTTTCTACAACACGTGGAGGTTAAAAGTTCACACATTTTTTTAACCTAACAATATTTTTGCAACATTCTCTCGAACATTTAACTGCACGTGCAGGTTAAAAGTTCACGATTGTTTTAGGTTCGAACAGTGCCTTCCAAATGCAAGTAGCAGTTGTGGTTGAGTTGAGCAAATTTTATCCTATAATATGTACTCCACGTTCAAACTGCTTTTTCTTAACCAATCACAAAGATGCTTTTCCACAAAACGAATGTGCACCCTAATTTTAAAAAACAATCTCCCAATTAAGTACAGTTTTGTATGCGAAAAGAAACTAGTTCTCCATCTTTAAACATACCTCTTATTCTACGGAGGAGCTACATAACCTACAAACATCTTTCCATACCTTCCAGCCTTACCTTCAAAATACTATTGTGCATCATAGGACATAGCTATGTTTTCTGGTGCAAAAGGTATGCAGAAAAGAGATGTATTGACTTAGACCTAGATTTACTAAATGTGAACATTAAATAGTTTGCACAGAGAGGATTGAAGTGGCACCAATTGTTGCATTTGGTTAAAACCTGTTTGCATCTACAACACCCTGACCTCGTCATTGTGCACTGAGGTGGAAATGACCTAGGCACATTGACTGGGATAGGTTTGGAAATGCTTATAAAGGACACCTTTGGACAATTGATGTTACTTTTGCATCAAACTGTCTTTGTGTATTCCATTATATCCCAAAGACAAAAGTAGAAATGGTCCAAACAATTTTGTCCTCAGATTGAAAAATCTCGAAAGAAAGTGAACTAAGCTGTGTCTGCATACCTCAGAGACCACAAAATTGGGTCCATCTACAACAACAACATACGTTTTGAATGACTGACATCTACAGAAGTGATGGAGTACACTTCACAGATCAGGGAAATTGAGTTTTTCTGAATAACGTGAAGCTGTGCATCCACCCTTATAGGTAGGTCCAACTAATGACCAAAAGGTCTCTTTTTAGAGCCACCTTATAACTTACAACTTAGGCCCATTATTTTAGGACCACATAACGGCAACTTCCGGACCCTCGCCAAAAAGTTTTCTCCCCACAGCTGTGACGCAGCAGCCAGCCAGACCATCTCACTTTCCAGCACTGAGCTCTCGCTTTGATTCCCGTCTCTACTCACCCATAGGTTGTGAGTAGTTTGCGCTTTACAAATACCGTATTGATTTACCTTCACACTCCCTATACAACACCACCTAAGCACCATATACAAGTTGGACAGATGTGACACAGCGCCCAGAGTACATGACTTCACCGCATAGCACACACAGTTTGCCTCACAGTTTCATCCCTGACTCCAGCAGCAGCTCAATGTAACAGCATCACACTCTACGCAATACGTCACTTAATTTCCGCACCCTGCACTTTCAGACCAGTAGGGGTCAGTAGTTCAACAGCTTTACCCCGAGTCCATCAGCAACTCAGTTTACTCCCCCAGTGCTATCAGACCCGTAGGAGTAAGTACTTAGCACTTAATACCGAATTGATTTGATACGTGCAAATTTACCTTCACACGCCCTCTATAACACCCCCTAAACACTATACACAAGCTACAATATATGAAACAAAAGGTTCCTTCGAGTAGCTATAACTACATGCTGACACTACTTGGACAGATGTGGCACAGCGACCAGAGCACATACATTCACAGCATATGACACACAGTCTGGACTCACGCTTTCATCCCAGAGTCCAGCAGCAGCTCTGCCCAGCAGCATTAGACTCTACATAATACCGCACATATTTGTCGTACCCCAGGACTTTCAGACCAGTACGGGTCAGTAGTTCATCCTAGTAGGTATAAACACATGCTGACACTACCTCCACAGGTATAATGCAGTGGCCACGGCACACGACTTCACAGCATAAGATACACAATTTGGGCTCACGCTTTAATACCCGAGTCCCGCACCACATCACCTTAGCAACATCAGACTCTATGCAATACCTCGCTTAATTTCCGTAGCCCAGCACTTTCAGACCGGTAGGTATGAGTAGTTTGCTACACACCCCTTGTATACCACACCCTAAACTGCCCACAGAGGTTACAGTTCTCCTATCCTCCTCTTTCCTACATATTTTGCCCTTGTTTCCTCTTACTCTTACTACAATACATCACATACTTTCCATACCACAGGTCTTTCACACCACTATGGGTCAGTAGTTCATCCTACTAGGTATAAACACATGCTGACACTACTTCCACAACTCTACTGCTGCGGCCAGGGCTCATGCTTTAATCCCCAAATCGAGCACCAGCTCACCTTAGCAACATCACCCACTACCAATACCTCACTTAATTCTGTAGCCCAGCACTGTCACACCGGTAGGGGAGAATACTTTGCTTTGCACACCCTCTATAGCACACCCAAATACCCCACAGAGCTTACAGTGCTCCTACCCTCCTCTTTCCCACTTTTTCTGCCCTTTTTCCCCTGACTCGCTTCAACGGAATCACAAAATGGCAGCCAACACGTCCTATTGCAACTGCTCGCAGCCAATCAGCAGCAAGCTCGTGCTCGAAACGCCTCAGCCAAACAGATGTCAGAATTCCCAAATATCGATATCTGTAAATTTTGATATTTCTCGAAAACTACAGAACGGATTTACATCAAATAAACTAAAGTGTGCTTTCTAGACCAAGACCCTCCTCCCTGCCAAATTTGGTGTAATTCCGGTAACCCGTTAGACCTGTAGCCTTGTCTAAAGTTTCCTATGGAAATTAACATTGAAAAAACAAGTTTTGGAACCCGCCTTTTTTCTCAGCCCCCTCCTGACTAATCACCTCTAAACTTTCAAGATAGCAGCTGATCTCACCAATAAATTAGTTTTGAAAATTTCATGAAGATTCATCAATCGGTGCCAAAGTTATTGCGAAATGAATGTTGCCGTTTTCCTATGATAACTAGGTCCTAACTATAACTACCTACTGGCGACCGCCAGTAAGTTATATATATATACATATATATATATATATCATTGAAAAAACCATAGGTTTCACACACGTTATAGTTAGGAATTAGCATTTAAAAAACCATGCAAATTCATTGAAAAAACCCTAGTTTTCACACGTTATAGTTAGCTGAACATTTCTCTCATACAAAACCTTTGAAATTCCTCCGTTATAGTTAGCTCAGCTAACTATAACTTGCGCGCCCACAATGCACTGCCGATGACATCACATATAACATCACTCATGAC
The DNA here is from genome assembly GCF_964261635.1 of Lissotriton helveticus. Classification (NCBI taxonomy): domain Eukaryota; kingdom Metazoa; phylum Chordata; class Amphibia; order Caudata; family Salamandridae; genus Lissotriton; species Lissotriton helveticus. Next base: position 1,710,820,840 of record NC_136069.1, on the reverse strand, counting down.
ATGGTCAGTGACATCACTCATGACATCACTGATGACATCTCAAATTACATCACTGATGACATCATCCACTGAATGTGTGTCTTTCTGAAAAATTTATATTTTTATATATGTATATCTAAAGATCAATGGAAGAATAAATGGGTAAATAAGTGGCTAAATGGATGTTTTTTTGAAAATTTCATTGTATAACTGACTTATTAAGTGTATCTTAGTGAATACATGTATTAGCGAGTAATGTTTAAATATGTAAATAACTGTATCAGTGTCTCATTTTGTGTATAAGTGGCTGCATGGGTTGGTGAGTAGCTACACGAGTGTCTACATGGGTTATTAGTTGGTTTTCTTAGTATCAGAATGAGTGTCTGTATGATTTGGTGGCGGGTATTACTTAGGGCACAGATGCATGAATGACTGACTCACTGTTTGTATGTGTTTTGAAGACAGCATGTGTGCAGGACTGCACAGGTGGATGAATGTGTGTATGGGTGTGCTTTTGAGTGAATGACTGCCTCAATAGTGTCTTTATGAGTAAGTACATATGTTTTAAACAAGTATGTGTGAGTATCGATGTATATTAGTAAGGATATATGCCAGTGACAGATTCAAAAAGTTCCTGTATAAATAAGTATGTGTTTCTATCACTGATTGTTTAAGAGAGTAAGTATGTGTACGTTTCTGTAAAAGTAAGTGTAGTGGTGTGTGTATAGCTGTATATGCAAACAAATGGATGTTTGATAATTTATTTGCATGTGTGAGTATGTGTGTGAGTAACTGTATGAATGACTGTTGGTGTTTAACAGTACTTATAAGTATATGAGTACATATGATGAGTGAGTACATGTATAAGTGACTATATAGAACTGTTGGTGAATGAGTGCATGGGAATGTAGATGGCGGAATTACTGAATAGGTTGTTGGTAAGTGGTATTGGTATCTCCATTTTTTTTTAACTTTCTATTTCTGAAAGTGTGTATCAAAGGTTATATTACGCCTAAAGGAGGTCTGCCATTCTTTCACAAGGAGGATATCATCAGTGATGTCATCAGTGATGTCATTTGAGATGACATCAGTGATGTCATGAGTGATGTCACTGACCAAGTCATGAGATGTTATATGTGACGTCATCAGCAGTGCATTGCGGGCGCGCAAGTTATAGTTAGCTGACTATAACGTTTTAAAACTAGGGTTTTTTCAATGAATATGCATGGTTTTTTAAATACTAATTCCTAACTATACCGTGTTTGAAACCTGTGGTTTTTTCAGTGAATTTCAAAGGTTTTGTAAAGGATAAGTTATAAATGTATTAAATATTATGTCTTTCTTTTTATTCTAATTTCTTATATTTTTAATATAAATATTTATATGTATTTATTTTTTTAGAATATATTTCATATTCTTATTATAAAATAATAACAAAACTAAATTGCAAAGTAATTTTTTGATTAATTATTGCTTGACTTCGGTTGCAAGTGTAACACAACTCCAGCAATGCTCTAGGGCCCTATGCTCACAAAGCTGTATCAATCCTTACACCTGCTTCAAGCATGTGCAAGGTTTTGACGCAGCATAAGCTCAAAAGTGACTGAATGAAATGTTATACATTTCACTCAGTCACTTTTAGGAGGCGTTGCTGCACCCCCTTCTGCACAGGAAAGCATCTTCTGGCGCAGGGCTTTACAATGTAATGCACCATCCAGATGCGTCACATTGTTAATAGCACACACCATGGCACATCTTTTGCACCACCGCTGTGTCTCAAAAGTGACACAACGGATGTGTAAAAGAGGCACAAGTGGATTGTAAATCCACCCCAAACACATACAAATTCACCCAGGCAGTTTCACCAGCAGTGCAAATTGAAGCATAGACTTCTAGCATATTTATGTACATATGTTACATTCAAGTGCTTCGCACATACTACAGTATACTATTGGTAAACACCTTATAGATTTATGCTGTAGCACTTCCTTAAAGCTCTGCACTTTCACATTCTCCATACAGTAGTAATATATTCATTCATTCATTTATGAACTACATATTCATTCTGACAAACCTTGACACACTAACATAGAAATGTAATTCTTTCTTTGACCAGTGAAGGTAGTTCTAAAAAGAACAGTTTTTTTTGTTTTGTATTTTTTTTGTGTTTTCTCAACAAATTCCAAGCGGAACAAAAGAATGAAAAAAAGAACAGCTAATGTCGAGGACAGCAATGATCCTGCATCCTGCGTTTCATCAGGTCTATAGACTGTGCCCCATAACACAAAAGTTTATCGCAATAAATGCAAAGAATTTTAACTTTAGCAAAGTCAGAATCAATATGTGGGTGTGGACTGCTTGCTGAAAATGCTGCCGCAGATGATGTGCTTGGTGTAGCAGCAGGTGGGTACTCGTGCAACCTCCGTCTTTCAGCTCGAGCAAGGTTCTTGGGGTGCAAGTTCTTCACGTGTCGCACCATATTTGCTGTGCCAAAGGAGTATTTTTTACATGGATCACCCCTTGAAAGAGTTTTTTGGCAAATTTTACAGGTTACTTTTGCAGCATTAACCTTTTTTTGAACTTCTGGAAAAGTGAAAAACTTCCAAATTAGATCTTCTTTCTTCTTCTTTGGAGCTTCTTCAGGAATTAAATATTCCTCTGAAGAACTGCTGGAAGATGACTCCATTGCTCTTATTATGATGATCTTCCTTCTATTTGAGAAGATTGTCACAACAAATGCTTCTTCTTAGAAAGTCAAAGTCGAATAATGATAATGAGACGGCACTTTCAACACTCGCAATAGGAAAATTTACGAACCAATCAAATCTCTACTTTTAAAGTCACACGGGTTTGCGTACGCTTATGATGCGCTTGCGCAGCTCTTTCAATACGAGTACGCATGATGTTCTACCGCGATTTGTGTAATTATTTTTTAAAGTAATATAGGATTATTAAATGTATTTAGAAAAATCATAGTTATCCCGACTGTCTGCTCTTAGTATCTACATTAAATACATACATGTTTTATACCAAGTAGAAACATTGCCCCCTTTCGCGTACTGAAAGCTGTACATGACGTCACACTGAAGCTTTAATGAGACGTGTAACGTCAAAGCATATTCGTACCGTATGCGCGGGTACACGCTGAGTATGATAAGCAGTACAAACTATGGCGCGATCACCCTCTCAGTGACAAATCAGAGCTCAGGGCGTGCTAAGGAGAATGATTAGAAGTGCTGACTCATTGCAGATCCGATTCTGGGCCTGCCTCTCCGTACATCACCGCCCCCATCTCTCTCTGTTGTTAATTGTTAGTGCACACACTCATACTTGCACATGCGCGGTGCACGCCCGCCCACACTACCCACATGCCACCACCTAGCATGCTTGCTATCATGTAACCTGGAAACCAATACATTACCCAATGACATGTCCCCCAGAGCCATCATTCTTGCAGACCGCGAAAACGCTACCAATGACGGCCCTGGCCTTCGTGTGGTCAGCCCCCGTGGTTCCCATATAATGTGGGCACTGACGTGAGCATGCTCTCTTTTGCCTGCCTGTGCTGCGGTGACAGACAAACTGTCAAAAACACCCCAAACTCAGCAAAACCGTAGCCTTTCAAGACACGACAAAAGAGTACAGAAGCAAAGGTAAGAGAAGACGTCACAACATCAGCCTCCACTATAAATTGTATACACATAATGCTATTTTTTTATCCTTCATATGGCTTTCCTACCCCTCAATGGTTTTAAATTGTACTTACATAATTGAAATATTTCTTTATAAGTCACGAGGTCCTATACATCTCTAATCTTAAAAATTGTGTGTGCATAAATTTCTGTGTCGTATTTCTGTACTACGCCATGTGCTTAGGCCTCTGTTATTATTAATTGTGCGTCCATGATACTATTTTCTTTTCTGCATCACAAGGCCGTCCGCGGCCTCTATTAACTTATTGATCTTCCTTTGTTTGCTGGAGCAGCAACAGTCTTAACTACGGAATATTAAGAACCCACATTAAAATTCACTTTTGATAGTAGTTACCCAACTCAGTTTACGATGACTAATCAAAATGTCCTTTTGTTTCCTTCACCAAACATCCTTCAGAAGCAACCACGGCCTATCGAGCAACAGCAATGAAATTCTCTGCAACTTATTGAATATACTTTGACGTATAGAGGCAGAGTTCAAGTCGAATGGTGAACTCCGGTGGCCGCACTCTTTATACAAGGTAAGCACAGCACCCTAGATCTACAAAGCCTTCATAGCAATGCATTAGAAATAATTCGGCATAACGGCATGTGGAAAAGTAAATTTTGCCATGTTGTATGTGCCTACGTGTTCCCCATCTTATGTTATATGTGCATGATCGATATGCATGTATTCCCTTCTGATCGATTAAAGATGCAATTACAGTTGTGTCCATCTCTAGTATGCCAGTTTCCAGTCTTCGTGAAAACAACGAATATTAGGCCTATGTAAACCCACGTTGCCACATTTCACAGTGTGCACGTTAATTCATTGAAATTGTCCCCGTTTCTAGGCCTCAAAAGGGCCCGGACTCAGATTCAGCTCCTGTCTCCTGAACCCTCTCCGAGGAGCGATACAGCCCCCACCTGCATCCCTGACCCTTAGCTTACTTCATGTCACGCAGTGCCCGGCCCGGCCTGGCTCTGCCTCTCAGTCTGCCAAGTATATGTTATGTTTCTAGTTATCAGTCCAGCCCTCCTTCTCTGCATTCCTAAGCTACTGAATCGCATCAATAGTTTCCGTCATGGTCTAGCCTTTATGTCTCCATGTAAGAGAAACACTGTATTAATATTCATAGAATATTCCTCGCACACGCACTACATGCAGAATAATGTATGCACCAGTCTTAGAGTCTATTAGCCTTTGCCCTGATAACTTTTGGATTCTATCAACATGTACTCTAAACACCAGATACTAGATATGCCTGGGTACATGTCGCTCTGACACTCCAGACTTTAGTCTCCTCTTCTAGCGCAGAAGTGATAGCCCCCAGTTCTCCCTGGTAACACGTCATTGCCTATTTGCGCGCACCACTAGGTTAGAGGTCCCAGCTGCTCAGGTAGCCCCCTCCATGTTTCCGCCCCGTTTATGACATATTCTGTTACGTTTGCATCACATGTCTATGTATACGCCATGTACACGCCTTCTTGTTACATCATTTTGCCTTTATCTTTCGCGACTGTTACGAGACACGCCTACTGCTACGCCTACTGTATTGAATGTAATATATTTGTTTAAGTATATATACTGTGCACCCATATTAAAAGTTGCCAATTGCCAGCCTTATTCCCAGATCCTGTCCCCGGCAGCTGCCATCCTATTCCCGTACAGGCTGTCCTGTTCCTGTCCTTTATGCCTATTAAAGCCTGTAAACTCCAGCTACCTCGAATCCTGACTCTTATTTATTGAGCTATCTGTTTATATGAGTATCCTGAAAAATAGAACCGGTAATTAATTATTTATTTACCACATAATGGCGCCCGAACAGGGACTTGCCCTTTCCCCACGCGCCGGAGAAGCCACGCAGGCCCCCTGATCCTCTGCAGCCGTGACGGAACCATACCGTGCACGTGCAGATATTTCTGCTTCAAGTATCCCTCAGGCCCACGGAGGAGACGGAGGTTGCGGTCCAGCGTCCAGACGAGGCGGTGAGGAACGCGGCGAGTCCCGACCAGAGCCCAAGCCGAGAGTCCAAGGTCCGAGGTATCCGGAGGCCCACCTGTAACTAAAGTCCGAAGTTCATAGTCTGTCGTCGTAGCAGTCCAGTCCAGTCCGAGGCCTTCCGTTCTTGCTGCCCGGTGAGTACCGTTGCTGGGGTAGTATCTAGACAGGGTCAAATTAATTTGTCTCTGGTCCGTGGGTTTGGGTACGCAGATCCAACACGAAGTGTTCACCTAGGTGGACGCGGGTCTTGACGTGTCTCTTTATGGGACCGGTAAGTTTCGTGCTGTTTTAGCAGTACATCTAGTCATTCTAGTAAGTTCTGTTCTCAAGAAAATTCATGTATTCTGTCCGAACTGTTATTATAAATGTTATTTCATGTGTTTTCAATGTCGTGGTATGAGTGATTTGTTTTCTTAGTTATTATTGTGTTTATAGTGTATTGTATTGTGTCCAGACTCCAGCCTAAATTATGCCTCTGTTCTCGAAATTACGTCAGTTAAAAACCAGAAAAGGTCTGCTCGAGGAAGCAGTTCCTGTCCCGCCTAGGGACAGTCCAGGTCATTTTATGTATCATAAGCATGGCTTAAGTGCCATATTATATCTAGACTTATGGGTGGAGTACACCAAGGAATTAGACGAGAAATATAGATGGCCCGTATCAGGTACGTGGGATGCCGAGTGCATCATGCGAGTAGAAGAAGCATTATGGAAAAAGAAAGCCAGACAGTCCCAGAAAGATGCCATCGAGTTATGGCGCAAAGAATCTCACAGAAGAACCGAAAAAGAAATCAGGAAGACAGAATTAAGTAGGGAATCCTCAGAAAGAGCCCAAGAAAGGGAATTAATCGAAGTAGGTGAACGAGTTAAAGCCGAACAGTCAGACAGACAGAGAAATGCCCTTATTAAGGGTATGTATCCTCTTCTTGCCGAGGGCTTGCCGAAAGCAACCCCGGAAGCACCATGTAATTTTCCGCCGCCATTAGTTCCGATTAAGCTACGTCACAAACCGACCGCAGCTGATATTTTTCTCTCGTCCTATTTGGACGACACAGTCCCAAAATATGCAAATCCTGTTCCGCCAGCTCCAGCAAATAATGTAATTCCTGTTCCTCCAGCCACCGGGGCACCCGTTACAGCACCCGTTACGGTACCCCCGGTCCAGCCTACAGTACATGTACCCGCTACATCAGTCACTCTACCAGCACGTACAGTACACACCGACGATTCTAGTCTAGGGGCTGCGGGGGGAAGTCCTCCTGGAACCCCGCCTCAACACAGACGTGTGACACTACTCGAGCTACATGCCCGAGCGTTACAGCGTTCACCCAAACATCAGTCAGTTGCCAATATCAAGCGAGCCCTTACCGAATGCCGTTATGATCCAGTCCCAGGCGATGATAATATGGTTATATATTCATTGCGTGTAAGACGGGTGACCGAATATTTGGACACCCTACCGAATATGAAAGAATATCTAGACAGAATATATTGTTTTATCCGTACAGGAGCAGATCCAGGAAGTATTGGCGAGGCCATGTCTCAAAGAAAAGTCGAGATTCAGCTCATGCTTTTAAAGTTTCTAATTAATTGTTTAATAAGGGAACAAGATTATCCGGATAAAGATCCGGAAGAAATGAAAGTCCTGACCAGGTGGAGTGACCACATAGCCGAGGGAAGACACAAGACACAGAACTGTATAGACAGTATGTACAAGAAGATCGGTAGGGAAATAATAAAGTTACACGAGAAACGGAAAGCAGTACAAGTAAGCGAGAAAGAAGACAACTCTGATACCGAAGAGGTAGACGACGAGAATCCCACCAGAATAGCGTATGTAGGTAAAACTAGACTTCCCGACCGACATTCACGTCTAGAACACAAGAGAGTTTTTCCTCTTCCAGCACCAGAACAAGGTTCTCTTGAACAAGTATTTCAAGCTACCGATCACATTCTGAAATCACGAATCGGTTATAGTGAACTTAGTACCATGCATGAACAAGAACTAGTCCGATCAGCGGTCCGATGGACTACTCATTCTACCACTTTTCCAGACGAAATAGTGGCACAAATGTTTCTGAAACTGCCCCCAGCCGAGCAGCGACTGGTGGGTATGTATATGATCCAGCACCTCATTACATTGTATGAGGGACAGCATTCTGATCCAGGTCCGTTACATGATGTTCTGAACGAGTTACTCCAGTATAGATGGAAAGGTCTAGGTACTGATTTAATTAGTGTCATTCTAGAACAGCGCCACAAATATCGAACGTTTCTGAATCCGCATTTTGTTCACGTCTCACCCCCAGAAAGTAAACCATTTTACATAGATAGACAGCATCCGTTACGAGAAGTACACCCAGTTAGAGGAACGGGTGGTGGACTAGAACGAGTATTTGTTTACACCCCTATCACCACGATGGAACTCTTAGAGATGAAAAAGTTAATTCCCTGTCACGACAAAGATCCAGCAGGGTTCCATCGAGAATTAAAAGACATGCTCCGTATGGGAGAATGATATCCATAAAATGCTAACGGTCCTGTTGCCCGCAGGGGTATATGAAAAACTCAAGGAAAAAGAATGGGAGGTGGGAGAGAAAAAGATAGATTGGACAGCTCTAGAAGCTGAAGATAATTCACGAGTACCAGGTACCGGTCTTGGGGACAAATGTAAAGAATTGCCCGATTTATTGATACAGATTTTGCCAAGGTTACTAGCCACGAAAAAGGAAGATTGGGATGCAATCTCAGCATGCAAACAGAAACAGGATGAAGACACTAGTGATTTTTATTCTAGATTTGAATTTTTTTTTATTATTAACAGTGGTTTGAAGACGAGTAGTGAATCGTACCCTCATCTTTTTGTTACCAAACTAGTCGAGAATTCAAGTCCACAAGTTAAAAATCGAGTATTGAAAGTCGAAAGTAGTTGGCAAGCTAATACCCCGTCACAAATGCTTCAGATGCTCCAGTATCACCAGAATAGAATCAGGGAAGAGCAAGAACACGAAAGGAGACGTATGAAAGACACGAAAATGAAAGTATTAGTTGCACAATCTGTTCCACAAGACAGTCAGAAGAGGGGTCCGAATCAAGCCAGTCATCATGAAGCTCCCGTTAAAGGGACTTGCAATTACTGTAAACAGCCAGGTCATTTTATAAACGAGTGTGCAGTTCTGAAACACAACATAGCTACTGGTAAAACTAAAGAAAGACCACGTCAGCCTAGACAAGAACAAGTTTCACAGACTTCTCAGTCACCACAGAATGCACAACAGACAGTTCCAGCACCGCAGCCCATCGCTGCAACACAGCATGTTACACAGCAAATGTACCAGTATGCTCAGTCAGAGTATCCAGAGTATCAACAGTATTCATGAAACAGCCTAGAGAGGGAGGTTGGCTTGCCTCTCATCGAGATACCTGTAGATCAAGAGGGTCCTTATGTACACAGTCAAGTATTAGGGAAAGACAGAAAGTTTTTGATTGATACAGGGGCAAGTAGGACTACTATCAGTCATGACGAGGTTCCAGGGGCTCCGCTCTCAGGCTCTAAAAATGTTTCCCTTGGATTTTCAGGAAAGCCTATTGTTAATGAAATTTCGAAACCAGTTTCCCTAGAAGTAGTTCCATTGTCCCGAACTACTGATTTGTTACTTACGAAATCATGTCCAGAAAATTTGTTAGGTATTAAGACACTGAAAGAATTAGGTGCAGTAATTTGCTGCTCCCCAGAAGGGGTCCGATTGTTTTTGCGTGACTTTAAAGGTCACTATGTATTACGTGATTTTGATCCCAGATTACTGAATATACCGCAGCATTTATGGGCGCAAGGTCCAACTGATGTAGGATGTATGCACATCACACCCCATCGTGTGACCCTCAAACAAGGTATAGTTTTGCCGCGAATCAGACAGTACAGATTGCCATCTGAGGCTGTAGCAGCCTTATCCAAAATTATTGACGAGCTTATTGCTCAAGGAGTGGTTGTAGAAACTGACTCCAATGTATGTAATTCTCCTATCATTCCGGTCTTGAAACGTACTGATCCAAATGCACCTCCAGTATATCGATTAGTGATTGACCTTCGAGAGCTTAATAAATGTATCATAACCCAGTATCCAGTAGTCCCAGATATTTCTTCCCTATTGACAGCCATTGATTCTGAAGCTACATTTTTCACTGTTATCGATCTCAAAAATGCATTTTTCAGTGTCCCCATACATCCAGACAGCCAGTACCTTTTTGGTTTTTGTTTAAATGGAAGGAGCTATAAATTTACACGAGCTCCTCAAGGTTTCACAGAAAGTCCTAGTATTTACAGTCAAGCACTTAAGAGACAACTAGACAATATTCACATGCCAACTGACACTGCCCTGCTCCAGTATGTCGATGATCTACTGATCACAGCCCGTTCTGAACGTGACTGCGAGCGAGCGTCACTTACGGTTCTGTATTTCCTGGCCGAGCAGGGGCACAAGGTGTCCCCTTCCAAATTACAATTCTGTGTCCAGCAAGTGATCTACTTAGGCCACTTACTGTCCAAGTGGGGTAGGCAGTTGACACCAGACCGTATCCAGTTAATAGCGAGTCTTCCACAGCCCAAGACACAGAAGGAGGTACGAGCTTTTATTGGCCTCACTTCTTACTGCAGACAATGGATTCCTCAGTATGCATTTCTAGCCAAGCCACTGATACAGTTAACGACACAGGAGGCAGCCGTATCGACTGTCCTCCCTTGGACCCAGGAACATACACTTGTTTTTAATGAATTAAAGAAAGCCTTATGCCAAGCACCTGTTCTAGCAACACCGAACTACAGTAAGCCTTTTACACTTTTTGTCACAGAACGTGATGGTACTGCATTATCTGTTCTCACACAAGATCAAGCAGGATAGTACAAGCCCTGTGCTTATTTTTCGAGCACGTTAGATCCAGTAGCTCAGGCTCTGCCTGCGTGCCTCAAGTCAGTTGCAGCCACAGCTCTAGCTATCAGACAAAGTGATTCCATAGTATTAGGACACTCCCTGACAGTACAAGTTCCACACTCCGTGGAAGTTCTTTTAAACCGAACACAGACTCAGCACTTGACAATTGCACGTTTAACAGGTTATGAACTGACACTGTTCCAGCCACACATAGAAATCAGACGCTGCAACATTCTAAATCCTGCTACACTGTTACCGTCAGTTACTTCAAATCCTGCCACACATGACTGTGTGGAAGTTGTTAACACCATGACTAAGCCAAGACAAGACCTGACAGACATTGCATTACCTAATCCCGACCTGACACTTTATGTGGATGGTTCATGTATGAGAACAAGTACAGGAGATCTAGTAGCCGCGTATGCAGTGACTACTGACACCGAAGTTATAGAAACACATCGTATTGACACCCTGTCTGCTCAAGCAGCAGAGCTAGTTGCTCTGACCCAAGCCTGCATACGTGCTAAAAACCTGAAAGTAAACATATACACAGATTCACGTTACGCATTCGGAGTCGTACACGACTTCGGAGTGCTCTGGCAGGAGAGAGGTTTCATGACTTCTCATGGAACCAAGATTCAGCATGGTCTCCTCATTCAAGCTCTGTTAGATGCAATACATTTACCGACAGCTATCGCTATCATGAAGTGCAAGGCACATACGAAAGTTACTGACATCATTTCCCAGGGTAACGATCCAGCAGATCGAACAGCCAAGCTTACAGCTCAGACCCCAGACATTCCAGTTAACACGACACAGACACTCACTCCAGATCCGACTACTTGTATGACAGTTAAGGACCCTACACAAGATGTCATAGACATACAGTTACATGCTACTCCCGAAGAAATCAAGAAATGGTCTGAACAAGGAGGGGTCCAGACAGATCAGGGATGGTTGACGAAGGGAAAAGCCACATGGTTTCTCCCCGACTCTATGGTTCAAGTCATTATCAATACCGCACATAGTCCAGCACATCTAGGAGAAAAAGCTATGTTAGACAGTATTCAGAACCTTTGGTTCAACAAGCACTTACGAGCTGCAGCCAAGCAGAAAGTCCGTACCTGTATGATATGTTGTCAGTTCAATCCAGGTAAAAGTGTCCCGGTGGAACAAGGTGGATTCCAACCTCCTGACCACCCTTTTGAAGTCCTCCAGATGGATTATATTCAGATGGAGCGATGTCGAGGTTTCAAGTATGTCCTCGTAGTTGTATGCGCTTTGTCCAGGTGGACAGAAGCATATCCAGTTCCAGATTACATAGCCGTGACCACTGCCAAGCAGTTGGTTCGTGAATTCTTTCCCCGCTATGGACTCCCTAGGGTCGTGTATTCTGATAACGGCCAGCCATTCTCATCTGAGCTTATGAAACATGTTTCCCTTCTGTTAGGGTACCAGTGGAAGTTCCATTGTGTGCGCCATCCTGAAGCAGCCGGTCTCGTAGAGAGACATAATCAGACCCTGAAAATTCGCATTGCCAAGATATGTAAAGAGAAAGGTGTAGACTGGCTAGTTGCCTTGCCAGTTGCTCTATTCTATATGCGGATGGTTGCACATTCCAGATCAGGTCTGTCCCCGTATGAGGTCGTATTCGGCCGCCCCCCAAACATGTGGGGTACACCTAGACCCCGCAGTATTACAGATGTTTCCAGTAATATGCTGACAGATTACCTAGCTTCCTTGATGTCTGCCCTACACTCTTGTCGTTCACAGGTTGCCGCCGCATTTCCAGACAACACCGAGGTGAAACCGCATGAAGTCATTCCAGGAAACCTCGTGTTGGTATGGAATTTTGATCGTTCAAGTCCGCTGGAACCCCGTTGGAAGGAGCCTCGACTGGTCTTATTAACTACAAGGACAGCAGTGAAGTTGGAGGGCAGGAAAGGATGGGTCCACCTGTCCCACATCAAGAAATTCCATGGAGTTTGTGAAAAAACTTTTGCAAAGGACTGTTCTATTTCTAAAGACTGCCTAAAAACAGACTCTGAACTTGACTCGGAACTTAAAGTTCCTCTGTTAGAGAAAACTCCGCAACAGGAGTATAAAAAGAAATTAAGGTCTAGTAAAATAAGTCAGCCAGTTTAATTGTCTAAGTCCCTCTCGGGTGAAACGGTTAGACAGGTTTCTGACATGTATGAGATAGACCCCCATAGTGAGAGAGTTAGTCAAAACTCTATACGATGTATCATCATTCTAAGTTTTTTGTTATATGTAAGTCTAATGGTTACCTGCACAAGTTATGCATTACATTTATGTTTTCCAATTTCACATGTAAACAAGTTTTCTAATGCTACAGTAGAGCACACATTTAGTGATCTGCCTCCTCACAAGCTATCCTATCGTCTTGCTATGCGAAATAATACATTTATCAGAATGTTACACTATTCACACCAGACCAGCAATGCCACTAATTGTTGGGTGTGTGGTCGACTCCCCCCTTTCCAGACACCGAAGGGAGTTCTGCCACTCTTTCCTTATCCGTTTTCACATAATGGTTCGTGTGGAGCATGGTCCACTTTAACGTCCTCCTCCAATGATATGTCCCTTCTGAATAGAACATGTTTCCCAGACAAGCAAGGTCTTTCCCATAGAACAGGGTTAGATCTAGAAAATGAAGTATATGATTTGGGTAATTATTCTTCGAATTTTATGATCCTGAATGTCCAGTCTGATACTACTCCAGATTTACCTGCTATTTCAGTACTACCAGTCAAAGGCGAATTATGTGTCAGAAAGAATGGTTCCGCACATGTAGGACATAGTGATTGTACTACTATTGTCGAGTATAGTGACAGTGGGAAATCTATTTTCAAAGCCTCACGTCATTCTTATTTTGTTTGTGGTCAGACCGCATATGTTCGTCTGCCCCTAGATTGGGATGGAACATGTTACATTGCCTTCCTACTGCCACCAGTTTTTCTAGCCCCATCTGATTATCACAGAAACACACATCTAGTACACATCAGACATAGAAGGGAGATCGAGTCCCCGATTGTCGATCAAACTGAAACTACTCTAGAACAATATCAAGACTTCAATAAAGGTTTCTTCTTCTTTATAGGACCTGTCCAGAATAGTAAGTTAATACGTAGGTTAACCAGAACCCTCGAAGCAGTAGTGAATGAGACTACTTCTGCTCTAGGTAACTTAACTGAAGAGCAATCTGCTATGAGATTTGTCGTGCTCCAAAATCGTCTCGTTCTTGACGTCATACTGGCCGATAGAGGAGGAGCATGTAGAGTCATCGGATCTAGTTGCTGCATTTTCATTCCTAATAACGCACCGTCTGTTTATTCAGCTATAACCAGACTTCATAAAATTGCCCATCAGTTACACCAGAATCCAGGCACCTGGACATGGTCCGGTTGGCCCTGGAGTATCATCTCTGCCTGGGGATGGAAAGTATTGTCATTCCTAGGTATTGCAGTAATGATCATATTCAGTTGCTGCCTCTGTATACAATGTGGCCCTGCGATTTGCGGCATTTGTGCTACCTCTTGTATTCCTAGTCCTAAGTCCCGTTCCAAGACAATTCGAGACGAGCAAATGATGCTATATGAAATGATAGATGGTATCATGAATATTGATGTTTCCTGATGGAAACGTAGGGCACAAGGAGGGAATGTGGAAAAGTTAATTTTGCCATGTTGTATGTGCCTACGTGTTCCCCATCTTATGTTATATGTGCATGATCGATATGCATGTATTCCCTTCTGATCGATTAAAGATGCAATTACAGTTGTGTCCATCTCTAGTATGCCAGTTTCCAGTCTTCGTGAAAACAACGAATATTAGGCCTATGTAAACCCACGTTGCCACATTTCACAGTGTGCATGTTAATTCATTGAAATTGTCCCCGTTTCTAGGCCTCAAAAGGGCCCGGACTCAGATTCAGCTCCTGTCTCCTGAACCCTCTCCGAGGAGCGATACAGCCCCCACCTGCATCCCTGACCCTTAGCTTACTTCATGTCACGCAGTGCCCGGCCCGGCCTGGCTCTGCCTCTCAGTCTGCCAAGAATATGTTATGTTTCTAGTTATCAGTCCAGCCCTCCTTCTCTGCATTCCTAAGCTACTGAATTGCATCAATATTTTCATTCATGGTCTAGCCTTTATGTATCCATGTAAGAGAAACACTGTATTAATATTCATAGAATATTCCTCGCACACGCACTACATGCAGAATAATGTATGCACCAGTCATAGAGTCTATTAGCCTTTGCCCTGATAACTTTTGGATTCTATCAACATGTACTCTAAACACCAGATACTAGATATGCCTGGGTACATGTCGCTCTGACACTCCAGACTTTAGTCTCCTCTTCTAGCGCAGAAGTGATAGCCCCCAGTTCTCCCTGGTAACACGTCATTGCCTATTTGCGCGCACCACTAGGTTAGAGGTCCTAGCTGCTCAGGTAGCCCCCTCCATGTTTCCGCCCCGTTTATGACATATTCTGTTACGTTTGCATCACATGTCTATGTATACGCCCTGTACACGCCTTCTTGTTACATCATTTTGCCTTTATCTTTCGTGACTGTTACGAGTCACGCCTACTGCTACGCCTACTGTATTGAATGTAATATATTTGTTTAAGTATATATACTGTGCACCCATATTAAAAGTTGCCAATTGCCAGCCTTATTCCCAGATCCTGTCCCCGGCAGCTGCCATCCTATTCCCGTACAGGCTGTCCTGTTCCTGTCCTTTATGCCTATTAAAGCCTGTAAACTCCAGCTACCTCGAATCCTGACTCTTATTTATTGAGCTATCTGTTTATATGAGTATCCTGAAAAATAGAACCGGTAATTAATTATTTATTTACCACAGTCAGTAACGCAGTTGGCACTTCCATATAGACACCATTTGAATGCGACACTACAACAACTGAAATGTACCAGGCACACTGCACTCGTAAAACTGTACTGTTAGCTTTATTTGTGAAACGAGAGAGGGCCATATCATCAACCCTTGGCGACAAAATTATCGCCACTTTATCGGCAGCATACTGCTGCTAAAGTGGCCATAATAGTTTTGATAATATGCTCTATGGAATTCCAATCGAAGCTCATGTTAGATGTGAAGGGCATCTGACATGAGCTTCGATCAAAATTCCATAGAGCATATTATCAAACCCATTATCGCCACTTTAGCGACACTTTCCTGCCGATAAAGTGGCAATAATTTTGCCGCCCAGGCTTGATATTATCGCCCAGAATGCGTAGTGTACAGCAGCTTCTCTGTAAAATATATAATTGCCTCTGAGCGGTGACAACAGATACGTTACAACAGTCTGACAAACAGATCATCAACCTTATTATGCAACTTTTGCGTCACTTTTAACATGGGTAAAGTGAAGCAAGGAGCTAGTAAATCTACTTCTGGTTCAACAAAAAATCTCAACTCTAGACTATGCGACACAGTTTTAATGTTATCTCTCTCGCTCACTCTCTGTGACATCATTTCTCTATCTCTCTTAAACTTAGAAACTGCTGTCTACTTGGGCGTGTAGAAGATCAGCCCACCTGAAGTTGTGCATCCAAGTGCCTGCAGTGTTTGGCCGCAAGGTTTATACAACGGTAAGCACAGAGGCCTAGATCTACAAATCCTTCATAGGAATGCATTAGAAATAAGTCGCCATAACGGGCGTCAGTAATGCAATAGGCACTTCCAACTAGACACCACTTGAACGCGGCACTATAACAGAACAGGAATATACGAGTCACACTGCACACGTAAAACTGTAGAGTTACCACAACGTCTAATGCTTCAGCTCATTTACTCACATCTGCATAATTCTAAACTCTAATTTTCTTTTTTCTTTTGCAGATTACCAATCGGACACCTGTTGGAATCTATTTCACAATTTCTTTATAACATTGTTTAAGTTATTTTGGCAGTTCTAATATAGTTATAATTAAGTTTCGTTTATATTCATTGTTTAATAAAATTTAATGAAAAAAAACTACATCTTTCCTTTATTTTGTGGGGGAGGGGTATGACGGTCCACAATACAAATAATGTTGAAATACTATAGTAAGATATTCAAGACTAGGATTGAAAACTACTAAGTTCCAACTAACTGATATAATAAATACAACGGTGAGAAACTACTAAAATGGCGGTGGACGGAGTACGTAATCAACATTTGGCACCTCGGCACTACCTTTCAAACAAATATCTAAAAAATATCACTATTAATACTGTACAAATGTACAGCACCGGATGAATCACATGAACTGGGAAAAGAAAGCGACAGATTTACTAACTGATATAAAGAAAGGTTTTCTTGTTGAACTTGAAGAAAAGGAAAACGTGAACTTCGAAACGACGCTGAGCACGCCAAGTGAGTACAACTGCTACAACAAAAAAAGGAAAGCTTTACATACAAAATGGTGATACATTATCGTCGCTTTTATCAGCAGGAAACTGCAGATAAAGTGGCAATAATATGCTTGATAATAGGCCCTTGTAACTTCCCATAGCAGCCCAGGTTCTGGTGTTAACCTGGGCTGCTATGGTTATTCACAAGGGCATATTATCAAGCCCATTATCACCGCTTTATCGGCAGTTTCCTGCCGATAAAAGCGAAGATAATGTATCGCCTTTTGATGATAATATGGCCCATTGCTCTTTTCTTGACCAATAAACTTAGGTGCATATCATCAAGGACCGGTGTTAAAATTATCGCCATTTTATTGCCAGGAAACTGCCGATACAACAACGATAATGAGCTTGATAATACGGCCTTCTTATTTCCCATAGAAGCCCATGTTAACACCAGAACATAGCCTTCTATGGAAATTTACAAGGACGTATAATCAAGCCCTTCCTCCCAAGATTAACAAAAAAACATAGCCCTTGTAAATTCCCATAGCAGCCCGGATTCTGATCTTAACCTAGGCTGCTATGGTTATTCACAAGTACATATTATCAAGGCCAATATCTCCGCTTTATCTGCAGTTTCCTGACAATAAAAGCGATGATAATGTATCGCCTTTTGTTGATAATATGGCCCATTGCTCTTTTTTTTTACCAGTAAACTTAGGTGCATATTATCAAGGCCCGGTGTTAAAAGTATCGCCGTTTTATTGGCAAGAAACTGCCGATAAAACGGCAATAATGAGCTTGATAATATGGCCTTGTTATTTCCCATAGAACCCCATGTTAGCACCAGAACATAAGCTTCTATGGGAATTTACAAGGACGTATTATCAAAACCACCCTCCCAACATTAATAAAAAACTCCAGACAATGCAGATACCCGGAGCTAGAAGGTCATTTTCCATATCACTGCCCCAGAAAGGTGGCGTTCCCCGCGACATGCACGGGGAGAGAGAGAGAGAGCTCAAAACATATTTTTTTTTTAAAAGACCCGAGGGGTGCCGCTCACCCAGACTGCGGGGAGTAGGACTGTAACCCCCCCGCATACTTCAAAATAAAACCAGAGGAGTGCCGTTCCCCAGCGCTCGGGGCACCTTACAAGCCCCCATTATGCAGAAAAATTGCCCCCATAATTTACCCCCCCGGGACCTAATGAATAAAACAGACTTCTACTTTTTTTTTCTTTTTTTCCACCGCTACTTTTTTTTCACCTTTTCCACCGCGTACAAGTACTGCACGAGTACCCCGCCATTTAAAAAAAATTAAATAAAATGTTTCTACCCTGCCCCCTTTCCTTATTTCTCAACTTTGTTTTATTGTTTTCTTGTGACTCTGCTCTCCCGACAAACAACATGGCTGCAAACACTTCCTGGTTTGGAGTATTGACAGCCAATCAGCATGCAGCTACTGCTCGTAAACATCCATGTACGACCCCCTGACAAAGCCTAGAGGGTCAGAATATCTCTACCCTACCCCCTTCCCTTATTTCTCAACTTTGTTTTACTGTTTTCTTTTGACTCGGATCTAGCGAGGCACAAGATGGCCGCCAACACTTCCTGGTTTCGAGTGTTGACAGACAGTTCACAGCCAATCAGCATGCAGCTCGTGCTCGTAATTGAACAGATTTCAGTACGCGTACTGAACTCCGACTCTAGATATCGCTATGATTTTACTTGCAATTTTCTCAGAAACTACTGAACGGATTTACACCATTTAATAAAAAGCACAATCTACGAACCAAACCCTACCTCTCTGCCACATTTTGTGTAATTCCGTTTAGCTGTTCGGGCTGTAGCCCTGGCTAAAGGTCCCTATGGAAAATTGCATGGGGAAAACACCTTTTGGGGCCCCCCTTTTTTCTCGACCCCCACTTGACAAATCACCCGTAAACTTTTCAGGGAAGGAGCGGAACCGAGCAGGCCATTTTCTAATAGAAATTCACGAAGATTCGTCCACCGACGCCAAAGTTATTCCAAATAGAATGTTGTGGATTTCCTATGGAAACTAGGTCCTAACTATAACTACCTACTGGCCAGGTAGGTAATATATATATATATATATATATATTATTTTATTTTACTAAAAAAACATATTTTTAATATATATTACCTACTGGCCAGTAGGTAGTTATAGTTAGGACCTAGTTTCCATAGGAAATCCTCAACATTCTATTTGGATTAACTTTGGCTCTGGTGGATGAATCTTTGCGAATTTCTCAAAGAAGATGGCTCGGTCCGCTGCGCTCCTTCCCGGAAAAGTTTGGGGGGGATTGGTGAAGCGGGGGCTGAGATAAAAGGGGGGCCCAAAACGTGTTTTCTCCATGTTATTTTCCATAGGACGTTTAGACACGGCTACAGGTCGAACGGCTGAATGGGTTTATAAGAAATTTGGCAAAACCGTAGAGTCCGGCTCACAGATTACGCTTTTTTGGAATGGTGTAAATCCGTTCAGTAGTTGCTGAGAAAATTAAAGTTAAAGTCAATTATATATCTGTAAGCGCGCACGGGTGCGCGCACTCCAGCGGCTGCGCGTGAGCGGAATTTTTTTGTTTTGTTGCTGCGTGACGTGTGTTAACGTTCGATTCGAAGGAAATCAGGAAGTGTTGACCGCCATTTTGTCACTGCGAGTAAATATATTGTTCATTTGAAAGCGTTGGAACATGGAAAGGGGAGAAGGTAGAGATTGTTTTGCTGCGTAGGTTTTCTCAGGGTGTGCAGTAAGGTCCTTAAAGGCGAAAATATATATATATATATTTTTTTTTAAGTTGTGGGGTGCGCGTACTCGGGCGCGCACACTTATTTAGAAGAGTGTGAAAATGGAGATAAATCAGAAGTTTGAGTGCTTTGATATAAGGTGGCTCTGAAAAGAGCCCTTGTGTTAATTGAGTTTTTTCTGCATTTATAAGTAAGTAGCGATGCAGAGCCGGATGTTGCAGAGGAAGATTCTGTTTCTGTCTTCCTTCTTACTTAGTTATGGTTTTTTCACTCTCACTCCAGGCTTTTAGTCTGTGGATGGAAATCCATGAACCTAGACTCACCTATGAAAATCATACTATTGATGCTTGACTGAGGTCAAGGAGATCAGAGTGCATGTGTGTGTAAGGTTATGTACCTTTGGGGAGATGATGTTACGTTTAAACGTAGCCTCTGAGTGCTTAGTTTGGTTCTGTTCTCTCACTGTTGTTGATTTAGAGCCCCAAATACAAAGGCTTGTTGTTGCTTGTGAATCCCCAAGTGTATATTTGCTCATACTGATCCATAACGCCCCGGCGTATCCATGTCGTAGGCTGCACGAGTGGGCGAAACTCAGCTGGCCGAGCAAGACTTGGGGAGGGGGCAGGAGTCAAGAGGAAACAAAGAGGGGTTTTCATCATTTGGGACAAAAAATATTTCTAAACCAATGAAAAGTTTTATTAACAAGTCACATGACCTGTTATGCTTACCTTACGTGCTCCGCGCCGCGCCCCGGATTGCTTCCGGGAAGCTGCGCTTCGCGCCTCGCGCACCGGAGCACTTCCGGGTACGCTAACGCAGCGTGTCATATGACGCATTATGCAACAACGCGATACGTCGTTGGGGCTGCACCGGAACTGATTGAATTGGTAGTCTACAGTGTTTCTGGAAGTTTCAGACTGAAGCTGGCATCAGCATGAGAGCACCCCGTGGCTACGTCGTGGCCATTCTGCGAGCAATCATGGCAGAAGCTCCCCACCGGAACTCTGCGGGAGTCGGGGGCCCCGGTGACTCTTGTAGAATCTTCAAGGCTGATGGAACGCTTTTGGGAATGGGGCCCATGCCGTAGCAGTCAAGCGTCCGAGTTCCAGGGTTGTCCAGAGCCATCCTTGCAGGCCAGGTCCAAGTCTGTGGAGCCGACCGCCATTTCCTGAGCTCCGTGGCAGCCGCCTGTCGCTGTACCGGAAGAGTGGGTGAAATTCAGCCGGATGGTGGGTGAGACGCTGTAATAGCAAGAGCAGGCGTAATTCAGCTGGCCGAGCGAGGCACTGTGCCGCAGGAGCGGGCGCAACTCAGCTTGTCGAGTGAAGCGCTGGGGTGTAGCTGAGAAACCTCCACCTGGGGAGGTGGGGGAGGCTCGTTCACGCCGCCTCTCCCTTCCAGTGCACCCCACGCCGTCTCCTGGCGCAGGTATATGTGATGGTTGGACCAGGGCACTGCAGGACGTGTCTTCAGGTCAAACGGATTGTGGGACAAGGTCCAGAATGGAAGAGTCACCAAAAGGCTAAAAGTTCCGCCGGACCCCGGGAGCCGGCCGCCTATGTCGAGTGAAGTGCTGGGGTGCAGCTGAGAAACCTCCACCTGGGGAGGCTCGTTCGCGCCGCCTCTCCCTTCCAGTGCACCCCACGCCGTCTCCTGGCGCAGGTATATGTGATGGTTGGACCAGGGCACCGCAGGACGTGTCTTTAGGGGTGTCGCTGAGAAACCTCCACCTGGGGAGGTGGGGGAGGCTCGTTCGCGCCGCCTCTCCCTTCCAGTGCACCCCACGCCGTCTCCTGGCGCAGGTATATGTGATGGTTGGACCAGGGCACAGCAGGACGTGTCTTTAGGTGAAACCCTGAACTATGGCACCCAACATCCAGGACTTATGACATTTGTGGAAGGCAGTGACATCGAAGAATCTCAGGGACCAAGCATATCCAGAGTCTTCCCCGGGGTATTTGCACAACGGTCCTCCACCCCTAGGCCGCCAGCTATGCTACCTTGACAGGAACAGTGTCATGCATTTGGATCGATGTTGCAGCAGGCTGCCATGTAAATAGTTATTTAATTAAACGTTTTACCCTGTTACTTTGTTGGTGTGTTGTATATATTTATAATATTTGCATAGGGTTTCTCATTATTTTGGGCGGGGTGGGCGGCCGAGGAATTTCACTGAAAAAACCATGCATTTGGATCGATGTTGCAGCAGGCTGCCATGTAAATAGTTATTTAATTAAACGTTTTACCCTGTTACTTTGTTGGTGTGTTGTATATATTTATAATATTTGCATAGGGTTTCTCGTTATTTTGGGCGGGGTGGGCGGCGGAGCAAATTCACTGAAAAAACCATAGGTTATAGACCACATATAGTTCAATATCTCAAGTCCATCTCTGCACTCGATGGAGATACAGGTCATCGATCAAAAAATGTGCTGGCCACCTCTAATGGTAATAACGTGGCCAGGGCTTTTGTCAATCCCTCTGCAAATTGCACAGGGTGCTCTTGTTTGACATGCCTGTTCTGCTCGATTTTCCCGGCCCTTTTTGGAGGAAAGGTGATTGATGGTGACTTCAGTCTCTTATCATTCTGGTACATGGGTTAGAATAGCGGATAGAGCCTATTTACAAGGCATTTCGACATGATTCTGTATCCTATTCTCTAGATTAGGGCTTATATATATAGACTAGGGGATAGATTTGTTAGTACTAGGGATGATTCGTCCCTTAGTTAAGGTATTAGTATACTTTCCATGGAGTTATGCTGAATTCGGGCCTGGTAGGCCTCAAACGGGAGAGACTCCATCTTTCTTTCTGCCCCGGCAGCCTGGGATGCTTCTAGGTCAAGTGTAATGTTTTAGTTACGAGGTGTTGTTCGCTTGGAGAGAACCGGTTCAGGCCGGCCCTTGTCGAAGAATTGTATTTTTCTTCATGCCGAAGACACAACATCAGGCCGGCCGGCTGGGAACGTGTCCTTGGTACGGGGAGGTACAAGAATTTGGTGGGCGGCAGGTTACTGGCTGGAATTTTCCATGAAGAAACACGCTTCTATATTAGTGGAAGCCCGAGGTAGTTGCGGTGTTAGTCTTGCAGGCGATATCTGGCCGTCAGTAGAAAACCTATCACTTATTCCAGGGAAGACAGATACCAGTCCAAAGGCGGAGAAGAATCGAGAGACATGCACTCTCCTAGCAGACCAGCCAGGAAAGGAGAGTAGCCGATGAGAGAAAGGTCCCAGGGGCTTAGAGAGGAGTGAAGGGAACAGTGCATAGCGGTGCCGCCGTGTACCCGTGATTGCAGAGGTGTGACTTCAAGACGAACTAAAAGCCCAGACGAGAAGAGAACCTAGATGACTGCTGACTGTGGACTCCATATTAATAAGGTGATGTCGACCCTTTCTTATTAGAGTGTACAGCCTAATCTTTTACTTTCCTTTGCAGGCTATGTGTTGTAATGTGGTATTATGTGTTTATGTGTAACGATGAGAAATAAAGTACTTAGTGAACCAGTGTGTAGCTGTTGTTGTCCCTAGTGGGGCTAATCTTTCTTCCAGTCGGGTGCAGGTGAATGGATGCATCTCCCGTTCATTCGGGTCTGAACAAGGGGGAGAGGGTGGCTTCTATGAGATAATAACCTTTACATAGTGTGCTCTTTATCCTTTCCTGAAAAGATAACCTATTCTCCTAGTCAGATGCTACTATGTGAACAGATGCTAATCCTGGTCAGGTAAGTGGTAACTGAATAAGGGAGAGAGGGGCTCTTAGATCGAGGGATAGGCGGTACATCACCTAATTTGGCAACCATTGTGTAATCCCGAGATAACGTAGTACTATACCCCTGATGAATAGTGAGATCGATCCCTTTATGTAAAGGTAATCATAGGATAAGCTGCCGGTTGGGTAGGTGACTGGGCTCGACTGGAGCCGCGAGGTCATTGATTGCTACTGCTGCCGATTGGGTAGGTGACTGGGCTCGACTGGAGCCGCGAGGTCATTGATTGCTACTGCTGCCGATTGGGTAGGTGACTGGGTTCGACTGGAGCCGCGAGGTCATTGATTGCTACTGCTGCCGATTGGGTAGGTGACTGGGTTCGACTGGAGCCGCGGGGTCATTGACTGCTACTGCTGCCGATTGGGTAGGTGACTGGGTTCGATTGGAGCCGCGAGGTCATTGATTGCTACTGCTGCCGATTGGGTAGGTGACTGGGTTCGATTGGAGCCGCGAGGTCATTGATTGCTACTGCTGCCGATTGGGTAGGTGACTGGGTTCGACTGGAGCCGCGAGGTCATTGATTGCTACTGCTGCCGATTGGGTAGGTGACTGGGTTCGACTGGAGCCGTGAGGTCATTGATTGCTGATATTATAGGAGGTACATGGTATGTATCTTAGGAATTCCCTGTCCTTAGGGGGTAGATACCTGTCGTAAATAGGCCCTAGGGAGGGGAGAGAGTAACGTTTTGGCTGGGTTAGTGATGCTCTGAGGAGCAGGTTCTATCTGATCCGAAAACCCAAGCAGAACATTTGGCGTCACGAACCGTTTACGAAACCTGTGTGCGTTGTTGTCTTTTTATTTGTCCTCGGCGTATACGTGCTTGCGTTTGTTGTTTCGTTTTCTTTTTGTGTGTTTAGTTTCCTTTTCTCAGAATGTTCTTGAGAAAGTCGAAATCTGTTTTTAAGTTGCCTGTTGATATTCCCGGCTGGGATTCAACGCCTTATGAGGCCTTGGCCCGCGAGTGGGCTGATTCTACTGGTTTGAGTGAAAATTGGAATTCTTGTCTGGAGCTGGCGGAGCCGGCTGATGTGATTTCCTGTTTGCAGAAGGCGCCGGTAGCGAAGGGTGATGAGCTTCCTAGTTTAGGTCGCAGAGGTTGGATTGTTTTGTCTGCGTACAGGCTTGTACATGAGAGGTTGTTGAAATTGCGGAGGGAGCATGTGGAATTGGAACGGAAGTTTGTTGAAATTCAGAATGCTCATACTTTGTTGCGTTGTCAAAATAAATTGCTTGCTGACAAGCTTGAGACGTACCAGACTGTCGCCGAAAGGGCGGCTGTGCGGATTGCACGTTATAAATACAAGCATCGTCGGGGTCGCGTTTCTAAGCGGAAAGTGCGTCTGGTCGTGGCGAAAGCCGGACTGGATTGGAATCCTGATGAGTGGGATGGTAATATCTGGAATTCAAGTGATTCCCTTTCCTCGGATGAGGAGCCTAAGGATCGCGGGTCTTCTCGCTCCGGACGGGTTCTTCAATCTGCTTCTTGTGCTACGGATGTTGATTCCCGCGACTGCGATCGCCCTTTGAATTCGCTTTCTACTTCTCATGCGGATTGTTCCCCCGAACTTACTGATCGGGCTCCTTCTGGTGTCCTTCCTGCGGTCTCTGCACATCCTGTTTTTCGTAGGAAGTTGCAGCAGGCTCCCGGTCATCTGAACGGTATTCCTTTGGATTCTTTGGAGGATTTTACTCAACAGGAGATTAGTGATATTTTGCAGCGATTTCGACAGCGCGCTGGTGAGACCTTGCTTACGTGGATGGTGCGCCTCTATGAACTGTGCGCTGCTGGCATTATGTTGGATGCTGGCGATTCTTTGAAATTCTGTTCTTTGAGCTCGGATTCTACTGTACAAGATCATTTTCGTAATTTTAATGGTGGTGGTCAAATCAGTTTGCTTCAGTTGGCGACTGAGGGGTGTAATCAAAAGTACCCTACTGAATCTGACTGGCCTGTGAATGACAAGCCGTGGTATACTCTACGCGATGCTGCACAGCGTCTCAAAGAGGAGGTGATGAAAACTGCGATTTTTCTGAGTACTGCTGACAGATTGCTTGATGGTTTGTTAACGTCCTCTGTGCGGAATCGTATTATTCGTTCTTCCCCGGTTGCTTATAAGCAGGTCATGATGACCTTATTGATCAATCAGACTGGTAATGCTTTATCTGTGGTGCTGGAATCTGTACGCCAGCTCGGTGAGCTGGGTGATTGGTTTAAGCCTGAACGACAGTCTCGACCTGACACTCGTACTCCGGGTGAAAATAGAATTTCTAGGCGTGACATGTTTATGGCACTTTTGGCTGATGGTGTGAGGAGGGAGGACATTGATGGTGAGACTACTTCTCGTTTGTGGGAATTGTTTCGCAAGCACGGTTTGGACCGGAAGGAGGGTGCCCGGCGTGTGCGTACGACTGAGTGTGATCGTGAATGCTCTGATGACAGCGGTGATGACTCCCGTCGTGTGCGTTCCGATCGTCGTGATGATCGACGGCTTGAGCGTGATGTGTCCCCTCGTCGGGGGAGAGAGAGAGAGAGAGAGGGGGAGAGAGAGAGGGGGAGAGATGATTATGGTAACAACCGACGTAGAGATGATAGGGATCAGTCCCCTGAGTTGAGGAGGAGGGAGGATCGACACAGATTTTCCGATCGGAATTCACAATACAATACGGAGGATAGGAATCCATTTCGTAAGGGAGATGGATACGAACATGATATATTGATACCTGAGAAACGTGAGAATCTCTATCCTGATTTGTCCTGGGCGTTAGAACGCAGCAAAAATGACTAGGAAGTAGGTCAAGCTCCCGTACACAGATGGGCTCATCGAGATAATAGACCCTATGTTGATATTGAAATTTTTTGGAGACATCGTAATATTCAAAGGGCCCGAGCATTAGTAGATACAGGAGCGGAGGCCACCCTTATTCATGGAAAATCAAAGAAATTTAAAGGCCAATTTTTTACCATTACTGGTTTGGGTGGGAAGGAAACTCCCGCAATACAAACTACAATTGAAATGAAAATAGGCAGAATTCCTAGAAATGAATATTCTGTATTAGTTGTGCCCCTTGTAGAGTACATCATTGGAATTGACATCTTGAAATGAATGACTTTATATTTGGATGATGGATGTTATCAATTTGGAACTAAACATTACATATCATCCAGACCCGTACGGGTTGGTCGTTTGAGAATGCCCCCCGTAAAGATTCCCCAGGCGACAAAAGTGGTTTGCCAGAAGCAGTATCGTATCCCAGGTGGCCATGAAGAAATTAGCAGCACTATTCAAGACTTGGTGGATGCAGGGGTTATAACTCCAGTTACCTCTGCTTGGAATAATCCTGTCTGGCGGGTGCGTAAGAGTGATAACTCTTGGCGCATTACTGTTGATTATCGAGAATTGAATAAACATACGCCCCCTTTAACTGTTGCAGTACCGGATATTGTTACCTTAATTGAAAGAATTCAAAAGCATCCAGGTACATGGTATGCGTCCATTAATATTGCTAATGCTTTCTTTTCAATCCCGATTGCCCCTGAATGCCAGGATCAATTCAGTTTTACATGGAACGGACGTCAAATGACGTTTAGAAGTCTTCCCCAGGGCTAGGTGCATAGCCCCACGATATGTCACCGGCTGGTGGCAGAGCATTTGGCTGAGGTATCTGTAAATTCGAAAATTCAAATATGTCATTATATTGACGACATTCTGATTCAAGGTGCAACACAAGATGAAGTTCAGACTCAATTGGATAAAATTCTTGAATGTTTACGTGAAAAAGGTTGGGAAATCAACCCGGATAAATTGCAAGGTCCATCCCAGACTGTAAAATTTTTGGGTATTAATTGGCATGAAGGTCACAGAGAGGTAATCCCACAAGTAAAACAAAAGATTCTTGACTTTGCAGTTCCGAGGAATAGGAAAGAAGCCCAAAGCTTCATCGGCTTATTTGGTTTTTGGCGCCAGCATATTCCCCATTTGAGTCAAATATTGGCCCCCTTGTATCGAGTCACTCGTAAAAAGAATGCGTTTGAATGGGGTAAACCACAGCAAAATGCGTTTAGTTTGGCAAAAGAAGCGATCCAGTATGCCTTAGATTTATGGCCTGTGTGTGATGGTGATGTGGACTTGAATGTGTCTGTACAAGGCCTTTATGCAAATTGGAGTTTGTGGCAGAAACAAGGCAGAAGTAAAGTACCGTTAAGTTTTTGGACTAAAAAGTTACCTGATGCTGGTGAGCGTTATACACCTTTTGAGAAACAGTTGCTTGCATGTTATTGGGCTCTGGTAGATACCGAGCAATTGACTTTCGGACATGATGTGGTTCTGCGACCTGAAATTCCTATCATGCAGTGGGTTTTGAGTTCGCCGAAAACTCACAGAATTGGACATGCTCAGGAAGCGAGTGTGATTAAATGGAAGTGGTACATACAGGACAGGGCACGTGTGGGACCGAAAGGAGTTGCATCCTTGCATGAGCAGGTGAAGCAGGCACCATTGGTTGAGACAGAGAGTGAATGCTCTGTACCTTTAGTGCAGGAATCCCCTGTCAAGTGGGGAAGGCCATTTGAGGATTTGTCCCTGGAAGACAGAAACCACGTTTGGTTTACTGATGGTTCAGCAAGATTCATAGGGACAAAAAGACATTGGAAAGCAGTGTCCTATAATCCGATCACACAAAGATTGCTGAGTACGACAGGTGAGGGAAAGAGTAGTCAATTTGCTGAGCTTTATGCTGTTTATCAAGTTCTGAAACAAGAGTTACCTGGTACATGTCATATTTTTACTGATTCCTGGTCTACTGCCAATGGATTAGCAGTCTGGTTACCGACTTGGCATTCCCATAATTGGGAACTACATTCAAAAGAACTGTGGGGGAAAGAATTATGGCAAGAGATGTGGGACATGCTCCCGCAGAGTACTGTTACAATCTTTCATGTGGATGCTCATACCCCAATAGATTCCCTTGACAAATTTTTTCATAATATTGCAGATGAACAATCTAAAATTGCTGAGGCAATGGTGGACATGCAGGATTCTGATATGGAAGGATTGGCGAAATGGGCCCACCAGAAGGCAGGACATTATGGAGAGAAAGCCACTAGCAGGTGGGCTGCTGATCGAGGAATTTATATTCCTCTAGATTTAATCAAAGACATTATTTTGCATTGTCCCATTTGTCAGCATACTAGACAGCGGAAAGTGCCTCAAATTGTTAAAGGCCATTTGCATCGCGGGAAGCTGCCCGCTCAAATTTGGCAAATTGATTATATTGGCCCGCTTCCTATGAGTAAAAACTGTCAATACATTTGCACCATTGTGGATACATACAGTGGCCTGTTAGTGGCCCTCCCCTGTAAACAAGCTACCCAAGTGAATACAATCAAAACATTGGAATTGATTATGCTCTATTATGGTATCCCCTTCCAAATTCAATCTGATAATGCATCCCATTTTCGTGGAAGATTGGTGCAGGAATTTTGTGTGGAGAATAATATTGAATGGGTGTTTCATATACCGTATTATCCTCAGGCCTCTGGTCTGATTGAACGACTAAATGGCTTGCTGAAAAATCAACTGCGTAAATTGACTGATGACAGATATAAGAATTGGAGGGATTATTTGTTCCAGGCACTGTTAATTTTGAATAATCGTCCCTTTCTAAATGCTGAATCTCCATTGATGCGTTTGTTTCCTCCAAATGTCAATGCGAAGCCCAATCAAGTTAATGACCCTGTGACATACTGGGAAATTACCCCCGGAGCACTGGCTCCATGCAGAGCGACCCCGGGGTCGGCAGGTTTAGACTTGCATGCCATGAATGATACTATGATAAAGAGTAAAGATCGAGTTATCATTGAAACCGGTGTTGGTGTTTGTATACCCACTGGAAATTTTGGATTAATCGCCCCCAGATCGGGGCTGGCTGTAAAGGGCATTCAAGTACTCGGAGGAGTCATTGACAGTGACTATCAGGGAGAGATTAAGGTGCTCCTGCTGAATAGCAGTGAGATTGATGTACCGATTCATAAAACTGACCGGATTGCTCAATTGTTGATAATGCCTGTTTTCAGTGGTGAGATCACAAAAGGCACTGCCCCAACGTTGCTAACTGTACGAGGACAGAATGGTTTCGGCTCTACAGATAATCCTGGAGCTAGAGTTTGGGTGCAATCGCCTAAGAATCCCCCTGAACAGGCTGAAATAATTGCGACCGGTCACGATAATACCATTCTTGTTATGAGACCAGGGAAAGATAGCTGGGAAGCTGTCCCAGCTGACAAATGTTACCTTCGAGAATGAATAATGCCTGTTTTTGATCCTCTTTCAGATCATTCTCTGGACTGTTGCTGCAGGATGTGTCGGCGTTGGACTCCTTTTGGACTGCTACGATGGGAGAGGCGGGAACCTATTGACCCGGGCTGATTTGAGAACCCGGATACCGCGTTCCTTTGCTGCGTGGGATTCATCGTCGAACTTTTGGACCACTTTGGCCAAGCGGGTGACTAATGCCCCTCATTTTTGCTTAACCCCCGATGCGGTCGGTGACTGATATCCTAGCGACTTGTTTAGTGGCTGTCCCTGCTTCATTGGAGACTTTGGCCCACATTTTCAATGTATCGAATGCCCGTCCTAATGTCCTTTTAGGAGATGTTGCTACACATGAATACTGCCCTTTATGTACTGAGATGTCCGATTCGACACCCTTGATCCAGTCCCAGATAACAACTTATAATATTACGCAGGGTGATTTATGCTTCTTCCTTACTTGTGATCCCAATGCTATTTCTGAGTGTGTACGTTTAAAATGAAAGGCGCTACGTCGTTCACGGCTCATGAAAGGACTCTTTGCTTCCAGAGGTCACTGAAATCTTGCACTTCTGTTCAAAATAATATGACTTGTAAGAGTTTAGTAGTGACTCCTAGTCATTACCGGACAATGTTGTTACCTTCTGGTTGGCTCTTTTCTTGTGGTAATACATCCTGGCCATATATTCCCGCGAACATTTCCGTAGGCCCTTGTGCCATTACTAGACTGAGTTTATTGATGTTTTCCTCACATCCCCATGCTAATTCCCGTGTGATCCGAGATGCTGTAATGCTACAAGAGGACTGTGATTCATCTATGCATTTATATTCCAAATCTGAATACCTTGGTTTAGCCTTTTCAATTATTGGTGTTCCTGCTTTGGCGGTCTATAATGCCAAGTCTATTGAGAAAATGGCCTGTTGGATGGTGAAATCCATTAATCAAACTTCTACGATTTTGTCTGACATATTACTAGACGCCCAGGGTGAACGTAGAGCTATCTTGCAGAACCGGGCGGCTATTGATTACCTTTTGCTTAAACATGGACATGACTGTTCTGATTTTGAGGGTCTTTGCTGTTTTAACCTATCTGATCATACGAAATCCATTCAGGATCACATAGATAAACTTCACGACCTGACAGAAGAGGTTAGAAAACACATTGACCAGGGATGGTTTGACTGGCTCTTTAATTGGCTACCTGATTTACATATGTTGCGTCAAGTTTTGGGGGGTATTTTGATTACTGTTAGCATTTTGATTGCTATCTGCTGCTTTATTCAGTGTATTCCTTCTCTACTTCAATACTGCAGCCCCGGTACTAGACGTAGATCAGTTAGTTTTGTTTCCTATTATTCCTCAACAGATGTTAGTTCCGTTTAATAAATGTATAATAGACTGAAGTCAAGGGTGAAATGTTCTGCTCGATTTTCCCTGCCCTTTTTGGAGGAAAGGTGATTGATGGTGACTTCAGTCTCTTATCATTCTGGTACATGGGTTAGAATAGCGGATAGAGCCTATTTACAAGGCATTTCGACATGATTCTGTATCCTATTCTCTAGATTAGGGCTTATATATATAGACTAGGGGATAGATTCGTTAGTACTAGGGATGATTCGTCCCTTAGTTAAGGTATTAGTATACTTTCCATGGAGTTATGCTGAATTCGGGCCTGGTAGGCCTCAAACGGGAGAGACTCCATCTTTCTTTCTGCCCCGGCAGCCTGGGATGCTTCTAGGTCAAGTGTAATGTTTTAGTTACGAGGTGTTGTTCGCTTGGAGAGAACCGGTTCAGGCCGGCCCTTGTCGAAGAATTGTATTTTTCTTCATGCCGAAGACACAACATCAGGCCGGCCGGCTGGGAACGTGTCCTTGGTACGGGGAGGTACAAGAATTTGGTGGGCGGCAGGTTACTGGCTGGAATTTTCCATGAAGAAACACGCTTCTATATTAGTGGAAGCCCGAGGTAGTTGCGGTGTTAGTCTTGCAGGCGATATCTGGCCGTCAGTAGAAAACCTATCACTTATTCCAGGGAAGACAGATACCAGTCCAAAGGCGGAGAAGAATCGAGAGACATGCACTCTCCTAGCAGACCAGCCAGGAAAGGAGAGTAGCCGATGAGAGAAAGGTCCCAGGGGCTTAGAGAGGAGTGAAGGGAACAGTGCATAGCGGTGCCGCCGTGTACCCGTGATTGCAGAGGTGTGACTTCAAGACGAACTAAAAGCCCAGACGAGAAGGGAACCTAGATGACTGCTGACTGTGGACTCCATATTAATAAGGTGATGTCGACCCTTTCTTATTAGAGTGTACAGCCTAATCTTTTACTTTCCTTTGCAGGCTATGTGTTGTAATGTGGTATTATGTGTTTATGTGTAACGATGAGAAATAAAGTACTTAGTGAACCAGTGTGTAGCTGTTGTTGTCCCTAGTGGGGCTAATCTTTCTTCCAGTCGGGTGCAGGTGAACGGATGCATCTCCCGTTCATGCGGGTCTGAACAAGGGGGAGAGGGTGGCTTCTATGAGATAATAACCTTTACATAGTGTGCTCTTTATCCTTTCCTGAAAAGATAACCTATTCTCCTAGTCAGATGCTACTATGTGAACAGATGCTAATCCTGGTCAGGTAAGTGGTGACTGAATAAGGGAGAGAGGGGCTCTTAGATCGAGGGATAGGCGGTACATCACCTAATTTGGCAACCATTGTGTAATCCCGAGATAACGTAGTACTATACCCCTGATGAATAGTGAGATCGATCCCTTTATGTAATGGTAATCATAGGATAAGCTGCCGGTTGGGTAGGTGACTGGGCTCGACTGGAGCCGCGAGGTCATTGATTGCTACTGCTGCCGATTGGGTAGGTGACTGGGCTCGACTGGAGCCGCGAGGTCATTGATTGCTACTGCTGCCGATTGGGTAGGTGACTGGGTTCGACTGGAGCCGCGAGGTCATTGATTGCTACTGCTGCCGATTGGGTAGGTGACTGGGTTCGACTGGAGCCGCGAGGTCATTGACTGCTACTGCTGCCGATTGGGTAGGTGACTGGGTTCGATTGGAGCCGCGAGGTCATTGATTGCTACTGCTGCCGATTGGGTAGGTGACTGGGTTCGATTGGAGCCGCGAGGTCATTGATTGCTACTGCTGCCGATTGGGTAGGTGACTGGGTTCGACTGGAGCCGCGAGGTCATTGATTGCTACTGCTGCCGATTGGGTAGGTGACTGGGTTCGACTGGAGCCGTGAGGTCATTGATTGCTGATATTATAGTAGGTACATGGTATGTATCTTAGGAATTCCCTGTCCTTAGGGGGTAGATACCTGTCGTAAATAGGCCCTAGGGAGGGGAGAGAGTAACGTTCTGTCTGGGTTAGTGATGCTCTGAGGAGCAGGTTCTATCTGATCCGAAAACCCAAGCAGAACAATGCCGCACCATGGTATGTATGGAAAAGGAATATTTTTTTGTTGGATTTCCTCTTGAGAGAAACGAGTCACATATCGTGCAGGTTACTTTTGGTGCATTTACTTTCTTTTGATCTTCAGGATAAGTGAAAAATTGCCAGATGAAAGAATCTTTTTTTCTTCTTAAAGGTAGTCGATCATTTTGTTCAGATTCGGAAGATGAATGAGATACGGTAGCCATTTCACCAAAGTCTTCTGAAAAATGTAGGACGTTGTTCTCTCTTGAGAGTAGAAAAGATAGTGAGAGAAGTGGGTGGAGTGCTGTGTGTAAATTCCAGAATAGAAACTAGTAAGAACCAATTGGAAGTGTTGTTTTCATGTTGCAGCAGGCTGCCATGTAAATAGTTATTTAATAAAACGTTTTACCCTGTTACTTTGCTGGTGTGTTGTATTTATTTATAATATTTGTATAGGGTTTGTCGTTATTTTGGGCGGGGTGGGCGGCGGAGCCGAGCTATCTTGCAGCCATCATGGCGTCGAGCTCGGTTTCTCTCACTAGTTTCATATTTCTCATGAGGGGTTGTTCCTAATGTTTCTATTTTAGCGAGGTGAAAAAGAGATCCTATCAGTGGCCTACTGATTTTGCTTGATTCCTTTTGTTTTTTCTAACGATTTTTAAGTTAAAGTTTACTAGCACGATACAGCGGCTAGTCCACATTTTATATATGTCTTTTTTATAAGGGTCCTCCTCCGGTGGAGTCGGACGATCTACCTCTAATAACCGGTAAGTGTTCCTCTGAAGGAATGCGTCTTGAAAGTGGCTGACTGTAATGTATGATATTTCACTCAGTGACTTTCAGGCCCATGCTGTTTCAAAACTGTGCATGTGCTTGAAGCAGGCGTAGGTATTGACGCAGCATTGTGAATATAGTGCATTGGTGAGCCTTGCTGGAGCTGCATCACAGTTGCGATGCAACTCTAGCAATGTATTAGTTTTTGAGCACAGATGTGTTACGCATGTATGGTGTTTTTGTACCATGGTGCGCCACATTTCAAATGTGGCACACCATGGGTAACGGAGCACTACCATACTGTGGTGCACATTAACTGGTGCATATCTGGGTATGAAGTAGTTAACATGAATCTGCCCCATAGGTTACAAATCCGCGATTAGTAGACTGTTTGGCCTTTGTAGTTTTATGTTTTTTCTGTTATTCTATGTAGGTATGTAATATTGCAAGATGTTTCAAAAAAATCATGGCATTGTTTAATATAGTATTGTAAATACTTATCTTTAACAATGATGAGAGAGTAAAAAAAGGTTAACCTGATGTTCGAAAGTTATTCACAGGCTTCTTTAGAGGAAGTATTCTATATGATTGTAGCGTGGGTGTTTCACTTTTTTATAGGTAATAGAATGCATTCTGCAAGCATGTAGTACTCCTCCTGCTACAGCATAAATATTCTTCAGTGCTTATTTTCATTTCGTAAGTGGTATTGAGACCGACACAGAACTTCAATGGATCGGAGGGGCTGTTCCTGTGCATCTGGATGACTGCCAAGCCGTTGCAGCAGTGGGAGTGAGGCCTCTCACGACAGAGAACTTCAATGGATCGGAGGGGCTGTTCCTGTGCATCTGGAGGACTGCCAAGCCGTTGCAGCAGTGGGAGTGAGGCCTCTTACAGGGGCGTAGCGCAGCTCCTTTTGATGTTCACAATTGCAGATAACAGGGTAGAGATGTGAGAGAAGTGGGTGGAGTACTTCGTGTAAATTGCAGAATAGAAACTACTAAGAACC
Organism: Lissotriton helveticus; assembly: GCF_964261635.1. Taxonomy (NCBI): domain Eukaryota; kingdom Metazoa; phylum Chordata; class Amphibia; order Caudata; family Salamandridae; genus Lissotriton; species Lissotriton helveticus. The sequence continues at coordinate 1,710,785,817 of NC_136069.1, read as the reverse complement.
AATTGGAAGTGTTGTTGTGAAGTCACATGACTTCACATGCGCGTCTCAGGACGTGTACGTGGTGATAGTATCGGTCTAATTCAGCGAAGTTTCAAAAACGTGAAAAGGAGTAAATCCAAATATATCCGGATTTAATATATCTTCTGAGCTGGAATCAAGCATACAATTGTTAAAGTATAAGACCTTTTATATATTTTTTTTAAATACCAAGGTGTGTACATTCGGTCACACACGAAAGTTTAAAAAGACATTCGGCTCCATTTAATGAAAATTTTCATAATAATAAAAAAGAAGCCTAGGTTTACTGTCTTTGACGTAGTATAAGTTCTTTGATGGGTCTATGAAGAAATTTAATAAGTTGCAATCGCAAAGTTTTCCCGAAATATATAGGCGGGTGCGCACACACGGTCGCGCATGAACGAAAGCCAAAAAAGGGGAGATAAACCCCCTTTATAATATGCTCCTGGAGATGTTTTTGGTACAATGAGTTAGTTCTGAAAATAACTTTTTTTTTTTTTTAAACAAGTGTTATGTTGTTTGATTTTGGACCAGGGCACGGCAGGACGTGTCTTTAGGTCAAACCCTCAAGTATGGCACCGAACATCCAGGACTTATGCCATTTGTGGAAGGCAGTGACATCTAAGAATCTCAGGGACCAAGCATATCCAGAGTCCTCCCCGGGGTATTTGCACAACGGTCCTCCACCCCTAGGCCGCCAGCTATGCTACCTTGACAAGAACAGTGTCATGCAGTTTTTGATTTTTTTAACTTGCAACAACATTTTCATGTGTGACACAGGATCAAAATGAAATGAAGAAATGTATATTTTCTCGGGGCATTTATGACTCTCAATTTTTAGTTTAGTAAGAATGAGGCTCTGCTCTCCGTACAGAAGAATTTCTCCACACTCGTTGCATTTCATGTGCACCTTTGCAAGATATGGTCTCAAGTCCATCACAGCACTCGATGGAGATACAGGTCGTCCACCAGAAGATGTGCTGGCCACCTCTGATGGTAATAGCGTGGCCAGGGCTCTTGTCGATGCCTGTGCAAATTCCACAGGGTGCACTTGTTTGACATGCCGCACCATGGTATGTATGGAAAAGGAATATTTTTTTCTTGGATTTCCTCTTGAGAGAACTGAATTGCATATCGTGCAGGTAACTTTTGGCGCATTCACTTTCTTTTGTTCTTCAGGATAAGTGAAAAATTGCCAAATAAAAGATTCCTTTTTTCTTTTTAAAGGTAGTCGCTCATTTCCTTCAGATTCGGACGATGAATGCGGGGCGGCAGCCATTTCAGCAAAGTCTTCCGAAGGATGTTGAACGTTGTTCTCTTTTGAGAGTACAAAAGATAGTGAGGGAAGTGGGTGGAGTCCTCCGTGTAAATTGCAGAATAGAAACTACTAAGAACCAATTGGAAGTGTTGTTTTCAAGTCACATGACTTCACATGCGCGTCTCAGGACGTGTACGCGGTGATAGTATCTGGTCATGTGCGCCATTTGGAAGTAGCGGTCTAATTCAGCAAAGTTTCAGAACGTGAAAAGGAGTAAATCCAAACATATCCGGATTTAATATATCTTCTGAGCTCGATTCAAGCATACAATTGTTAAAGTATAAAACCTTTTATATATTTTTTTTAAATACCAAGATGTGTACATTCGGTCACACACGAAAGTTTAAAAAGACATTCGGCTCCATTTAATGAAAATTTTCATAATATTAAAAAGGAAGCCTAGGTTTAGTCCCTTTGACGTATTATAAGTTCTTTGATGGGTCTATGAAGAAATTCAATAAGTTCAGATTGCAAAGTTTTCACGAAATATAAAGGCGGGTGCGCGCAGTCGGTCGCGCACGAAAACCTGGAAATGCGCTATCCATTTTATTGAGAACTGTTGCCGAGAGTGCGCACACCGGGTCGTGCACGAAAGTTTAGAAAGGCTATTTTTATTTACAGGCAAATTTTAATGCGTTGAAAAAAAGGCAAGGTACAGACTTTCTAATTCTGTATCGCTTTACAAGGAGTCTCTATGCAGCTTGAACAGTGAAGAAAACGGCTTGTTTCTGAAAAAAATATTGCCAGAACTTTATTGACAAAAGTATAGGTTGTATACACGAGATATTTCTGAATTAGCATTTTAAAAACCAATGAAATTCACTGAAAAAACCATAGGTTTTACACACGTTATATTTAGGAAGTAGCATTTACAAAACCTATGAAATTCACTGAAAAAACCATAGGTTTGACACCAGTTATAGTTAGATGGAAATTTTACTGATATAAAACCAATGAAATTCCACGTTATAGTTAGTTGGACTCACTATAACTTGCGCGTGTAATGCACTGCTGATGACGTCACATATTACATCACTCATAACATCACTGATGACACCATCCTTGTGACACAGTGACAGACCTCCTTTCACTGTAATCTAACCCTTGAAACGCATATTCAAAAATAGAAACTAAAATGTTCAAAAAAATGGAGATACCCATACCAGTTACAACAACCAATTCAATAATTCCACCATCTATATACACATGCACTAATTCACCAACAGTTCTATATAGTCAGTCATACATATATTCACTAATCATATGTAGTGATACACGTACACATCCTGTTACACACCGACAGTCATCCAAAAGTTATTCACACACATACTCACACATGCAAATAAACTATTGAACATCCATTTATTTGCATAAACAGCTATACACACACTACCACTTTACTTCTAAGGAAACTTACACATACTTACTCTCTTAAAAAATCACTTATAGAAACACATACTAATTTAAACAGGAACTCTTACAATCCCTCACTCTCACATATAGTCACTTATATACATCAATATTCACATATACTACATTAAAACATATGTAGTTACTGATAAAGACACTAATAAGACAGTCATTCACTCACTAACACAGACATATGCACACTAATCCACCCATACAGTCCTTCACATATGCTGTCTTGAAAACACATACAAACAGAGACTCAGTCATTCTTGCATCTATGTACTAAGTAATACCCCCACCAAACCATGCAAACACTCATACTGATACTAAGAAAAACATCTAATAACCTATATATATACACATGTACCTACTCATCAACCCATGCAGCCACTTATACACAAAGTGAAACACTAATACATATATTTAAATATTTAAGCATTACTCAGTAATATATGTATTCACTAAGATATTCAATAATATATACATATGTAACACATATTTATTTTTCAGAAAGACACACATTCACTGGATGGTGTCATCAGTGATGTCATGAGTGATGTAATATGTGACGTCATCAGCAGTGCATTACACGCGCAAGTTATAGTGAGTCCAACTAACTATAACGTGGAATTTCATTGGTTTTATATCAGTAAAATTTCCAGCTAACTATAACTGGTGTCAAACCTATGGTTTTTTCAGTGAATATATATATATATATATCCTTGCAGCTTCTGCAAACGGTGTTTTTGGACCACAGAATAACGGACCACCAAGCAGCAGGTAAGTATTCAGGAAGATTTATTATCTCTTCATCTCTTCACATGGTTCTTTCTGGCATGACGCGTTTCGGTTAGCAAGTAACCTTGATCAAATATATATATATGATATATATATTGTACAAAACCATTAACATTCCTCTGTTATAGTTAGTTCCACTAACTGTACCTCGCGCTTGCCCGCAATCCACTGCTGATGATGTCACATATTACATCACTGATGACATCACTGATGACATCTCAAATGACATCACTGATGACATCACTGACAACATCATCCTCTGAATGTGGTTTGGTTTGTTATTTAAATATATATTATATATATAGCAATGTGCATTTAAGAAATAGTGAATATGCACTTATCTTGAGGGAGGATTTAGTAGCAGTGTCATTGACTGTTTACTTGACTAATTTATATTGTCTCACGAAATATATTGGATAGTGACTAAACTGTGAGAATATCTGTATTACTTTGTTAGTTGTTGTGTAAACTGCTGCACCTGTTGGTTACTAGCCAGGTGAAAGTCTATATTAGTTATTGAGACAGAGGCTGCGTAATTCGGGTTCTGTCACGAGGAAACAATCTTATCGGAGGCTGAGAAAACTTTTTTATTTATTTCTTGCACCGTAGCTCGCTCATTAATTCTTCAGAATTGGAAATCTAGTGAAGTCCCCTCGCATTTGAAATGGTTTAACAAAATGAAAAGTACCTTTGAATTTGAGAAAGCCTATGCGAGACGGGTCGGGGCATCCAAAAAGTTTGAAAAGAATTGGAAGTTTTTTATTGAATTAGAAAAATTGAAGGAGGTTTGATAGCATTCATTTTGTTATATCAATGCTGTGGTATTAAAGTACTGTACTTTAGAAACATTTGCACTTTACACTGTCGCACTTTATTAGTATCCTAGGGATATGCATAATTTCTTTGTATTTTGTATTTTTAGAGAAGTTTAAAAGAGGGTTTGTAGTTTTCATTTTTTATATTAATACGCTAGTTATTCCATATTGCACTTTAGAAATATTTTGCACTTTACACTGTTGCACTTTATTTAAATGTGTAACCTTATTGGTTATTGCACTTTATTTTTAATTATTTGTACAGGATCATTATTGGATGATGATGTTATTTTCTGCTACAGTTGAATATTTCACTTTCTTGTTATTTTTAAAGTTTTGTCTTGAAAATGGCAGCTATCAAATTCAATATGTATTATTGGGTTTTCTTCGTTGATGTTTCTTTTAACCTCTTGGCCGCGGTGGTAATTCCGCCATGGCGCTGGGGGGGAGGGAGGGCCGCACGGTGCCGCCATGCTCGTGACGGAACCACTTCATCATGAGCCACGGGCGCGCTGTGCTAGTGATGGAGTGGTTCCGTCACGGCCATACCCGCTCATTAGAACGGCTGCCCAGGTGTGGAATTTCTGCAGCGTGGGCGGGGCGGCCGCGCTGTGACGGAACCACTCCGTCATTAGCACAGAGTGTCCGTGGCTCATGACGGAGTTGTTCCGTCACAAGCACGGAAGGGGTTAATAGATTGTGTATACGTGAAGTTATGTATCCAAAGCTCTGCTCAATAAAAAACATTTTTTTTAAATGTATATATGAATAAATCAAGTGGTGTTTGTATAAGTGTGTAGCTGAGTAAATATAAGTATGATCCATTGTTTGCATAAGTGAGTAGGATGACTGCATACGTAAATAGGATGTGTGCTGGTGTGTAATGTCAATATAGGTGTATAAGTATATTTGATAGTGTTCTATTGATAATTTTCAGCATGTTGGAGTGAATCTATAGGTAAGTGATTATATGTGTGTGTAGATCTAGGAATCACTGAGTGTTTTTTAAAAACTTGTATTGCTGTCTCAATAGATTCAAATATGGTACTCTGTATTTTACAGATGAAAGGCTATGCTAGTGTATGATGAGGTGTATCTAATTGTCACGTGGATGATATCATCAGTGATGTCATTGGAGATGTCATCAGTGATGTCATCAGTGATGTAACTGATCATGTCATGAATGATGTAATATGTGAAATCATCAGCAGTGGATTGCGGGTGCGCGAGTTACAGTTAGTACAACTAACTATAACAGAGGAATTTCAATGGTTTTGTACGAGTGAAATGTCCTGATAACTATAACATTCCTGAAACCTATGGTTTTTTCAGTGAATTTCTCAGGTATTTTCAATGATAATTCCTAACTATAACCTGCCTGAAACCTATGTTTTTTCAGTAAATTTCAAAGGTTTTTTAAATGATAATTCCTAACTACAACATGTGAAACCTATGTTTCTTTCAGTGGATTTCAAAGGTTTTTTCAATGAAAATGTTTAAATGTATTAATTGTTATATTTATTTCTTTGGTACTGATTTCCTAAATTTGTGTATCTATTTATATTTAGATATATTATTTGTTACATTACATAATATATTTTTTATATTTTTCTTTAAAAATAAATATTTATTGAATAAATATATTTTTGTCAATATTTTTATAATATTTTTCTTTTACAATTTTTTGAGCAGTCCCGCACCCAAAGCACTACTCTCTCGATTACTGCACGGAACGTAGCCGCCATTTTACAATTGTTCTGTAGGTGCGTATTTCCATGTGCAATCGCTATGCGACCCGTGCGTGACTTCAAGCGCATACGTGACATATACGTATCACACCACGCTTGCGCGTTTCCGCATGATGTCATCTACTTCTTCAACGCAGTGGGCAAGTGACTTCCGCAAAAAATTTTGATACGCAAAAAGGTTTATATATATATTTAATATAAATATTAAGGCAAAAAAAATAATATTCTCTTAGTTGTATATAACTTATATTACTTTTAAATGTAATTTCGCAGAGTTGCGCTGGGTTCGTGTCGCGTATACGCACCCAACAAAGATCCCATGTGACCAAAAAGAAGAGATTTGATGGGTTTATAACAGTTACTGTTCTAACTATTGAAGAACCCCAACCATTTTTATTACTCTTCTTAGACCTTCCTTAGGAGAAAACCTGGTCTGAGAAGAACCTCACTTTTTCTTCGTTGGAAATCTGAATTTCTTTTTTGGAGAAAAAAATGGCTACACCACTGGAACAATCATCTGATTTTGATGATATTGTGGCTGAACAATTTCTACCAGAACCTCCCCCTCCCATCGTATGGAAATGTTTTACTTTTCCAGAGGGCCAAAAGAAATGTAATGCTACGAAACTGACCTGCAAGATTTGCCAGGCAGTACTGTCCAGAGGAGATCCTAATAAAAAATATTCCTGTGGCACTGCTACTATGCGCAAGCACCTCCAATCCCTTCATCCTGTGAACTACGCTAATGAAGAATGTAGAAGACTGCTCCAAAATATGCCTCCACCACCGGCAATACCAAGTACCTCTGGGGCATCACCTTCAACATCACCACCAGACATACGTCTCAATTTGTGAAAGTTAGAATGCACTGCGTGAAGTGCAATCGTTTAATTTGTAATGGGGAGCAGTCAGTAGACGTAGTTTGCAGAGTAATTGATAACCATCAATGCTAGTTTCTTTTTTTATTCCTTCAAAGTTCATGGTTATGTTCATCCTGTTGACTTTTTTTTAAAAAACGAAAAAAAGAAAATGTTCAAAAAACAAAAAAAAAGTTATTTTCAGGACTGACTTCTATGGTTAAAGAAAGAGCGAAATTTGTATGCTAGTGTATGAAAGTTTATATGAATGTATACGTACTACATAATTGAGTGAATGAATGCATTTGTGGTGTATGGTAAATGTATAACTGCAAAAGTATAAGGAAGTGCTGTAGCATGATACTGTAAACTCTTTACCTACAGCATGCTAAGGTACTTCCGAACCACGGGTATGCCACATATATACATAAATATATTGCACCTCTGTGCTTCTCTCTGCACTGGTGCTTAAACTACATCCATTTTGATGACATAGGCACCCTTGCACGATGGTGTAAGAATATCTGTGTCATGTGTAGTTTATTTTTGTACAAAAAGGCTCACCTTCCTGCACAAAAACAATCAATGAACACATTTTTCTCCTACAATGTATGGTGTGCATTTTAGCATATATTGAAAGAAAAAAACTGAGGAGAAATAAAAAGAATTCTCCTCGTTGTGCATCTTTACATGAATTGAAGGATGGTGCAGTATTTATACACATGTCCAGACGTATCATTTCTGATAGATTTTGTTTTGTAAGTGTTATCTGCAAACATGCACAGCAATATCTATAGAATGCACTTTGAACATAAAGTGGTGTGTATGATGAAGTTGTATTTACATGGAAAAGAAAAGGTACACAGACTGCCTTTTCCTCTCCTTCTTAATATGAAAGATTATTTTATGCTATCACTATGTTACAAAAAGTGACATATTGTTGGCATAGGATGCTTTCTATACATATCTCTTGGGCTAGTTGGTGACACTCTGGGGCACTCTGGGGCTGATTTACAAGCTCTCTGCGCCACAAGTACGTCACTTTTTGTGACGTAATGGTGACGCAGGGGGCTCCTCCATATTTACAAGGAGAGGAAAAGTCACCTTGCATGGTTTTTCCTCTCCTTGTAAATACGACCCCTTCATACGCAGCACTTTGCAGTGATTGGGCTTTTCATGGGTGTTGCTGTGGATGTTACCACACCCATGGAACAAGACACATCTCCAGATTAACGACAAATCGTCAATCTGGAGATGTGTCTGAATGCTAAACCACCCTAGAGGTTGTGTAGGGAGGCGCAACGAGGAGATGTGTTTTCATTTCTCCTCATTTTTTCATCTTTCAATGTGTGCTCTATTCTACAGCATGCATTGAAATAGGAAAAAGCTTTTAGTGATTGTTTTTATGCAGGAAGGTGCCCCTTCCTGCACAAAAACAATCTACCCATGGCACAGGCATCCTTTTCACCATGGTTCCAAGGTGCCTGCACCGGGGTTTAGCAGCTGTTTCTGTGCCAGCGCAGGGGAGAGCACAGGAAAGCGACATATCATTGTAGATATGTCGCATTCCTGTGCTTTGAAAGTGCCGCAGCGGGGTGCAGCCAAAGGGCTTGAAGTGCCATGCTGCAGCACTTTCTTCTAGATCTGCCCCTCAGTATTCATGTTAACTTTATCTTGTAACTTAAAACAGCCACAGAGCATCTTTCCACATATATGTACTGCGTCCTTCACCATTTTCTTCACCTGTGTACAAACACAGGCTGTTTTGCATTTTAATACTTAGTTAAACTTACCTTCACAATAAAATAAATAAAACATGCTAGATATTTTTTTCAGTTTCTTTTATAAAATAAATTTGAATAAATGTGATACTTTAGATTTAGAATCTGTAAAAGAGAAGAAAAAATATAGTTATGATACATAGTACTATACCTTTTAGAAAATAGAATAATTTTTACATTTCACAAATTATTTTCTTTGCCTTTTTTGCTGTTCTTGGAATATATTGAATTTTCACTAGAAACAGTTATTTCAATCGTACTCATTACAGCGGGCAAAAAAAAACAATCAATAAGATTGTTTTACAAAAAACAAAAATCCATCCTCAATAAAATACCATAACATGCAAATCACACACATATAAAATGCTTACTGGTAAGATCATTTTATAACTTACATTTATAAACACTGTAAATGCTGTTGCTTAAAACTATACCCCGAGACAATGAGAAAGAAAAAGTCCGTAATTCAAATAAATACTTTTCCTCAAGGCCAAATAGTATTCTTGAAATCCGTTATATTGAAATTTTGCAACAGTAAACTTATTAATAGATATTAATAAATTCATCAGAGGCCGAATTTTGTTCCTAAAACTTTGGCTTTAAAAATATTAGGTAGGAATTAGGTAATTTGTTTGTCAAACGTTGTTTAGAAACTAACTGAGTATCATTAAATAGTGTCCAACCGTTGTCACATTTTAGGTAGGCAGTGTAATGTCCAGATGTTGTGGAAGGACACTCATGGAAAATTATTGCTACTGCTACAAAAGTCCTTCCTGATATTGATAGTTGACTTGCTACAAAATGTTTTATTAAAGTTTCTAATTTTCTTCCATTAGCTGTACAATGTTGCATCATTAAAATTATACATTGTCGATATCTTTGTATAAATAATGTTGATAACATTTCTAATTTGCATTAGATGCACTCCATGTTTTGATTTGCTGCATTAACTAGTGTATTGAAAGAAACTTATTTACAGTATGGTAATGTCAAATATATAAATCATTCAGTGTCTATTTTAGTGCTACATTTATATATACAATTTTCACAATGATGTTCCCATTTATAACAAAGGCCTATTCCTTCATTTTCCAATACGGTAAGCATATACATTAGAAATTCCTGAGCATCTTGTTATTCTGTGTAAATTGTGTCGAACCAGAACATACACCAAAAGATTACGAATATCACAAACACTTTGTATTTTGCTTTTATCAGTCCTCAATTTTCAATAAATACAATGCAACAAGGAACATCTTTCTTCCATAATTTGCTGTTGCAATCTTTCAAGAAAAAAACAACATTGACCACTACATTAGCATAGCAGTTGACACCTTTTTCATTTTGCTTGCAATCACAACATTATCTTGTTTTTTCCCTTCTCTATACCTTCACTACAGATATTGTCATACCTTCTTATACGATCTATCACATGATTTTCAAACACAGGATATTTACCTAAATTGGGAGCATAAGCTCTTCTTAACCTATTATACTCTTTTACACAGTTTGCATTTGCAGTCATTTTTGTCTCATCAAAATCAATCAAATACAATCCAAATAAAGGATGGTGGGCGGATTGCCCCCGCCAGGCTGGCGGTAGCCACTGCCGGCCTGGCGGGGGCAATCCACCGCCATCCTACCTAAATGACCCCCTGCCACATTAGTATGGCGGGGGGACCACGACGGACGGTAAGACCGTCTGCCGCTTTTCCGCCCGGTCGCTTTGCGACCGGGGCGGAAAAGGTCTAATATGGTTGCGGTGTGGAATAGACACCGCCAGCCCTATTAGGATGGGCTGTTTCAGATGCCTTTCCATGGTGGGGATGCCGCCACGGAAAGGCATGTGGTCTTCACTTTGGGGGCCCCCTGTGGGCCCCCAGAGTGAAGGAGATGTGGGGGTGCACATGGGGGGTACCTATGGTACCGCCCCATCTCAAAGTGCAACATGGCAGGCACCGCGCGGTGCCTGTCATGTTGTGCTTTGAAATGCACAAAACAAATTTTTAGCACTGCAGCGGGAGGTGCTTTCAGCACCGCACGCCGTAATGTTAAAAATGCGGGATGCAACCGCCACTGTGGCGGGTGCATCCTAATTCCACGGAGGGGACCCCCACCATTATGGCGGATGGTCCATTCCCACGACCAGATGGCGGGCGGACAAAGTCCGTCCGCCATCCTAATCGGCCCCATAGTTCTGACTTGGGACAAAGCAACATATGCCATACCCTCTTTAAACATGGTACTTCCAATGTTCACCAAAGCACTGTCTTCACCTAAACCTTGAGATTTATGTATAGTCACTGCATATGCCAGAGAAACTGGAAACTGTTTTCTACAGACATATAAATTTTAACAAGCGGAAAACGAAATGAACAACGACCAATTTGTTTCACTTCTTCAATCTGATCAAATTTAATTTTTAAGAATCCAATTCCATCTTTATTCCGATAATCAACAAAATGCACAACTTTGCCCGTTACTCCATTAACTAAACCTTTTACTACATCCAAATTACACCTTAGAAGTACCCGACAGTTTATACATGCATATTAATTCTTTTCTAAACCATCAGTTTTGGACATCAATTTTTCTAAAGAATCTAATATCATTTTCAATTTTTCTGTCAAAATAATAGTGATATTTCAAAAATAACAGAATCCAGGCACCTTAAGGGTCCTGTAGGGTAACAGGTACGGCAACACAGAAGATAACAAAAGCTACAGTGTACTGGGCTAATAACGACAAAATAAGTTAAAAAATATGTTGTTTATTTATTATAAAAAACATAGAGACACATTACAAATAAAACCAAAATGAATATCACATAAACAGTAAATAACAATATATGTCAAATGATATAAGGCATATAATAATACAGATACAATACAAATTCAATAAAAATTAATACAGAATTTGGTTGTAAAAACAACAAAGTGGGTTAAATAGTGATCCCTTCATGCTCTATTTTATCAATAGCTTCCATTTTTATTATGTCTTCATTTTCCAGCTTCTAAAGTTGTTAATTGAATTACACTTCTTAGACCTTCCTTAGGAGAAGACCTGGTCTGCGAAGAACCTCACTTTTTCTTCGTTGGAAATCTGAATTTCTTTTTTGGAGAAAAAAATGGCTACACCGATGGAACAATCATCTGATTTTGATGATATTGTGGCTGAACAATTTCTACCAGAACCTCCCCCTCCCATCGTATGGAAATGTTTTACTTTTCCAGAGGGGCAAAAGAAATGTAATGCTACGAAACTGACCTGCAAGATTTGCCAGGCAGTACTGTCCAGAGAAGATCCTAATAAAAAATACCCCTGTGGCACTGCTACTATGCGCAAGCACCTCCAATCCCTGCATCCTGTGAACTACGCTAATGAAGAATGTAGAAGACTGCTCCAAAATATACCTCCACCACCGGCAATACCAAGTACCTCTGGGGCATCACCTTCAACATCACCACCAGACATACATCTCAATTTGTGAAAGTTAGAATGCACTGCGTGAAGTGCAATCGTTTAATTTGTAATGGGGAGCAGTCAGTAGACGTAGTTTGCAGAGCAATTGATAACCATCAATGCTAGTTTCTTTTTTTATTCCTTCAAAGTTCATGGTTATGTTCATCCTGTTGACTTTTTTTCTTCTTTTTTAAAAAAAACGAAAAAAAGAAGAAAATGTTCAAAAAACAAAAAAAAAGTTATTTTCAGGACTGACTTCTATGGTTAAAGAAAGAGCAAAATTTGTATGCTAGTGTATGAAAGTTTATATGAATGTGTACATACTCCATAATTAAGTGAATGAATGCATTTGTGGTGAATGGTAAATGTATAACTGCAAAAGTATAAGGAAGTGCTGTAGCATGATACTGTAAACTCTTTACCTACAGCATGCTAAGGTACTTCCGAACCACAGGTATGCCACATATATACATAAATATATTGCACCTCTGTGCTTCTCTCTGCACTGGTGCTTAAACTACATCCATTTTGATGACATAGGCACCCTTGCACGATGGTGTAAGAATATCTGTGTCATGTGTAGTTTATTTTTGTACAAAAAGGCTCACCTTCCTGCACAAAAACAATCAATGAACACATTTTTCTCCTTCAATGTATGGTGTGCATTTTAGCATATATTGAAAGAGAAAAAATGAGGAGAAATAAAAAGAATTCTCCTCGTTGTGCATCTTTACATGATTTGAAGGATGGTGCAGTATTTATAAACATGTCCAGAAGTATCATTTCTGATAGGTTTTGTTTTGTAAGTGTTATCTGCAAACATGCACAGCAATATCTATAGAACGCCCTTTGAACATAAAGTGGTGTGCATGATGAAGTTGTATTTACATGGAAAAAAAAGGTACGCAGACTGCCTTTTCCTCTCCTTGTTAATATGAAAGATTTTTTTATGCTATCACTATGTTACAAAAAGTGACATATTGTTGGCACAGGATGCTTTCTATAAATATCTGTTGGGTTAGTTGGTGACACTCCTGGGCTAATTTACAAGCTCTCTGTGCCACAAGTACGTCACTTTTCGTGACGTACTGGTGGCGCAGGGGGCTCCTCCATATTTACAAGGAGAGGAAAAGTCACCTTGCATGGTTTTTCCTCTGCTTGTAAATACGACCCCTTCATACGCAGCACTTTGCGGTGATTGGGCTTTTCATGGGTGTTGCTGTGGATGTTCCCACACCACACCCATGGAACAAGACACATCTCCAGATTAACGACAAATCGTCAATCTGGAGATGTGTCTGAATGCTAAACCACCCTAGAGGTTGTGTAGGGAGGCGCAACGAAGAGAAATGTTTTCATTTCTCCTCATTTTTTCATCTTTCAATGCGTGCTCTATTCTACAGCATGCATTGAAATAGGAAAAAGCTTTTAGTGATTGTTTTTGTGCAGGAAGGTGCCCCTTCCTGCACAAAAACAATCTACCCATGGCACAGGCATCCTTACACCATGGTTCCAAGGTGCCTGCACCGGGGTTTAGCAGCTGTTTCTGCGCCAGCGCAAGGGAGAGCACAGGAAAGCGACATATCATTGTAGATATGTCGCATTCCTGTGCTTTGAAAGTGCCGCAGCGTGGTGCAGCCAAAGGGCTTGAAGTGCCACGCTGCAGCACTTTCTTGTAAATCTGCCCCTCAGTATTCATGTTAACTTTATCCTGTAACTTAAAACAGCCACAGAGCATCTTTCCATATATATGTACTGCGTCCTTCACCATTTTCTTCACCTGTGTACAAACACAGGCTGTTGTGCATTTTAATACTTAGTTAAACTTACCTTCACAATAAAATAAATAAAAAATGCTAGATATTTTTTTCAGTTTCTTTTATAAAATCAATTTGAATAAATGTGATACTTTAGAATTAGAATCTGTAAAAGAGAAGAAAAAATATAGTTATGATACATAGTACTATACCTTTTAGAAAATAGAATAATTTTTACATTTCACAAATTATTTTCTTTGCCTTTTTTGCTGTTCTCGGAATATATTGAATTTTCACTAGAAACAGTTATTTCAATCGTACTCATTACAGCGGGCAAAAAAAAAACAATCAATAAGATTGTTTTACAAAAAACAAAAATCCATCCTCAATAAAATACCATAACATGCAAATCACACACATATAAAATGCTTACTGGTAAGATCATTTTATAACTTACATTTATAAACACTGTAAATGCTGTTGCTTAAAACTATACGCTGAGACAATGAGAAAGAAAAAGTCTGTAATTCAAATAAACACTTTTCCTCAAGGCCAAATCGTATTCTTGAAATCCGTTATATTGACATTTTGCAACAGTAAACTTATTAATAGATATTAATAAATTCATCAGAGGCCGAATTTTGTTCCTAAAACTTTGGCTTTAAAAATATTAGGTAGGAATTAGGTAATTTGTTTGTCAAACGTTGTTTAGAAACTAACTGAGTATCATTAAATAGTGTCCAACCTTTGTCACATTTTAGGTAGGCAGTGTAATGTCCAGATGTTGTGGAAGGACACTCATGGAAAATTATTGCTACTGCTACAAAAGTCCTTCCTGATATTGATAGTTGACTTGCTACAAAATGTTTTATTAAAGTTTCTAATTTTCTTCCATTAGCTGTACAATGTTGCATCATTAAAATTATACATTGTCGATATCTTTGTATAAATAATGTTGATAACATTTCTAATTTGCATTAGATGCACTCCATGTTTTGATTTGCTGCATTAACTAGTGTATTGAAAGAAACTTATTTACAGTATGGTAATGTCAAATATATAAATCTTTCAGTGTCTATTTTAGTGCTACATTTATATATACAATTTTCACAATGATGTTCCCATTTATAACAAAGGCCTATTCCTTCATTTTCCAATACGGTAAGCATATACATTAGAAATTCCTGAGCATCTTGTTATTCTGTGTAAATTGTGTCGAACCAGAACATACAACTAAAAGATTACGAATATCAAAAACACTATGGGGCCGATTAGGATGGCGGACGGAAATGGGTACTGTCCGCCATGGTGGGGGAAATTTTACTCCCGGCAGCGCCGCGGAGAAACCGCGGTTGGGATTAGGATATTCATGTCACGAAACTCCGACCGCGGCGGACGGAACACAACCAACACCGTCCGCGGTGGACGGAACACAACCAAGTCCGTCCGCGGCGGACGGAGTCCAATGAACAACCACTGCCGCGGACGGAAATGACCGCGGAAAATAAAACATGTACCGCCATCCCTGAGAATACTCCGTGGCCGCAATTAGGATAAATCCGCCCGTACAACGGAACTCACAGCCATCCACGTCCGCGGCGGAAACAATGCAACGAGAACCACAGCATCAGGGCGGAAGGCCAACACGCACAACATCCCTAGCGCCTAACAAATGTATGAAAGTGCACCGCAAGTCCTAAGCAAACATACGAACATTGACAAGGCCCCCCCCCCCCAGCACAAGCCACCATGACACGTCCCAATTATCCAATAATGCACACAAGTCAACACGCCCACCTACCACCTGACTGCCAACAACCATCGAGACACGACTATAAAAAGACACCCCCACACAACCACAATCCCTTGCACCACAGCATTGCTGCCAGCAAGAGGGCCATTCGAGACACTGCTAACTCACATAAAATCACATAGAAGACACCCACCCACCACCCTACCACACAAACACCCACCACACAAATCCTACACATCACACACCACACACCTGCACCTCCCAACTCACTCAACTCACACACTGAGCACCACACACCATGGCACCCAAAAAAAACCCCAAATTCACGGAGACAGAGTTGCGGGTAATGGTAGATGAAATTATCCGTGTGGAGCCCAACATCTTCGGGGCCCAAGTCCAGCAGACGACCGTGGCGCAAAAGAACCACATGTGGGACAGGATCGTCACTCGTGTGAATGCGTCGGGGACTGTGCCGAGGACCAAGCACGACATTCAGAGGCGGTGGCATGACCTTAAGACCAGGGTCAAGGGCATCCGAGCGAAAAACCACGCCAGAGCCAATCTTACTGGCGGTGGCACACCCCCGGAGCCCATACCCTACACCGATTGGGAGGAGAAGGTGCTGGTGATACTACACCCAGAGAGCCTAGACGGCCTTGACGAAGGAGAAGAGACTGGTGAGTACAAACCAAGCACCACGATCAGCACGACATGGTCAGGCTCACACAACTGAGAAGAAACATCCCCCACGCCCCAACCCATGCACGTCGGACACCAACACACTAACATGTCCATGGCTCCCAACAGGCCCCCATGTTCACGGGGAGGGTGGTGGTGGTGGTGGCGGTGGTGGAGGGTGGGGTGTGTGAGAGGCCCAAACTACAACTCCCAACAGGCCCCCATGTGCACGGGGAGGGTGGCGGTGGTGGAGGGTGGGGTGTGTGAGAGGCCCAAACTACAACTCCCAACAGGCCCCCATGTGCACGGGGAGGGTGGCGGTGGTGGTGGAGGGTGGGGTGTGTGAGAGGCCCAAACTACAACTCCCAACAGGCCCCCATGTGCACGGGGAGGGTGGCGGTGGTGGAGGGTGGGGTGTGTGAGAGGCCCAAACTACAACTCCCAACAGGCCCCCATGTGCACGGGGAGGGTGGCGGTGGTGGTGGAGGGTGGGGTGTGTGAGAGGCCCAAACTACAACTCCCAACAGGCCCCCATGTGCACGGGGAGGGTGGCGGTGGTGGAGGGTGGGGTGTGTGAGAGGCCCAAACTACAACTCCCAACAGGCCCCCATGTGCACGGGGAGGGTGGCGGTGGTGGTGGAGGGTGGGGTGTGTGAGAGGCCCAAACTACAACTCCCAACAGGCCCCCATGTGCACGGGGAGGGTGGCGGTGGTGGTGGAGGGTGGGGTGTGTGCGACAGGAAACAGAAATGTCTACAAATCAATGTAACCATGTACTGTCCACATTACTGACCTGCTCGATCTTGTCCCTCAGGTGATCGTCAACTGACTGGGGAAAGCAGTACCCGGCCGCCAGCCTCGCCTCCCACACCTACAGGACTCTCTGCCGACGACGACACAGGCAGCTCCGGGGCGGAGGATGGAGCGGGACCAAGCACGCAGCCAGGGCCATCTGGCTCACAGGGACTCCCGGGACCGACCAACGTCGCATGTGTGACTCCCGCGGCACCCGTCTCTGTGATCTGCACAGTCCCCACCACCACCAGTACCACCAGTACCACCAGTACCACCACTACCACCACTACCACGAGCACCACGACTCCTGCCGGTGCCACCCAGCATGACCCAGCGCGCAACGCTGGTCCAACGGCCCCACACACAAGCAGGGTGAGTGGGCCACAAACACAGGCAACGGGACAACTGCCAATCAGGCGACCCACACACCGCCGGTCAGAGGAGGGACAGCTACCCGAGCCAGTGGCACAGTCCCTACAAGCTCTTGCCAGGTGCCAGGCCTCATACGACCGGTCCCAGGCAAACGCTGATCGTGTTCACGAGGACTCAGTGGACAACACCAACAGCCTGCGCGAGATCTCTGGCATCCTTGGCCAGATGTTGGTGATCATGGGCCAGCAGGCAACGATGTGGAGGGAATGGGTTGCCCGGAACAACCCCCCCCCTCCTCCACCATGTGTGTCAGCGCCACCGCCACCGTCACCTCCGCCTCCCCCGTCGCCTCCGCCTCCGCCTCCACCGCCGCCACCACCACCTGAGCCCCTGGCGACGGATGTGGCCCATCACCAACCTGCCCTCCCAGCTGCCTCTGTACCACCTCCGAGACGGAGGGGGCGGCCGAGGCAGGAAGTTGCTGAGAGCAGTGTTGGAGCGCCAGGCACACGCTCCAAGAGGGGACGACCTTGACAATGCCACTGCCTGTGCCAGACATTCACCCTGCAAACCATCCTGTCCCACATAGACAATCATTGCCACTGGTCTGCTGGACTAGCCTGACACCCCCCAATGTGGTGTCAGCACGGACATTTCATCTGCCATTACCTACAACTCCAACTCCCTCCCTCCCACTTACTTGTATATATTCACCAGCACAAAAGCACAACCTGTCAATAAATTGCATTTACTCACACAATGATGTTTTGCCTCCATGTTTATTCACATGATTGCCATCAGATACAGACGTAAACAGGTACAGGGATCATAGTCGCACATGATCATGGCGCTGCGGGAGTGACCTAGAGAAAACCAGAGACAGCAAACACACGTCAGTAAAGAGATTCACACACATCACAACACAATGCACAGCAACATTACACAAACGACAACCATCACACAAGCATGGGATGGGAGCACACACATCATGGACACTCCTATGTCCAAAGACATGAAGACACACATGTGCAACCATCACAAACCACACCCAGCTGAATAACCCCATATCCACACAACACCAGAAAACATACATGAGGCATTGTCAACCGCCACTAGAGGTAGATACTCACATTCAAGGGAAGTAGCGATCAATGAGCTGGCGCCTCTGGTCCACACCTTCCTCCTCACCACTATCCTCATCAGTCGACATGGGTGGGATGGGAGGCCGAGGAACTCCTTCGTCTTCAGGGTCCAACAGCAGTTCAATGTCATTGCGTACTGCCAGGTTGTGGAGCATGCAGCAGGCAATCACGATCTTGCATACTTTTCCTGGTGAGTAAGGCAGTGCCCCTCCGGTCTTATCGAGGCACCGAAACCTAGACTTCAGCAGTCCAAAGGTACGTTCGATGACTCTCCGTGTCCTTCCATGTGCCTCATTGTACCGCATTTCACCCGCCGTCCTCGGATTACGTAGGGGACTGAGGAGCCAGGGCCGGTTTGGGTAAGCCGAGTCGCCTATGTAGGGGGATGACAGAGACAAACATCAGAACAAGATATGGTGGGTACCCCATGCAACACAGAGATCACAAGAGTCCCCACTGCACACTCACCAACAAGCCACGCTTGACCGGGTGGCAGATTTGCCATGAGTCGTGGGACATTGCTGGTTCGCATGATGTGGGCGTCATGTGCGGATCCAGGAAATCTTGCACACACATGGGAGATGATGTTGCTCGCCAGGCACACCACCTGCACGTTCAGCGAATGAAAGTGTTTCCGATTCCTGAACACTTGTTCGCGTGCCCGTGGTGGAATGAGCGCGATGTGCGTGCCATTATTATTATTATTAAGCAACTTGTATCGCGCAAACTAAACCCGAAGGTGTCAAGGCGCCTGTGCCATGGCGGTTGTGTTCATGGCCGGGCACGGCGGATGTTCATGGGCCGGCCGCTCCGGCCGGTGTACGGTGGATGATGCAAGGTGACTGTAAGGGGGGTCATGAACTGGCATGTCCATTGAGTACATCTGCAGGGTGTATAGGCCTGCACCTCCCCCGCTGTGTACGTGCCCCGCCATGGAGGCGCCAGTGATAGTACATTGTTGCAACTGAAGCATCCGTGCCTGAAGCTTGCACGTGCGGTTGCCGATGTGTGCCCGTCACGGTCCCTGCACATGCAGCCAATGGGAAGAGGGACGCTGGCCGCATACGGCCAATCGCAAGTAGCGGAAGCTGTGCACCGCAACAACAGGGCCAGTCATTGGCCCATTTCACGATCACGCTCCCAGGGCTGACCAATTGCTGGCGACGTATGCCACTGACACGTGCTGAGGGCCCTATATATGTGTCTTGGCCAACATGAAACTTCCTACCCTGGGGACCAGTGCTGCCTGTGACCATCACCTCGACCTGCTGCTGCTGCTGAGCTGACCACCGACTGCTGCCTGTGACCATCACCTCGACCTGCTGCTGCTGCTGAGCTGACCACCGACTGCTGCCTGTGACCATCACCTCGACCTGCTGCTGCTGCTGAGCTGACCACCGACTGCTGCTCTAGTGCCATACTCCGTGATCTTGCCATGTCGAGAGGCAAAGAGATCCGGTCTCGACCCTTCACCGCCGCGGAGCTTGATGTCCTCGTGGACGGTGTACTCCGCAACTATGGACGCCTCTACGGCGCACCGGGACGGGTGGTAAGTGCAGTGTGGGACATGTTGGTGTGCATGAGGGGGCCAAATGATCAGGCCTATTTATATCTTAGCTGTGTAGTGTGGGCTAGACATATGTTCCTGATTGTGCATGGCTGCTGACAGTAACGTCTTGCCCCTATGTGTGTGACAGGCCACCTGTCCACTGACTTAAACCCTTTTGTCTCCCATCATGGTAGGTCAAGCTGCACCTTCGCAAGGACCTGTGGAGGACCATAGCACGGGAAGTACGGGCATTGGGGGTGTGCAACAGACGACATACACACTGCCACAAACGCTGGGACGACATTTCCAGGCTGAGCAAGAATGTAGCGGAAGCAACACTGGGCCTGATTCCAAGGACGCCCCGTCTGGCCCGACGCTCCATGACCCCTCTCATGCACCGTATCATTGCAGTGACGCATCCTGAACTGGCCGAACGTCTGAGTGCCGATCAACAGCAAACTAGCGGTGAGCATACTGTCTGTGTAGGAAACTTGTGAGTGCTATGCATGTATTGGTGCACAGACACACCATTGAGTTCCGTGTTGCGTATGTATGCCTGTGATGGCATTTTGGTCCCATTGGGTGGTACTCATTTGACATCCAGGTCCGCCATGTTGACACGCCACTTGCTTAGTAGTTGAGTGTTAAAGCACATCCCCTAGTGGTCCATGTCCCCATGGCAGAAAATGTGAGGATGACTGGTAGGGGTGGGCCATGTGCAGGCTGAGGGCTCATGAACCTTTGTCTGCTATGTGATTTGGCTATCCTGTTCCTTCTGTACGTGAGTGTGCCCATGACTCACACATCTTTTCTGTGCATTTCAGCTTTGACAGAGGACACTCAGCCACAGACGGTGGAGAGTAGCCGAGGAAATGAGTCCGGCTCAGACTTCGCACACACGCAGACTGACACGGAGGAGGCCAGCGCCGGAGAGGGGGACAGGACCGTCCCTGAGGACTCGCATGTGGAGACACCATCGTCCTCCTCGTCGGACACTCTTGGTGAGCCTGCACTGTTGTCACAGACTGGGAGTGGGCACTCATCACCTTCTGTCGGAAGACAGCACACAGGGCCCACACTTCCGCCAACTGCACCATGTATTGTTCGTGGCCGAAGGAGTAGGGGGAGCAGAGTGGCGTTCGGTGCAGGCACCGCTGCCCCTGCCACGGTGAGCCAAAATGCACTGTGTGCTGAGGCCGTTGATCTGCTGCGACAGCTGTGTGTGGGTCAGACCAATATGACAAATGCTTTCCAGGATCATGATAGGAAGTTGGGGCAGGTGGTGGCATTCATGGAAGGGATGCATGGCGATCTTGCAGGTCTACACAGGACAGTGCAGTCATTGGCAAGCAGTGTGTCGTCTGCAATAGTACAGTCGAATGAACAGGGTGCTACTTCTGTTTCCCCATCTACACCGCTGGATGTCTCAGGGGGTAGTGATTATTCAGAGCAGGACTCAAATACAGGTTATTGCACTAGAAGCAGCGTCAGACAGCACGTCAGGGCACGCAGGGCACAGACCCCATCCCCTAGATCAGCTAAATCTGTTCACGTAGACGACGTCAGATGCACTGGAGTACACACACAGGATCCACAAGTGTTGTTGGGGGACATGCCTTCCGGAGCTACACAGGCATTCAACACGAAAGGTACTCCGAAGGCAAGGGATACTCACATGTCCATGGACTGTTCCTTGGACAAGGCCAGTCAGAAGACTAAGGCACCTACTAAGAGCAGGGAGACTCCCAAGAGCAGGCCCACAGCAGAGGTAAGGGACACTCCCAAGGACAGTGAGAAGACTAAGGCACCTACTAAGAGCAGGGAGACTCCCAAGAGCAGGCCCACATCAGTGGATAGGAACACTCCCAAGGACAGTGAGAAGACTAAGGCACCTACTGAGAGCAGGGAGACTCCCAAGAGCAGGCCCACATCAGTGGATAGGAACACTCCCAAGGACAGTGAGAAGACTAAGGCACCTACTGAGAGCAGGGAGACCCCCAAGAGCAGGCCCACAGCAGTGGATAGGAACACTCCCAAGGACAGTGAGAAGACTAAGGCACCTACTGAGAGCAGGGAGACCCCCAAGAGCAGGCCCACAGCAGTGGATAGGAACACTCCCAAGGACAGTGAGAAGACTAAGGCACCTACTAAGAGCAGGGAGACTCCCAAGAGCAGGCCCACAGCAGTGGATAGGAACACTCCCAAGGGCAGCGACACACACAGGGAGCAGGTGTCTGCTGGAGGCAGGTGCACCACAGACGACAAGTCTGCTGGCAGGAACAGGGCGGCGAGCAGGGCACAGGCTACATCCAGAGACAACACTCCACCTAAGGATAAGGCACATCCTACGGACAAGGCATCTAGCATGGACAATGGCGCAATCAAGGACAGGCATACTTCACCCCTGGCTGCACTGAGGCTGATGTTTTCTACTAAACGCCAAACTGATGTCTCCGCGGCGGAGTCCCCCCATACCTCCACTCCCATCCAGGCCAGTCAGAAGCAGAGGAGGGTGTCCCCTGTTGTTGCATCCCCCATTACACATCATTCCGAGTCCAGGCGGCAGGCACAGAGCAAACGACAAGCAGGCTCCAGCACGTCCCCCGAAACCAGATCCCCGGCAGCAGTTGCTCCACCTATACTGGGTGGTGATTCTTTGGAGTCCCCACCACTTGGCAGTCCTGTCCTGTCCAGGGTGCACTCACACCTCCCTAAGAAACGCAGACACACACCATTGACACCTGCAAACCCCGATTTGGCTCTAGGTGAGCTATCCCCAGCTCCCAGGCCCACCCTGCCTCCTGGCCCATACAGCCCTGTGGCTCATCATTTCAGTTGTCCCAGTGGCGCCGGTGCAGTTGACTCTCATGTATCAGATGGTGGCACAGTGTCAGTTGTGCCCTCTCCTGTTGCAGGTCCTGGCAGTGTATCTGGGTCTATGGCTCACGTGTCAGTTAGAAGATCTGTGGCTGTGTTGCACACTCCTGTTTCTGGTGCTGGCAGTCTGTCTGGGTCAGTGGCTCACGTGTCAGTGACTACATCTGTGGCTGTGTCTCACACTCCTGTTGCTGGTGCTGCCAGTGTGTCTGGGTCCGTGGCCCATGTGTGTGTCACTCGGGCTGTGGCTGTGTCTCACACTCCTGTTGCTGGTGCTGCCAGTGTGTCTGGGTCCGTGGCCCATGTGTGTGTCACTCGGGCTGTGGCTGTGTCTCACACTCCTGTTGCTGGTGCTGCCAGTGTGTCTGGGTCCGTGGCCCATGTGTGTGTCACTCGGGCTGTGGCTGTGTCTCACACTCCTGTTGCTGGTGCTGCCAGTGTGTCTGGGTCCGTGGCCCATGTGTGTGTCACTCGGGCTGTGGCTGTGTCTCACACTCCTGTTGCTGGTGCTGCCAGTGTGTCCGAGGCAGGTAGTTCACGCAGTCCCCCCTGATTCTGTGATGTGACGTGCTGTACACTTCACTCAAATGTTAATTCACATGGTGTGTCCATTGAGAACTGCGTGGCACTCTTGTGGTCCCTGTGACGGGTTGGTAGGGACACGTAGTTGTGCTGCCTCTGATGTACCTGCTCTGTAATGCACAATGCCCTGTTGATGCTCTGATACTGCATACTGGCCTCTCGTTACCTGCCTATGATGTACCTGCTCTGTACTCTACAATGCCCTGTTGATGCTCTGATACTGCATAGTGGCCTCTCGTTACCTGCCTATGATGTACCTGCTCTGTAATGCACAATGCCCTGTTGATGCTCTGATACTGCATGCTGCCCTCTCGTTACCTGCCTCTGATGTACCTGCTCTGTTGGCCACACTGCCCTGTTGCTGTTCTGATACTGCATTCTGCCCTCTCATGTGCTGCCAGTGATGTGACTGTTCTGTGCAATGGACTGTTGATGCACTTGGCCCCTCTCACGTGCTGCCTCTGATGGAGCTGTTCTGTGCAATGGACTGTTGATGCACTTGGCCCCTCTCACGTGCTGCCTCTGATGGAGCTGTTCTGTGCAATGGACTGTTGATGCACTTGGCCCCTCTCACGTGCTGCCTCTGATGGAGCTGTTCTGTGCAATGGACTGTTGATGCACTTAGCCCCTCTCACGTGCTGCCTCTGATGTACCTGCTCTGTACTCTACAATGCCCTGTTGATGCTCTGATACTGCATACTGCCCTCTCGTTACCTGCCTATGATGTACCTGCTCTGTACTCTACAATGCCCTGTTGATGCTCTGATACTGCATACTGCCCTCTCGTTACCTGCCTATGATGTACCTGCTCTGTACTCTACAATGCCCTGTTGATGCTCTGATACTGCATACTGGCCTCTCGTTACCTGCCTATGATGTACCTGCTCTGTAATGCACAATGCCCTGTTGATGCTCTGATACTGCATGCTGCCCTCTCGTTACCTGCCTCTGATGTACCTGCTCTGTAATGCACAATGCCCTGTTGATGCTCTGATACTGCATACTGCCCTCTCGTTACCTGCCTATGATGTACCTGCTCTGTACTCTACAATGCCCTGTTGATGCTCTGATACTGCATACTGCCCTCTCGTTACCTGCCTATGATGTACCTGCTCTGTACTCTACAATGCCCTGTTGATGCTCTGATACTGCATACTGGCCTCTCGTTACCTGCCTATGATGTACCTGCTCTGTAATGCACAATGCCCTGTTGATGCTCTGATACTGCATGCTGCCCTCTCGTTACCTGCCTCTGATGTACCTGCTCTGTAATGCACAATGCCCTGTTGATGCTCTGATACTGCATGCTGCCCTCTCGTTACCTGCTATGTTGTACCTGCTCTGGTGCCCACTTTGCCCATGTTCACGCATACACTGTGATTTGACCCCTATTATTTGACAATAAAGGTAGTCTATCAAGTCTCGTGGTCTGTCGTTGTCATTCCTGCTTGCGTCCTGCTAATGTGTATTCGTATATGCTTCTCATCAGTGGTTTCGGTAACATGACACTCCCCCTCCCTACGTCACGTCCCTTGCTGGTATTCCCCTCCAGACAGCCAATGGTTTGTACCTTACCTGCGTCGTCGTCCATAGTAGGCCATGACTAGGACGTGGTGGATCGCGAAGAGCATCGGGAAAGCGTGTAGCGCCGGGTCCATGGTGGTGGTCAGCTTGCGGTGGGTATCTCGGCTGTGTCACCTATGTTCGCTGTGGGGATTCCGCCGTGTTAAGACAGGTTGTTTTTCCGCAGCGGTTTTATGTGTGTTTTCCGCCATCTTGATTTGGGGGACGGTCTTCGACGTCAGTGCGTACGGCGGAGCGTTTGGATGTGTTCCGTCCGCCGCGTGGTCGTGTGTAGTTGGCCGGCGGAGCGTGTTTTTCCGTCGCGGACGGAAATTTGACACGTTTTCCTATCCTGATATGGCGGACGGAGTATCCGCGGCAGGCGGACACGGAAAAGGCTTTTTCCGCCTACTCCAGGGCCGCGGTGGCTCTTCCGTCCGCCATCCTGATCGACCCCTTTGTATTTTGCTTTTATCAGTCCTCAATTTTCAATAAATACAATGCAACAAGGAACATCTTTCTTCCATAATTTGCTGTTGCAATCTTTCAAGAAAAAAACAACATTGACCACTACATTAGCATAGCAGTTGACACCTTTTTCATTTTGCTTGCAATCACAACATTATCTTGTTTTTTCCCTTCTCTATACCTTCACTACAGAAATTGTCATACCTTCTTATACGATCTATCACATGATTTTCAAACACAGGATATTTACCTAAATTGGGAGCATAAGCTCTTCTTAACCTATTATACTCTTTTACACAGTTTGCATTTGCAGTCATTTTTGTCTCATCAAAATCAATCAAATACAATCCAAATAAAGGATGGTGGGCGGATTGCCCCCGCCAGGCTGGCGGTAGCCACTGCCGGCCTGGCGGGGGCAATCCACCGCCATCCTACCTAAATGACCCCCTGCCACATTAGTATGGCGGGGGGACCACGACGGACGGTAAGACCGTCTGCCGCTTTTCCGCCCGGTCGCCATGCGACCGGGGCGGAAAAGGTCTAATATGGTGGCGGTGTGGAATAGACACCGCCAGCCCTATTAGGATGGGCTGTTTCAGATGCCTTTCCATGGTGGGGATGCCGCCACGGAAAGGCATGTGGTCTTCACTTTGGGGGCCCCCTGTGGTCCCCCAGAGTGAAGGAGATGTGGGGGTGCACATGGGGGGTACCTATGGTACCGCCCCATTTCAAAGTGCAACATGGCAGGCACCGCGCGGTGCCTGTCATGTTGTGCTTTGAAATGCACAACACAAATTTTTAGCACTGCAGCGGGAGGTGCTTTCAGCACCGCACGCCGTAATGTTAAAAATGCGGGATGCAACCGCCACTGTGGCGGGTGCATCCTAATTCCACTGAGGGGACCCCCGCCATTATGGCAGATGGTCCATTCCCACGACCAGATGGCGGGCGGACAAAGTCCGTCCGACATCCTAATCGGCCCCATAGTTCTGACTTGGGACAAAGCAACATATGCCATACCCTCTTTAAACATGGTACTTCCAATGTTCACCAAAGCATTGTCTACACCCAAACCTTGAGATTTATGTATAGTCACTGCATATGCCAGAGAAACTGGAAACTGTTTTCTACAGACATATAAATCTTTAACAAGCGGAAAACGAAATGAACAACGACCAATTTGTTTCACTTCTTCAATCTGATCAAATTAAATTTTTAAGAATCCAATTCCATCTTTATTCCGATAATCAACAAAATGCACAACTTTGCCCGTTACTCCATTAACTAAACCTTTTACTACATCCAAATTACACCTTAGAAGTACCCGACAGTTTATACATGCATATTAATTATTTTCTAAACCATCAGTTTTGGACATCAATTTTTCTAAAGAATCTAATATCATTTTCAATTTTTCTGTCAAAATAATAGTGATATTTCAAAAATAACAGAATCCAGGCAACTTAAGGGTCCTGTAGGGTAACAGGTTCGGCAACACAGAAGATAACAAAAGCTACAGTGTACTGGGCTAATAACGACAAAATAAGTTAAAAAATATGTTGTTTATTTATTATAAAAAACATAGAGACACATTATAAATAAAACCAAAATGAATATCACATAAACAGTAAATAACAATATATGTCAAATGATATAAGGCATATAATAATACAGATACAATACATATACAATAAAAATTAATACAGAATTTGGTTGTAAAAACAACAAAGTGGGTTAAATAGTGATCCCTTCATGCTCTATTTTATCAATAGCTTCCATTTTTATTATGTCTTCATTTTCCAGCTTCTAAAGTTGTTAATTGAATATAGAACACTCATGCAGTATTGGCATTAGGCAGAGAACAGATTTGCTTTCTGCAATTTTCATATATATTTTCTCAGGAACTATATTTTCATATGGAAAAAAAATTGGAAAGTAATCATGTCTGTAAAGCTTCTTTGCCATGTCCTGTCAGTAGTCCAATTCTTATACCTTGAAGAATACTTCCATAATCAACATAATTTGCCTGTCGCATATTTGTAATGAGTTCTTTGTATTCAAAATATGACTAAATGTTAACGTTTCCAACGCTACCCAAAGGCTTTCAGGTGTCTTCATGCACAAGAGTTTTAAATACTGGTTGTCCTTTTATGGGAGTAAGTTGCAGTAGATCTCCAAAAACTATGATATGTTTTCCACCAAATAAGACATTGTACTCTGTTTTAAGAATTTGCTGCATTCTTAAATGCACAAGAGCAAGCATTACTTTTGAGACCATGATTACCTCATCAATAATCAGAAGTTTCATTTTTTAAGCACTCTAGAAACTTCATAACAAGCATCTCCAGATAACTTATGATATTCCAATTTGTTTTCATGCTCCACAGGTAGCATAAATAAACGATGCAATTTAATTCCTTCTAATGAGCAGTTACAGTACAAGACAAATGTGAGTCTGTTTTTTTGTAGATAAGTGGTCTTTACTTTAATTAGGAAACTTTTTCCCATTCCAGCTTGACCACTGACATATATTCGAATAGGTTGAAATGATGTGCATGTGCATTCTTTCTTTTCATGAGGTAATCCATGCTCAACCTTTTCTCTCACTTCCTGATATATTGCTTACTATTCAACATTTAGTTGTTCTTCCAAGTTTGCCAAGTCCATTACATCTTCTTGAGCTTGATGCATTGCTGCATCCACCTTATTCATGGCGATTGCTGCTTCATTTTCAACAATTGGTTGTCCTAGAGGATCTTGACTCAGTGGAGCAGAACTTTGACTGTCTTGAGAACTGTCTATAGCAATCTCAGCTGCAATAGTAGCTTCTTGATCAATTTCATCATTCAACATTTTCACATAATTTGCAAAATCAGTACATTCTATAGTATCTTTATAAGCATTAAAGGAATCTTCATAGCGCTGAAAATCTCCAAGTAATTCCAATTCTTAACGCCATGGTTTGAACAGTTGCAAAAGAGCTAAATAGTAAAATTATCTTTTATCAGCAGTGTCGAAACTACATTTCCTGTGATTAAATACATTTCCTTTCCGTTGTTCCACCAAACATCCTTCGGAAACAATAACTGCATATTTTCCTGCATTGATGTTTTCTATAGTATTCCGTTTAAAAGTGTAGTTTTGCAGCACTTTATACAGACATATATTCTCAAGATGATGACTTCTATTTGGATAATATGTGTCCAACATATTTGTTTTCACAATATCTGTACTTTCTGGATATTTTTCTGCTAAATATTCGATTTCTTGAACAGATTTCAGTACCCGATTTTGATTTGCAGCAAGAGCTAGACTCACCCAAATAATTCTTCTAGATTTTGAGTATAGACTTGCAGATGATAACTGATCTGACGCTCCAATGTCTCAATAGGATAACATCTTCAAACTGAAACTGTATAATTTCTTACTTAGACTCTTCTCGTGAGAAATCTCTTCTCACATATCTTTCAATTCTGTCTTTTATGATTTTGTAATGTAGGAGGTTACATATTGAGCAACAGCAATGGAATTGTCTGCATTGTACTGTATATCCACGTTAGCATTTCACATTGACTGAATAACCGGATTGTAATTATTTATGTATTTGAATTCTTCGCTTCTTCTCAAATTGTAGGTATTTTTTGGAGACTTTCTTATAATGTTATGTCGCATAGCTGACATAAAACTGTTTACTCTTCCTTTGGATATTACAGGACGTGGAAAACCAAAATGACATTTGGTATAAAACTTATCCTTAGACTTGTACTTTCGTCGACAGTATTTTCCACATCGATGGCTTTGGAATCATAAGACTTGTTGTCTTAAGTTGTTTTCTTCTTTGCTTTCTGGAATGGCACATGTGGCAAGTTCTTCAATAAAATATAAAACAGTATCATCGGAATCTGTTCCGAACTTGGGGGCATCCTTGATCCATAACAGCATATGTATATGAGGAGCACCTCTTGCTTGATACTCCTTTCTCCAAAAGAAATCCACAACTTATCCAAGAGGAGGATTATTTTTTATTGCAGATAAAAGACATCATCGCTTCAAATCTATGATTGAAATACCTACATACATTAACAGGAACCAAAGAGCATAATTCTCCTGGTGTCTTGTATTCAATATTTTATATATTCGAATTGGCCTCTCGAAGAAATTCAAGTAAATCATCCCAAGCGTATTCAGCACAGCTTAGGGTAAGGAACCATCTAGGAGTTCCTAAGGGGCATATTACCAACAAATAGCGATATTTATCGCTAATTAGGGTTAGCGGCAATATTTTTATCGCTGTGCTTCACCAGTTTTTATCGCTAAGATAACTTGCTATTAGCAAGGTTTATCTAAAAAGCGATAAAAATCAGGCGAAATGCAAGAATATCGCTGAGAATACAGCGATATTCATGCATTCATGCATTAGCGAAAAATGCTCGTAGCCATGATATCCACCTCCCATTGGATAACATGGCTAAGAACTGGTCTGAGCAGGCGTTGGTTTTTGGCGATAGTGGGAATATTTCCATCGCTACGCCTGCCTTGCTAATAGGCGAAAGCGACGTTAGCGACTGCTTTCAATTGCTAACAGGTTGGGTACGCCCACTTTGCATGTCATTAGCGATAAATATCGCTAACATGCAATGCGGGCCCCAAACCGTTCGCTATCGCCTATATTCTGTCACTAACATCAGTTAGCGACAGCTTGATAATAGAGCGATAGAATTATTGCCACTTAGTGGCTGAAAACGGCAGCTAAACTGGCGATAATTGCCTATCGCCAACCTAGGTAATATGCCCCTAAGTTCCTTAGCATATGCCCCTAAGTTCCTTAGCATATATTTAGGTTCTCCATGACAAAGATACCAATACTCATTAGTGCCACGCTGACATGCTATCAGGTTATTCAGCTGAGATTTTAAATGATCATCTCTCTGGTGCACTATATCCATAAAGTCCCTTGTAGAAACATTTTGCAAATGTACTCCCATTTTCAGTATGTGATTGACTGCATATGAGAGTCCAGACAAGTCAAACAAAAGATGAAATATTTATGGGATACATTGTCAAAATCTTGTTGTCCGATATTCCGATATTCAGATATTCAGATACAGGAATCTGCACATGTCGTTCCTCATACTGTCCTCTTTTTCCTGTTGGGAATAACTGCGGAAAACAATGAGCTTCCAAGCTTTCCTCCCATGCACTCATGGGACTTCCCTTTGCTTTTTTCATTTGGAATACCTCCCCATCACTTCTTTTGAATTAAGTGGATGTACACTATAATGTTCATAGATTTCTTCACTTCTGGACATGTCCACTTTTTCAATTTGTCCAATTGACATTTTCGTATTTTCTGCTAAAAGTATTTCTTCTTCTCCCATATACACATTTTTATAGTACTCATTATTTTTATCAGATACAAAGTTGCCTTTTGCACGTTTCTAACATCCACTAATTCCTGCCAGATTTTCTTACTCTTAGTAGGCACGTCATTAACTAGAATCATTAGTGGTTCATTTTCTACACACTCTACACCAATAGTTTAAAAAATTTTCTCTAAATTTAGAGGTAAATATATAACTCCTCCTTTTAATCCTCTCTGTAAATCTGAAGGAGGAAATGTACCGGTTTTAGGCTCCATACGAACAGTAGCCTGAAATGGGTGCACACCTTGATTAATATGCACAGATCTATCAGGCATTTTATTCTCATCTAATTTATTATAGCAATATTTACAAATACTCTGATCAGAAGCCAAATCAAAACAATTCTCTACCAACAAATAAGTTGCAAATTCCTTCCACATATCATTATTTTGTCTTTAACTTTTTAAATACAGATCAAAACTCCTAGTCTGATTTTTATAGTGAGTTCGTCGACAACAAATACAAGAATAATTTGTCCTTTCACCTGAAATCACCTTAAACTTTGTAATTTCTTCCTCAACATTTCTGGTAGTATTATGTTGCACATTCTCTTCAACATTTTCTTCTATTAATGTTTCAGTTTCTGCACTCTCTTGTTCAGGACCAAAGTAACAAAACTCAATTTCATCACAAATCTTCTTCACATCTGAAACTGACCCACGCAAAAGGGCACTGTTCAACTCATTTAATTTTAGTCCTGGACATTTTGCATAATACAATCTTCTGACTAACTTCTGCATTTGAGTATGATGTTCTGCTAACATCCTGAAATGGTAAAAAACACTTTGACATACGTTCCTAGAAAGACAAGCCAGAGAATGCAAACCAGTATTTTTTCTCACTCTGCAAGGCTCTAGTCCTTGCTACCTCTTTGTTTAACACCTTTATTTACTGTATAGTCGTAAGAAAGTGTGTAAAATATCGATATATTCTTGTTGTACACTACAAATATTACTGTAATCCCAAGTGTACACATGGGCTTTAGTAAGTCTGCCTAGTACTTCATCAGCTAACACTTCTGCATTTCTGGGAACCATTTTCTCTTTCTCAATCGGACAACTATTTCTAACCTCATAAGCTTGACCACTGGTATCAACTGCATGCAATAAATCATTGGTCTGAAAATCACTCTCTTCATTAAAGAAAGGCTCTGAACTTGAACTGTGTTTCCATTCCCCCCAAAAAATCACAAAAATGAATTCTGATTATTGCTCTTTTACTCTTACTTTTGGCCTTCATAAAATGATTGGTTTATTTAGTGATCGAATTCTGTTTAAAACTGAAATAAATAGTTTTCTTTTTACTGCAAAAGCCTTTCGAACTATGGATTCAATATACTTCTTTTTCTTATGAAATAGTGCTCTTTCTCTATATTTTTTACCTCTTTCAGCAAGTTAAGAACCACTTCATTATTAATTTATTTTACAAATTTCTTTATATTGATTTTGCCTTATTTTAGCGTACAACGAATATTTTGACTTTAAAATTACTTTTTTACCTTTCCCTTTCCTCATATAATTTTTTTGAGTTGAGTTTTTGTCACTAGTTTCTACATTCTGCACACTTTTTTAATGAAATACTTTTTTATCTTACCAGAAGATTTTTTATTTCTACCCACATCATGTTGATCATCCAATACTTGTTGAATTTTCTTAAAATGATTGTCCTTTAGGACTCCTTGTCTCTTTCTTGATTTTTCAGGCATGATAACCTTATTTCAATGATGATAAACAATAACTGTAAAAGATTTACATAAATACATGTATTTAAATACATTTATAAATTATACTTTTCTATTACAATACAAACACATTCTATATAAAAAACATTTAACCACTTTCTTTTAATATTATTAATTACAATTGCAATTTAAAGTGAATACATAACTGTATAGGAATACAAACACTGATAGAGTGTTTGTAGCACTGTATGGATACTGACAAAGGAATTGTAGGCCTGAAACACAAGTGGGTAGGTGTTTTGATGACGACATGCATAATGCATATGACTTCATACCAGTCTCAGTGCTAAGGCCCTGGATCACTGCATAAGTACTTATGTACTAATTTTAAAGCACTTATATGTCAGCAAACACAAGAAGTGGTATATTAAGAAGAATTTGCGATAATACCTGCAAAGCACACCTGGGGGCATATTAGCAAGAACCTTGTTAAAAGTATAGCCGTTGTAGCGCCAGGAAACTGCAGCTAAAACTACGATAATGTGCTTGCTAATATGCATTATGGAATTCCAATAGAAGTCCAGGTTATATGCCCTGCACATCTAACCTGGGCTTCTATTGCAATTCTATAACGCATTTCATCGCCGAGACAGCACAGTATTACCAACACGTTATCCAAAGTCGATAAGAAATCCAGCCATACTGGCGATAAGCACGAATATCGAAGAAAATACAGCAATCATTTATGTTCGCAAGTAAAAAGCTTGTTAATATAACAGTGTAGACTTAACATGTCAATTCACCTCCCATATTAAGCATGTTTAAGTCAACTTCAGAACACACGTTAGGATCTGACAAAAAACGTGGTTTGCGTGAGTTTCACTATTGCTCCTAAAATTCACGGCCGCCTTGTAAATACAACACTGTTATGGTACTACCCTCCTCCATGTTCTATTGTCATAAGAACACCTACCTTGTTTCTGGGGACACCTACATTGCATGTCATTGCAGATGCAAGACAAGATGTTAACAAACCGGCTAGTAACATGCGTTAATGCATGTTAGCGCCGCATAGTAAATAGGTCAATGTAATTTTCACCGCATTTTTTGCTTTTATAGTCAAAAATGATGTGAAATGACCCTCGTTAATATGCCCCAATGTGATTCTAGAAAAGCAAGACTACTCCCCGCACAGGATAGGTTTTTAAGCAGTTATGTGTCTGCAAATACATGAAATACCCAAATGCTTCTCTGACAATAGTTCCCAAATGCACACAGACTCACAATGTGATTTTAGACAAGCAACATGATTCTTTAGACTTTACTAAAACACATTTACAACTTTGGAAGAAGTAATATAACTGCACACATTCCACACATTTCAATACTGCACTTTACTCTGAAAGCCTCACTAATTGTGCAAATGCATGAGCAATAATTGCCTTCTAATGCTACTAAAACTTCACAACATAACAGATTTATTTTAAAGCAGTTATTTGTCATCAAACACATGAAGGGGCATATTAAAAACAATGGGGCATATTAGCAAGAACCTTGTTAAAATTATAGCTGTCTTAACGGCAGGAAACTGCCGATAAAACGGCGATAATGGGCTTGCTAATATGTGTTATAGAACTTCAATAGAAGCCCAGGTTAGGTGTTTTGCACATCTAACCTGGGCTTCTACTGTCATAGGTACACCTACCTTGCCTCGGGGAACTCCTTCATTGCAACTCATTGCATATGCACAGCGAGGCGTTAACAAACCGGCTGCTAACATGCATTAATGCATGTTAGCGTCACATAGTAAATAGGGCGATGTAATTTTCACCACATTTTTGGCTTTCATAGCCAAAAATCCGGCGAAATGGCCCTTGTTAATATGCCCCAATGTCATCCTAGACAAACAAGACTACTCCCTGCACATTAGCAGGAGAAACACATTACTCTTATTAAAAACAAAGGCAACTCATACAACCCCTCTCAAATTAATAACTCACCTTTCAAATTGATTTGTAGATGAAGAACTATGTCAGTCACACAAGATTTTCTTAATCAAAATCTCTGTACTACACCGATCTTATGAAAACCAAAAAATGGCAAACATTCCCTCTAATTCTGAGCACATATACATGTAAATATCAAATCACATTGCGTCCCACATTAAGTGAAAACCTAACACACATTTCTATTGGTTACACATTTCCACACATTCAAATTAACATAACTTTGAACCCTACCCACAATCTGTTTACTGCCTGTTACCATAGTAACCATTCATGGAACGCTCAAGTAAGCACACAGGTCACAAGTTCAGCACACAATGTTGCTAATCCAAACAGCAAGTGTGCTTGACTTTTCAAAATATCAGCTTATCATATGTAATGTTCCTTTCAAACAGTTTTTGTTAACTAATAAGAAACATGCTTTTAGAAAAGAGAAACATGCACCCTACATTTCAATGTACAATGTTCTCAAACAGCCAATCATTTCTCTTCTTTCTTCAAAAGTGCATCTTATCCACCATTTTAGAAAAATCTTACTTTTCAAACTGCCAATTCACATTCAGATACCTTCTGAGTACATCCAAACCTCCCTTCAAGATCCTTAGAGTGTGGATTTTGGGACACAGTTATAGACATTAAATGGTTTGGACAGAGAGGGTTAAAGTGGCACTAATTGATGCCATTGGTTAAATCCTTGTTGCATCTCCAACACCCTGACCTCATAATTGTGCACTGTGGTGGCAATGACCTAGGCACTTTGACTGAGGCAGGTCTGGAAATGCTTATGAAGGACACCTTTGGAGAATTAATGTCACTTTTCCCCCAAACTGCCTTTGTCTATTCTAGCATATGCCAAAGGCAGAAATGGAACTGGTCCAATACATTTTGTCCACAGAATGAGAAAACTTAAAAACATGTCAATAAATCGGTTTCTGCTTTTCCCCAAGATTATAGGATGGGGTCCATTTACCACAATAATCTGCGTTTTAATCTGGACGGCATCTATGGGAGAGATGGTGTACATTTTACAGATGAGGGTAACAGAGCCTTCCTCATCAACTTTAGACTCTGCATCAGTACTTACTTGAGTTTCTCCTAGGGGACATCAACTTCCACCTTGAGAACAACACAGACTGCAACACCGCCGCCCTGCTGGACAACCTCGCCAACCTCGGACTCAAGCAACTGGTGAACACCCCTACCCACTACGCCGGCCACACGCTTGACCCCGTATTCTCCTCCAGCAAGCACATCTCCTTCAGCCACTCCACCGGACTGCACTGGACAGACCACAGCTGCGTCCACTTCAACTTCAGGAGAACCACGACCCAATACCACCCGCAACAGGTTCCCCGCAGAATCTGGAGCAAGATCACCGCCGACCAGCTCACCACCACCCTCAGCCAGAACCCGCCCACCAACACGACGGACCCCGAGGAAGCAGCCCGCAACCTCACACAGTGGCTCACCGACTGCGCCGATGAGCTCGCACCACTGATGAACCCTCCCAGCAGACCTGGCAGCAGGAAGGCCTCATGGTTTACCATCGTCCTCAAAAACTCCAAGAAAACCTGCCGCACCCTCGAGAAAGCCTGGCGCCATGAGCAGACAGCAGAACACATGACCGCCCTCAAGAACGCCACCCGCAAACACCACTAGCTGATCCGCACCACCAAGAAGACAGCATTCAAAGAATGACTGGACAACAACACCCACAAAAGCAAGGAGCTCTTCAGCATCGTTAAAGAGCTCTCCAACCCCAGCACCTGCAACACCGACATCACTCCCTCGCAAGACCTCTGCGACTCTCTCACCACGTTCTTCCACCGCAAGATCGCCAGCATACACAACAGCTTTGGCGCACAAACCAAGCACCCAACCACCGAACCAGAGCCCCCCACCACCACCCTCTACACCTGGACCCCTGTCAGCACCGAAGACACCACCCGCATGATGAACACCATCCACTCCGGCTCCCCTACCGACCCCTGCCCACACCACATCTTCAACAAAGCCGACTCCATCATCGCACCCCAACTCCGGAACATCATCAACAGCTCCTTCGCATTCGCCACCTTCCTGTAGAGCTGGAAACATGCCGAACTGAGCGCCCTCCTGAAGAAACCCACTGCGGACCCCACAGACCTGAAGAACTTCCGCCCCATCTCGCTCCTCCCCTTTCCAGCCAAAGTGACCAAGAAGACCGTCAACAGACAACTCTCCACCTTCCTCGAGACCAACGGATCCCTCGACCCCTCACAGTACAGCTTCCGAGCAAACCACAGCACTGAGACCGCCCTCATCGCAGCCACCGACGACATCAGGTCCCTGCTCGACAATGGGGAAACGGCTGCCCTCATCCTCCTGGACTTCTCAGCAGCCTTCGACACCGTATGCCACCGCACCCTGATACAATGCCTCAGCAACACCGGAATCCAAGGAGCGGCACTGAAGTGGATCATCTCGTTCCTCGCCAGAAGAACCCAGAGAGTCCGCCTCCCCTGTTCCGATCCGCGGCCACTGAAGTCATCTGCGGCGTCCCGCAAGGATCCTCACTCAGCCCCACCCTCTTCAACGTCTACATGAGCCCTCTCGCAGCCATCGCCCGCCATCACAACCTCAACATCATCTCCTACGCCGACGACGCCCAGCTGATCCTCTCCCTCACCAACGACCACAAAACGACCAAGGCCAACCTCCAGGAAGGAATGAGAGACGTCGCAGAATGGATGAAGATCAGCCGTCTGAAACTGAACTCAGACAAGACGGAAGTCCTCATCCTGGGACCATCTCCCTCCGCCTGGGACGATTCCCGGTGGCCCCCTGCCCTGGGCAGCGCACCCAAACCAGCGGACCACGCACGCTACCTGGGCTTCATCCTGGACTCCTCCCTCACGATGACCAAGCAAGTGAACGCCGTCTCATCTTCCTGCTTCAACACCCTGCGCATACTCCGAAAGATCTTCCGATGGATCCCCACCGAAACCAGGAAGACGGTCACCCAGGCCCTCGTCACTACCCGCCTGGACTACGGGAACACCCTCTACGCCGGAACCACAGCCAAACTCCAGAGAAGACTCCAGCGCATTCAGAACGCCTCAGCACGACTCAGCATGACTCATCCTGGACATCCCCCACCGCAGCCACATCTCTGACTACCTGAAAGACCTTCACTGGCTCCCCGTCAACAAGAGGATAATGTTCAGACTCCTCACCCACGCACACAAGGCTCTCCACGACACGGGCCCGAAGTACCTCAACAGCCGCCTCACATTCTACACACTGACCCGCCAGCTCCGATCCGCCAGCCTCGCCCTTGCCTCCGTCCCACGATTTTGGAAATCCACCATCGGAGGAAGATCCTTCTCCTACCTGGCGGCCAAGACGTGGAACTCCCTCCCCACTCAACTACGGCTGACCCTGGACCATCTCTCCTTCAGGAAACAACTCAAGACCTGGCTGTTCGAGCAGTAGAGCCCCCCCCCCCTCAGCGCCTTGAGACCCTCTCGGGTGAGTAGCGCGCTATACAAATTTCTGTGATTGATTGATAGGTACCAAAATCTCTGAATAAACACAAGGGCTCTTTTTAGAGCCACCTAACATCTAAACACATAAGCTTGATATATATATGAAAAATATTACCTTTTTTTCCTTGGAGTCACGCACCCAACGCATTCACACCAACGACCCGCACTGAGCGCTGCACGGGGTGTGAAACTCCTTATTTCCTTGTAAAAAAAAATAATTACCACCTATCACTAATTTCTATTCTCCCTGGGAACCCCATCCTCCGGGGCCTATACTCAATGTTACGGACCATGGGGGGAGCCCCAATGCCCCACACGGTCCCAGAGTACTCCCTGCATCCTTCGGGAGCCGGCATTGCTTTTCCACACGTAGAGCTGCTAACATGCAGCTCCCCATGTGGAAAACTAATCTCGTTTGCATATTGAAACAGAGAATCCAAACTAAAATTGCTATGACAGGGCGGGAACCTGAGCTCCGCCCTGCCATAGCAAACAGCAAGGTCCCGGGTATGGGCACACCGAGACACTGCAGGAGTCCCCCTGGGGGGAAACGCTCCCCAGGGCCCTCCATGACTCCAAGAGGAGGGCCACGCAGCCCCCCTCCCACAATATAAAAAGCCCCAAGGGATGGCGATGCCCAGGGCTAGAAGGCCCCCTCTGAGCCCCCCATTAAATACATATTTTTTTGCCCCCAGGATTTGGCCCCCCAGGAAGCTAATTTTTAAACAAGCCGAGAGAGCATGCTTCGTTTTTTGTTTTTTTTTACGGCGGATCCATGCACACAGCGCACATTTTTACGTTTTTTCAACAAAAAAAATATTTTTGGTGGGACCCTCTAAGTAGGTCTAGAGGATCATGATATTTCTACCCTGCCCCTTTATACATTTTGCACACTTACTCCACTGATTTCTTGACCCTCGCTTCTACTGAGGCACAACATGGCTGCCAACACTTCCTAGTTTGGAATGTTACCAAACAGTTGACAGCCAATTAACATGCAGCTCGTGATCATAAGGGTGGGCTCACGATGCGCGGATCCACCACGGCCATTGATATATCTATGATTTTTCTTTTGATATTCTCAGCAACTACTGAACAAATTTACACCACTTAACCAAAAGACACAAGTCTGAATCAAGCTCTACCTCTTTGCCAAATTTGGTGTAATTCCGTTCAGCAGTTCGGGCCGTTGTCGCAATTAAAGGTTCCAATGGAAAATTGCATGGGGAACACACGTTTTGTGACCCCCTTTTTTCTCAGCCCCCGCTTCACAAATCAACTTTAGACTTTCAGGATAGGGGCGGACAGTAGCTTTGTCAACCGGTGACCAAGTCATTGGATGGTTCATCAATGATGTCATTTGAGATATCATCAGTGATGTCATAGATGATGACAGAGAATATTTATAGCTGTTGAATTTCTCTTTTTTTATTCAAAACATTAATGTTGTCACTAACCTATTCACTTAACTATAATGTCACTTTACCCATTGTTTTTCTCAGTGAATTTCTATAGTGTGTGCTTTTTTGTCATTTGGTGTAAGTCCGTTCAGTAGGTTTTGAGATATTAAGGGTAAAAAATAATTGTATATTTTGGCAGTTGAGCTCACAAGTGTCCCGCAAGCATCCTGTGAGATTTCAAAATCGAAAAATGAAAAGTGTGATTGGTCGAGAGGCCAATATTCCCCGTAAGCCTTCACACTCACGTAGGAGCGAGAATCTCCGGCAAGTCTTGCAAGAGCGAGCACACAGATTGGCTGGCTGTTGAAATGTTAAAAATTAAATGGCTGTCATTACTTTTTACTGTGAAAAATTGGAGGTGTTGTGGAAATTAGGTAAAAATCTATATAAGGGCAGCAGAACAGACGTATCTAAGGGATAACTACTGTGGATAATAAATGTACATTGTTTTAAATTACTTTTTATGATCTCACTTGACTCTCACAGGATCATAAATAGAAAAAAGGAGTATAGGAGCTCTCAATACATTCTTTTAATAAGAATGGATATTGTGGTCCTTGTTTTTGAGAGGGATTCTCTGAGAAATAATTATTTTGATGATTAGAAGGTTAAATGTTTATTTAACAAAAAGTTACGCCCTTGATTTGTGAAAACTAGGAAGGAGTGGGTGATTTTTTTAATCCACTCTGCTATCAACACTTGTTATGAATGATGGATCTTACTGGAGAAGGTGTTTATCAGACTCTATTATTTATGCTCAATGGTTTCAGAAGAATTGCAAGTAGAGCTAAGGCTCATCCACACACCCTAATATGCACACACATCTTCCGAGATAGAGGTCTAAAAATAGAGTCCAGTCCTTCTCCACATCCTACTACATACAACCATCATTACAGAGAAGGTCTCACCAGAGAGGCCAGTCCTTCCACACACCATACTACACACATCCTTCATCTGAGGGAGAGGTCTGGAAGGACATCCCAGTCCCTCATCACACCCTACTATGCACACCTATCATTACAGAGAGAGGTCGCAACGGAGAGACCAGTCCCTCCACACATCTTTACATCTGGTATTTAGTTGCTGTTTCTTTTCTCATCGTGGAATACTTAATTCCTTCTGTGATTACATTATATCATTGCTTCTGGTGTTTTTTTTTTGTATGTCTGTTCTATCTGGCATTTCGCTTTTGGCTGTGTTTTGTACAATTCACTGATATGATTATTGCTTACACTGTAAACAGATTTCTTCTCAGCTAATCTGTGTGGACAAACGTAGGGAAAGAAGACGGGGTGAGCCTTCATGATTGCAGCAGCTCATCTATGGAACAATCTTCCAGACACCCTGAGATATTCCCCAGCCTACTGTACATCAGAAAGGCACTAAAAGCCAGCCTGTCTGTTCCCTAAAGTTGTGAAACATTACTGAACATTGTCTTTTAGCAAGCATGATTTGTGCGCATACTGTTAGAATCGTTTCCTCTACCTCTCCTGAAATTCTCCGAGTGCCAGGATGCCTGGTAGGTGACAGAATGCTTTATAAATGAGAACTATAAATAAATAATAAATATATTTACGTAACATATTATTGTTGTGCAATTGCACAGTTTTGATAAGTCAACAATACGTTTTACTACTGTGATAAGTGTGTTGCACTGCACCTCACATGCCTTCCTTGAGGTAGGTCATGCACTGCTCGACCACCTCTGGGACTTAAGTGAGACCCACTTTCTACTGTGATGATTTGGGCCAGATTTATGAGACTGTCACACAGTGCAGTGCTGTGTGATAGGGAAAAGGCAGGAATGTGCCATATTTAATAGAATGAAGTGCATTCCTGTCTGTTGCCCTGCGCTGGTGCTGTTGTGGCAGCCTAACGCCAATGCAGGTACCCTTGGGGCATGGTGCAAAGGTGATTGTGTTGTAAGGTGGCTTGCTTTGTGCTGGAAGGGACACCTTCCTGCACATAAACAATCCTCTGAGGGTTTTTCCTGTTTCTATATGTGCTGCAGAATGCAGCACACATAGAAAGAGGAAATGCAGCAGGATGTAGTACACATAGAAAGAGGAAACAACAAGGAGAAATAACCCTTGTTACAACCTCACCTGGGAAGGCATTTTTTAATGCATTCCCAGGTCCACCACATCTGGTTATTTTGGAGATACATCAAAATCCAGTGTGTGAGAACATCCATGCAATGCCCATGGAACGCCTCCCTGGCACAGAGTAAAGCAAAACTGTGATTTGTTCTGCGTTGCAGTACTCAAAAATTATGAAGCCACTCAAGGCCATGCACGGTGGCCTTGCATGGCTACATGAGTCTAATCTTTGAGTTGTGTCACACATGTACCACTTTGCGTGCTGCACAAGCAATACAGTGGGCCAGTAAACATGCCGCTTGAGGTCTGAGCTCTCTGGCCATGCAGACCCGAAGCTCTAAACTGGCACTTCCTCATCAGCAGCTCACACACCCTCTGCTTCCTGCTCACTTCTATCAGAGCAAACCCTCAGTTAGCACCCAGGAGGGGCCTTCTCACTGTAAAAGAAAGGTCCATGTTTCTGCACCACAGAGGATTGCACACATTAATTAGTCTAAAAAGCTGGTTTAAGAAAACTAGCAGTCAATGATAAATAGCTCTGACAAAGACAAAATACATTATTCAGGCCACATTCACCATGATAACAGTATAGGTAATCTGGTTCAAATGCAGAAATGGCAGATTTTGAGACTGAGACGAACACTCAAAGGCTGACCTTCTGTACTCCTGCAAAATAGTATATTATGATGAACTGGTGGGAAGTGGACGTTTTCAAGTGCCTCTCTGGACATGAGATTTACTCCTGTCAGGAGCAGGGGTAAACTCCTTCCCAGGATACCGAGTGGCAAGATCACCCACGTGATACCTGGTGGGGAGAGAGCATTTCTCATAAAAATACATGTTTTCTCTGTTTATAAATAAAACGCGCCATTGCGCAAACCCTGTGTCATTTCACCATCTATAATTGTGCAATGTGCTCCTGTAAGCCTTGGAGACATACCTCTATGGTAATGCGAACATAAATTTACATAAAACTTCCCAGATTACACGCACAGAGCTGTGACGGGTGCTCCTGTTTCTATTTTAGGAATTATTTCTAAAAGTGTTCATTTGTAGTGACTGCTGGGAGTGACCTGGCTTTGCCTTTTTGCCCCATGAGGTATTATTATGCGGCAAAAATAGGACATCTTGAGTTCTTCCTTGAGATGACTGATTATGTCTATTGTGAAACATAACAGCAGTCCGTGGCTTTAGCTTTCATGACTCTCATCTGAGGGGCGGGGCTCTACCCGACCAAACCAGGAAACTTGGGGTGTTGTTTGGGTACCTCCCTTCTTATTCAACAGGGACTCTGGTGACTCAGTTCATTAGCCTCATAGGGACTAGCTTAGCACTCACTCAGATTAGTAAACAATCCTTGAACTCACTCAAAGACCCTCAGGTACGTACACTGAGATGCGGGCTGCAGGGGACTCCTTCAAGCTCCAAAGCACATGAGACGGCAGGTTAGAACAGAGAGCATGGAAACAAGACCTCCATTGTCAACAGGCTCCAGATTGTGACAAAGCCCATGCGAAGAAAGAAAGAAAGAAAGAAAGAAAGAAAGAAAGAAAGAAAGAAAGAAAGAAAGAAAGAAAGAAAGAAAGAAAGAAAGAAAGAAAGGAAGAAAGAAAGAAACAAGAACGGTATAAGAAAAGAAAGATAGGAGGAAAGAAAGAAAGAAAGTAGTAAGAATGAAAGAAAAAAGAAAGAAAGAAAACAGGCATTGCC
Organism: Lissotriton helveticus; assembly: GCF_964261635.1. Classification (NCBI taxonomy): domain Eukaryota; kingdom Metazoa; phylum Chordata; class Amphibia; order Caudata; family Salamandridae; genus Lissotriton; species Lissotriton helveticus. The sequence continues at coordinate 1,710,742,168 of NC_136069.1, read as the reverse complement.
TAATGAAGCTTTTTCACAGTGACAGTGATGGTTTATTGAATGGGGAGGTCATGTTTGTGGTTATGGAAGGGTGAGAAGAGCAAGGATGAGTCTGTACCTTCAACACGTGGTCAATCACAAGTAAAGGGCACACAAGAAAGTGATGGGCTGGGCCAGCTTTCCCCCGTTTGTTCAGACTATGGTTGGGTCCAGTTGGCCTCAACCCGTATAATAAAAGGGGCCTGCCCCCCACAGTTCGTGTGGAGACCCGAAATAAAAGATCAGATGGGCTTGTGATTACTAGCACTGACACTCATTCATGTCCTGAGACATAGCCCAACTTGATCGACTAAATGATTGGATGAGTGAGTTCATGGATTGAAGAACGGCTGAGTAAATTGATGGATGACTGAATAGTAAGGAACAGAGAAATGTGTGGGTCCCTGTTGCATTAGCAGAAACCTTACAATTGACGTACAGTAAATGAGTGAATGAGTGAATGTTGATGTAGGCTCTCAACACATTTCCTCTTTTTAGATGAGAACACTGTTAGTTTAATTCCCTTATAAATCAATCTCGTGCCCTTATATGAATGATTGACAGATTGTTTACCTTTAAGCTGACATGAGTAGAGTAGGTGACTTGTGCCTACACACTATTCACTCACCAGACCAGAGCCGCTCAGCCCTATGCAATACAGGGTGTGAGATCACACTGTTCACTGAGGAGGTATTTATGGAGTTCAGAGTCTTGCATGAGGTTACTCTGCTCAAAGAGAAGGAATGTGTAGAGTTGTGCATTTTGTAAGAGGTTACACTGTACACAGAGGATGTGTGTATAGAGCTCTGTGTTTTGTAAGAAGTTACACTGTACACAGAGGATGTGTGTAAAGAGCTCTGTGTTTTGTAAGAAGTTACACTGTACACAGAAGAGGTGTGTGTAGAACTCTATGTTGTGTAAGATATCATACTGTACACAGAGGTGGAGTGTGTAGAGCTCTGTGTTTTGTAAGAGGTTACACTGTACACTGAGAAGGTATGTGTGGAGGTATGTATTTTGTAAGAGGTTACACTGTATACAGAGAAGCTGTGTGTAGAGTTCTAAGTCTTGCACAATTTTACACTGTACACTGAAATGGGATTTGCAGACGTTTGTAGGAGAATAAACTGTACTGTGGGGGTATGTGTAGAGCTTTGTGCTTTGTCGGAGAACACATTGTACACTGAAGAGGTATTTGTAGAGTTCTGAGTCTTGCAAGGAGGTCTCACTGTACATTGAGGAGGAATGTGTACAGTTGTGCATTTTGTAGAAGTTTACACTGTTCACTGAGACAGCAGGTATAGAGGTTTGTGTTTTGTAAGAGGTTACACTGTACACAGAACATGTGTGCGTAAAGCTCTGGGTTTTGTAAGAGGTTGCACTGTACACAGAGAAGGTATGTGTGAAGGTATGTGTTTTGAAAGACATTTCACTGTACACAGAGAAGTTGTGTGTAGAGATCTGTGTTTTGTAAGAGGTAACACTGTACACAGAGGAGTAAAGTGCAGATGTCCGAGTCTTGCACAAGTTTACACTGTAGACTGAAAAGGGATTTGTAGAGGTTTGTGTTTCGTAGGAGGTTAAACTGAACAGTGGGGAGGGGTGTGTAGAGGTTGGTGCTTTGTAGAAGATCTCACTGTATACTGAGAAGGTATGTGTAGAGCCCTGAGTGTAGCAAGGGGTCTCACTGTACACTGAGGAGGAATGTGTAGAGTTGTGTATTTTGTAGTAGGTTACTCTATACACGGAGGATGTATGTGTAGAGATCTGCGTTTTGTAAAAGGTTACATAATATATTGAGGAGGTATGTAAAGAATTCTATGTTAAGTAGGAGTTTACACTGTACACTGAGCATGTATGTGAAAAGGTTAGTGATTTGTAGAACATTACACGGTACACTGAGAAGGCTTGTGTAGAGGTCTGTGTTTTGTAGCAGCTTATTCTCTAGACTGAGATAGTTTGTGTAGAGGTTTGTGTTTTGTAGGAGGTTACACTATACACTGGGGAGGTATGTGTAGAGTAATGACTTTTGTAGAAGATCACACTGTGTACTGAGGAGTATGTCTGCAGGGCTGTGTTTTGCCAGAGGTTACACTGTACACCAATGAGGTATGTGTAGAGTAATGAGCTTTGCAGGAGGGTCCATTGAACCCTGAGGTGGTATGTAGAGGTTTGTGTTTTATAGGATGTTACACTGTGCATTGAGGAGGTATGTGTAGATGTCTCTGGTTTGTAGGAGGTTCCACTGCACACTGAGGAGGTACGTGTAGAGGTATGACATTCATAGGAGATCACACCATAAACCAAGGATGTATATGTAGAGGTCTGTCTTTAGTAAGAGGTTACACTGTACACTGAGGAAGTATGTGTAGAGTTATGACTTTTATAGGAGCTCACACTCTACACTGAAGAGGTCATTGTAGAGTTTGTGTTTTGTAATAGGTTACACTGTACACTGAGGAGGAATGTGCAGAGTTCTGAGTTTTGCAGGAGGTTACATTGTACAGTGTGGAGGTATGCATAGAGGTTTGAAATTTGTAGAAGGGTACACAAGGTTAACTGTACAGTAAGGAGGTATGTATAGAGGTTTGTGTTTTGTAGGAGGTTATACTGTCTACTGAGGAAGAATGTGTAGAGGTCTGTGTTTTGTAGAAGTTTACACTGTGCACTGGGAAGGCATGTATAGATTTCTGAGTCTAACACTAAGGAGGTGTGTGTAGAGGTATGTGCTTTGCAGGAGGTTACAATGTAGACCTAGGAGGTCTATGTGGAGGTCTGTGTTTTACAAGAGGTTATACTGTACACTTAGGAGGTATGTATAGAGGTCTGTGTTTTGTAGGCGGTAATAGGAGATTACATTATAGACTGAGGAGGAATGTGTAGAGGTCTGTGTTTTGTAGATGGTTACACTGTGCCTGGCAAGGTGTGTGTAGAGTTCTGTCTCACACTGAGAATGTATGTATAGAGTCCTTGCATTTTTAAGGAGATTAAACTGTACATTGAGGAGGTATGTGTAAGTTTGTGTTTGTAGGAGGTTACATTGAGGAGGTATGTATGGAGAAGTCTGTTTTGTAGGAGGTTGTACTGTTCACTGAGGATGTATGTGTGGAGGTTTATGTTTTTTAATAGGTTACACTGTACACTGACTAGGTTTGTGAAGAGGTCTGCTCTTTGTTTTGGTCACCCTGTATACTGAAGAGAAATGTGTAGACTTTTGTAAAAGGTTACACTTTACAGTAAGGAGGTATGTGTGGAATGATGTGTTATGTGGGAGCTTGCAGGAGGTTACACTGTAAACTGAGAAAGTATGTAGAGGTTTGTGTTTTATAGGAGGTTACACTGTTAACTGAAGAAGTATGTGTGGCAGTCGGTGTTTTGTAGCAGGTAAGACTGTACACTGATTAGGTGTGCATAGAGATCTGTGATTTGTACAAGATTACGCTGTACAGTGATGAGGTATTTGGAGAGATCTGTGTTTTGTATTAGGTTACACTGTACATTGAGGAGCATATGTAGAGGTGTTTCCTTTGAGGGAGGTTATGCTGTACACTGAGGAGGTATATGTAAAGTTATAGGTTTTGTAGTTTGTCACACAATACTCTCAGGGGGCATATGTGGAGGTCTGAGTCTTACATTAGGTTACATTGTACACTGAGGAGGTATATGTGGAATATTGTGTTTTGCAAGAGGTTACACTGTAGACTGAGGAGATATATGTAGAGGTATGTGGTTTGTAGGAGGTTATACTGTACACTGAGGAGGTATGTGTAGGGGTCTGTGGTTTGTAAGAGGTTACACTGTACAGTGAGGATGTATAGGTAGAGATTTGTGTGTGTTTTGCTGGAAGCTACACTGTATACTGAGAAGGTATGTGTATATCACTGAGTCAAGCAGGCAGTGAGGATGTATGTTTAGAGATATGTGTTTTGTAGGATATGACAATGTGCCCTGGGACAGTATGTGTAGAGTTCTGACTGTTACAATAAGGAAGTATGTGTAGAGCTCTGAGTTTTGTAGGAGGCTAAACTGTACATTGAGGAGGTATTGTAGATGTATGTGTAGATGGCTCTGTTTTGTATGAGGTTACACTGCATACTAAGGAGGTATGTGTAGATGTTTGTGTTTTGTAGGAGGTTACACTGTACATTGAGGAGGTATATGTAGAGGTCTGTGTTTGGAGGAGGTTACACTGTACACTGAGTAGGTATCAGTAGAGTTATGAGTTTTGCAGGAAATCACACTGTGAGGGGGTATGCGTAGAGGTCTGTGTTTTTTCTGGAGGCTACACTGTGCACTTAGAAGGAATGTGAAGAGTTCTTAGTCTTGCAGCAGATTACACTGTACACTGAAATCAGAACTAACCCCTCAACCGCCTCGTTCAAAAAAGAAGTCAAAGGATTGCTCCTGAATAGCTGTCTGTGACAATAGACTTTTTTTCTGTTTTACAGCACTGGCCTTCCTTCCTACTATGCATTTTTCACCTTGTTTGTTTAACTTCTTATATGTTTAGTATTTTCTGCTATACCTGCTTAACCTGTCTGCTTCTATGTACAGTGCTCTAATACACTGATGGGTCATGTTCACAACATATCAAATGTTTCAAATAAAATAAATAAAATATTGCACTATTACTTACGCGGTGAACAATATTCACTTAAAGAGAGTTAATTTACTAGTTCTACTTCAATCTAAACTACAATGGGGAAATTGTTGGACATATCATTCAGTATTCCCACTCCAATCTAAGCCTCATTGTGAAGGTGTTAGACCTTAGCAGGGGAAACATTACTATCCCCAATCCAATATAAGCTACACTGGGGAAAGTGTTGGACATTCAAGGGGTTAAATATACTATTCCCACTCCATTGCAAAACGTGAGGGACATTGAAAGGATAATATTTACTATCCCGAGTCCGATATAACCTATATTGGGGGAAATATTGGACTTTAACAAGGTAAAAATGACTATTCTCACACTCCATTCTATGCTATATTGAGGAAAGTGCTTGACATTGAAGGATTTTAATTTTCTCCTCCGACTTCAATCTAAGCTGCAATAGGGACAATTGTGGACTTTAATAGGGGTTGATTAACATTCCCATTCCAATCTAAGGTACATTGGAGAAAGTGTTGAATGTTGTGGGGGTTAAATTCTAGTATTCCTGCATCAATCTAAGCATAATTTAGGAAAATACTGGACTTTAATAAGGGTATTTTACTGTGCCTACTTTAATTTATTTCAAAATTATTATTTTGTATAAATATATTAATATTTTCCAAATGTAATTCTAACATAAACAATATATATATATATATATATATATGTATATATATATAATAGAATGTAATATTTATAAATATGTACAACATATTTTCTAAATATTGTTTTTTAAAATCTAAGTACAAACGTATTTCTTTATTTTTTAAATTAAGAACATCAATATTATAACTCACCAACATTTGAATAAATTAATATTTAAACGAAGTAATACAATATTTTTAAAATTAAAACATACTAAATATTTGGGCAAGAAGATCATGTACGTAAAAATAAACATATTTCTAATATAAAATAAATCAATGAGTATAACTCTTTAATTTAAACAATACTAAGGGAAGAAAATATTGTTTTTTTAAAACATACAGTTAAAACATTAATTTGAATAATTAAAAAAAATTGGAAAACATTTATAAAACATAATTTTTCTCTATAAACCCTGCATCCTGACAAAAAATAAAAGCCTAAAAACTATCATTGACAAACTAAAATATCTCATAAAAATCAAGACAATATAAATAAAAAAATTCAAAACGTTTTAACCCAAAAAAATGAATTAAAAATGAAAAATGATATGTTAAATAAAAAATTACATTTACCAACTCTACCTACGCGAATTAGCAAACAGAAGAGGCTGGCTTTTTACATCTGGTGTTGGCCATGGCCTTTTTATATTTCTAGCATAATCTGTATAGCAGTTCCTTATAAGGATGTTCAGCCAGACTTTATCCATTAGTCTGTTATTATGTCATTTACATTTGTCTTCTACCCACTGCAGCATGCATCATGGGGCAATGGTCATCCCACTTCACCCATCAGCTGACTACACTATGAGTTATGACATGTCACCATTTCATAAAGAGCGCATCCACACAAAAAACAGTGCCCTTCAGTGTCAGAGACTACTATGGAAATTACCCATTTTTTTATGGTGGCTCAGCAGCTTTACCAACAATAACATGTTAAAAAAACATGACAGAACAATCACAAATTCAAAAGCTAACAGGCTTCCAGCCAAGGCCAGACCTATTGTTTGTTCCAGTGCTTGTTATCCCTTATAATGGTTCCTCTTTGAAAGGTTACGTTTTTTAAACTCACAAATCCACAGTTGAGAGAGATAATGCCATCTTTGAAGTGTAGAAATGACATGAACTCATTGGTAAGAGGCTTATGTTGATGAAATATTGGGGTGAATGTGGGGTCTTACAGGCTCTCCGGCCGATGTCCTATCAGCCATACAGCTATGGGGGCCACTGAGTTGACCAAAAGGGGGAAAGCTAAGGGTTGACTACGGCTCTCAAAAGACAAAGGCCTGGATTTACTAAAAGTAAGGCAACACAGAGCAACAACTAAAGTTGCTGCATTGCATGAAGGGAGGAGAGCAGAGCTGTGACATATCTACTAAGATGTGCCAGTGTTTTCCTCTCTTTCCATGCTGGTGCTATTTTAGCTGTCATGCGCATTACACACCCTGACCTCGTGTGCATTCGGGGAGGAATACGTTTTTTGCTGGAAGGAGACTCTTCCAGTTAAAAAAAACTATCCTTTAATATTTTTGACAGCACTTTTTACACTTTGAATGTGTGCTGTTCAATGCAGGAACAATGAGAAGGAATGAAATAATTCATACTCCTTAGGCCTGTCACCAGGAGGTGAAGGGTTTTGGAGCAGATCCTTGTTTAAAATTCTTTGTAGACAATGATTTATTTTTTTATTTTTTTATTTAAGAAGTTTTATATAGCGCTAGCCTGACCGAAGGGTATCAGAGCGCTTCACATTGGTTACATGACATAGGAAAAGATAGCAGCACAAAGTAAAGTAAGGCAAGACAGTTCAGTAATAAAAGTCACAGTGCCAAAGCGGTGGAGGGTCCATATCAAGATCCTGACTAACATTGAATCCGGGGAGGGAAGTGTGAATCTCACGGCCCCAGCTGCTCCTATCTGTTCGTCAGGGATCGGTCAAGGAAAAGGATTTTGAGTTGACTTTTGAATTTAGCAAAGGATGGAATAGATCTGATGTGAGGGGGAATAGAGTTCCAGATTTTAGGCGCGTTGCCGGCGAAGGACCTGGCGGCGGTTTTCTGTTTTCGTGTTTTTTGCGGGATGAGAAGTAAGGTGTTGGAGCTTCTGGGTCCTGTTCTGGCCAGCTTTTTTGAGTTTGGCCGCCAGATATTCAGGTTTGCCTGATTGAATGGCTTTGTGGGTGAGGCAGGCTGTTCTGAAGTTCGCCCGCAGTTCTATAGGAAGCCACTTTGTGGTAGCAAGCCTCAACCAGGCCTACAAGTGCAAGGGATTCGCCCTCCTCTGCTTACAGTCCTTAGACCAATAGTAAGAAGTTGGCACAGAAACTGGAATAGAAAAGACAGAGTTTATTAAACCTCATGAGGTGGAACTACATTCACACAGCACACTTCGGTAAAGTATGAGGTAGCACACTGACTAGAAGGAACTTGGTCCTTTTATACCCACACAGGGGCTCAAATGAAGGTGGTACAAGGCACAGAGTGTTGGTTACAATACATATAAGGTCATTCAGAGCGTGTGCTAGCAACAAGTGGGAAGGGCTATTAGTTGGCTAATTCTGGTGATCACATCTTGACAGTTACAAGTTAGCGACAGTTGCAAACTGTATTGCGCATGTGCAAAGCAGAAGAGGATAAAGATATCTTGTCTCCAGGCAGATTTCAAGAGCAGTTCACAGGAAGGTAGGACAGAGCACATGGCAACCAAAATGGGCGACATCAATACAAAATGGATTCCGTTAACGTACAAGATAGTCTCTGAATACGAGATGTCTTCTGCTAATGCTTAATCTAATTATTGCTAAATTACCACAACTTGAGTTATTTGAGAGCAGGAGAGATATGATCGAATTTCTTAACTCCAGTGACCATTCTGGCAGCCGCATTGAGAGTGGTTTTCAGGGGAGCAAGGTGTGTTTTAGCTCTTCCGGAAAGGACTGCGTTTCCATAGTCTAGTCTTGACAGCACCAATTCTTGGGTGGCTTGCTTAAGATCTTTGGGCGGAATAAAAGGTTATATTTGGTTTAGAAGCTTATGGTTGCGGAAGGCACTCTTCGCTAAGATCTTAATGTGCTTGGTCATGTCCAGTTTTGACTCTAGAGTAATGCCTAAGGATTTAACAGAATCAGCCAGGTTGAGGTTCCCGTTGAGCGCATCAATGGCTTTTATCCACTAGACCATTTGTGGATTATATTCTTTGTTCGAAATGAGGAGGAGTTCGGTTTTGTCCGGGTTTAGTTTTAAGTGATTATTAGACAGCTGCAGTTGCACTTCTCTTAGTGACTCATTAAGTCTTTGAACGTCTTTGGCCGACGAGATTTCCAAGTAACTTTGAGTATCGTCAGCATATAAGTGGAAAGGGATGTTAGCTTTCCTGAGAAGGGTGGTGAGGGGTTCCATGTAAATGTTGAAGAGTTCAGGGGAGAGCACTGATACTTGGGGAACTCCCCTGTTGACAGGATGGAGGTCGGACTCAAAGATTTTGATTTTGATTCTTTAGAAGCAGTTGTGGAGGAATGAGGAGAACTATTTGAGGACCACCTCGTCTAGACCAGCCCTCTCTTCGAGGGCCTTCAGGAAAAAGTTTGGAATCTACTGTGTCGAATGCTGCTGATAGGTCTAGGAGAATAAGTAGGCAGCATTGGTCTGAGTCCAGTGATTTGTGAATGTCATCTATTATGTTAAGGATTGCGGTTTCAGTGCTGCAACCTTTCCTGAATCCCGACTGATGAGAGTCAAGAAGATTGGTGTAGTCCAGGTATTGTGTTAGTTGTTGGAGTACACATTTTTCTAAGATTTTGGAGAGAAGAGCAAGGTTGGAGATGGTTCTGAAATTGTTTAAGTCATTTATGTCTAGGCCTGTTTTTTTTAGCAGTGGGGTGACTTGTCCCACTTTCAGACAATCCTGGACGATACCAGTTTTAAGAGAGCTATTAATAATCGGGAGAGATTCAACTTTTTAGTGAGTTGAGCAGGCGTGTGAGGAGGGTTTGGAGGTGGAGATGAGTTTAACTCTCTCTTCTTCTGGGATGGAATGGAAAAGAGACCAGTGTTTAGAGGTAAGAGAGGGAGCGTTACCCAACACCTCACTCTGGCTGCTATAGGGAAGTGAGGCGTGATTGGTGACGAGGTTGCGTCAAAATCCATGGGCGGTTAATGAAAGCATTCATGCACCACCCGTGGAATGCCACCTTGGTGCAGTTTAATGAAAGGTATGCCATTGTGCACTTTTGTGTAGCTTTGGGAAACTATGTGGTATAACACTTTACATTAAGTTTCATTTCAAAAGAAACACAAGGTCGGCTCACTCAGCTAGTAACCCTGTGTCCAGGTCTATCCCAGCAAAGTAAGTGCCTCAGCCCACTACATAGAAGAGGACAAAATCAATCAATCAGTCAAATTGCAGAGCGCAACTTGTCACCCGTGTGGGTTTCAGGCAATGGTGGGGTCCAGGGTCTTAGTTAAATTAGGGGAAGGAGTGTCCTCCTGCTCTGCTGCGTCTACTGCAGGGGGTATGGGCCAGTGGAAGGGAGTCAGTGTGGAGGTATCTGGTGGGTGTGTGGAATCCCAGGTGGTGGTTGATATAATAGGCTCCAGAGTCATGCAGGGGCCTGAACGCATGGGTGGTAACTTGAACTAATACCTTTTCTTGACCAAGAGCCAGTGGAGATTCCTGAGGTGCGGAGGGGTGTTGGTGCAACAAGGGAGATCCAGAAGGACTCTATCTGCAGCTTTCTGGGTGGTCTATAGTCTTTGAACGAGGTGGGCCTCGATTACCAATTTGAGGGAATTTCCGTATTCCAGTCGACTGGTGATGAGAACTTAGTTGATGATGTGTCTTGAGCTTTGGGGGAGCCATTTGAAAATCTTGTGTAGCATGCTCAGAATGAAGAAGCAGGAGGAAGCCACTGCATGGACTTGGGACCTCATGTTCAGTGTGAGCCCAGGATGATGCAGAGGTTGCTAGCGAGCTCAGTAGGGGTTGAACTGGGGCCTAGTTTAGTGGGCCACCAGAAGGTGTCCAAGGGGGAGTCGTTGCTGCCTAAGAGCAGTACAAGGCTTATCTCAATAGAGGGTTGTGGAGTGATCACAGGTAGATTGCAGCACAGGTATCAATGCAACAAAATGTGATAAATGTCCAGCCAAGGGCTGCGTGAATATAAACATCTAAATATCTCACCTAACTGGAATATACTTGAAGTATTCCTAAGGAGCATATGTATGAGAAAGCCCTTTTGCGATTCCTTAATAGTGATCTTTAGTGAATTGCTATTAATGAATCGCAATTTGGGATCCCTTAAATGCAATCGCAAAATAGGGAATCACAAATTTTGTGATTACTTATTTTGCTAAGCAGTTTTTCTTTCATACATACTACTAAGCCCAATTGCGATCGGAAATGTTTGCAATCGCAACGTGGAATGATACATATAGCCCTTAATGGGCACATTGTGGAAATGCATGAAACACAAAACCTTTTTCCCCTCTGAGGGTGGATTCATAGTCAGGGCTGGTGCCAGATTAAATACTGTTGTGGAGTAAAGTTCAACTGAGCTTAATACTAGGGTTCGACCTGTAGGTGGAGAGTGTGCTGAGATGTGACAAAGTGGTTTTAGGGTGGGAGGGGTATCTTCTATATGCTAGTAATTGGATTTTGATGGGAATTTTCAGGAATGGGGATGGGCTTTCTTTCTGAGATAGATGACTGCATCCTGAAGTGCCCAGTTCTGTGATATCTGTTCTCAGTCAGAAGCAGTTGATTAAATGTCTGCCCAGCCTTCTCTTGACCTGCTTCCTGATTGGGGAGCAGGTACCCCCTGACATCAAAGACATAACAAATCTGATCCCCCGCAAGAAAAGACTCAAACTTGCTCCTTGTAAACGAGGTCTGGAAATACCTATTTCTCCTGCGCCTTCAGAATCAGGTGAAAACCTGTCCTACTGGTTGTGTCACCTTTGGGTTGGCTCCATGCCCAGAGATGATTAGAATTATTTTACCCTGAGTCCTGGAGCTGATCTGAGCTAGCATCAATCACTCCTTTTGTGTAGGTTTGCTGGTAGCTGCAGGCTGTTATTAAAAAATATTATGTTTATTTTAAAACAAAAAAGTATTACAAAGAAAAGATCACTGACACATTACCACCTGCTGATGTACTTTTGATCTGTGTCTGACATGTGAGCACTCAGGTGAGGTGGAGGAAGGTTTCACATGGCAGCAGTGTGATGCGAATGGTGAAAACATGTAATGAGGGTTGTAAACTGTCTGCCATTTGCATGCCCACTTGGTGTTCTCAGATATCTTGCTAACAGTAGTGGTTGATAGACATGGGTATATCATTGGGGAAATTACCTTAGGGAAGCCAAGTGTGGTATCCTCTCTAAAAGCTGTGTTATTCCTTGGTTGAGTCTTGCAGTCTAACCAAACCGGGAGTGTGTGAGTGATGTCATGGCCAGCAGTGTGTGAGTGATGTCCTAGCAAGCAGTGTGTGAGCGATGTCCTGGCCAGCAGTGTGTGAACGATGTCCAGGCCAGCAGTGTGTGAGTGATGTCCTGGCCAGCAATGTGTGAGCGATGTCCTGGCCAGCAGGGTGTGAACGATGTCCTGGCCAGCAGTGTGTGAGTGATGTCCTGGCCAGCAGTGTGTGAGTGATGTCCTGGACAGCAGTGTGTGAGTGATGTCCTGGCCAGCAGTGTGTGAGTGATGTCCTGGCCAGCACTGTGTGAGCGATGTCCTGGCCAGCAGTGTGTGAGTGATGTCATGGCCAGCAGTGTGTGACTGATGTCCTGGCAAGCAGTGTTATAGCTGCTCTCTGACAGTATTGTAAAGAGGGAAGACCAATAGTGAGATCCTGCATGCATGTATACCCTTGTCCCGCTGCCTGACATAATATGTACTGAGGGTGTGCATGTTATTTTGTATATGTTGTCTCTACTGATGTTGATTTGTGTATGTGTGTGAGTGTGTGGGGGTTGTGTGTGCGTGCGTGTATTTGTGTGTGTTTGTGCATGTGTGCGTGTGTCAATATGTGGGTGGAGATGGCATTACCCCATTGCTTCCTGTATTATATGTTCTTTGTGTTTGAGGTAGCCTTGCACTGTTGCAGCCTTCTAATATCTATTGCCACTATGTGCATTTGTGCTTCCGCGTGGCTGTGAGAAGCTCGCACTGCCTTATGGGTAGAACGTGGGACATGTCCGGACATACTTCAGCTAGAAGGAGAAATTACTATTTCCCATAAAATGGTCCCCATTGTATAACCGACCCCAGGCTAGAAGCAGCAGAGGACACACCTTATTCTCTTTTAGGGGCAGTTTGTTATGCGCCTCTTCAGCCTCTTACTTCAGATCCCTCATGAGCAGCACCTCCCATACGTGAAAGCTGATTCACCACCATGTTCCGTATCATGGCTCCTCACACCTCATTGTTGTGCATACAGTCCATAAGAGTTCACCGTAAACACACTTTCTACAGCACACAGACAGAAATATTCAGAGGGAAGATTGGTGGGAGCCATCTTGTAAATATTGAGTGCACATTCCTTGAGTACCATATCTGGGAGCGGCCATCTTGTAAATATGGAGTGTTCCATGCTTGTGTTCCATATCTGGGAGCGGCCATTTTGTACAAATGGAGTGTACATTCCTTGTGGTCCATATCCGGGAGCGTCCATCTTGTAAATATGGAGTGCACATTCCTTGTGGTCCATATCTGGGAGCGGCCATTTTGTACAAATGGGCTGTACATTCCTTGTGGTCCATATCCGGGAGAGGCCATCTTGGAAATATGGAGTGTACATTCCTTGTGGTCCATATCCGGGAGCGGCCATCTTGTAAATATGGAGTGCACATTCCTTGTGGTCCATATCTGGGAGCGGCCATTTTGTACTAATGGGCTGTACATTCCTTTTATGGTCCATATCCGGGAGAGGCCATCCTTGAAATATGGAGTGTACAATCCTTGTGGTCCATATCTGGGAGGCTTTGGTGCTGCAGCGAGGACCTTGGTAGGAAAAATGGAATCCCTTGGAGATTATTTTCCTGTTGGAGATGAGTTTGTAGGCCAATGTGAAAACTGAGATTTTCTTAGAAATGACGTCTAATTGTGGAAACAAATACAGTTATTTATATACAGTTTCTAATATTTACATAATGTAAAGTGATATTTAGATTTGCACAAATGTGGATGCTAATCTTTATGAGGAATGGGAAGTATCTTCATCTAGTTAAATACTTGCTGTGTGTTCAAGATGCATGTATTTTGTTTTTAGGTGGAGACATGAGACTAGGGAATCAATGTATCAGGTACCAGTGTGAACCAGGTAATTCTAGTGAATGTGTGTTATATAAAAAAACATAAACCAGGGACATCAACCTGGTCTGCAGAATCTCAGTTAGATCAAGGTACCTTCTAAGTGAAGGCAGTGACAAACTGCAACTCTTTGCACTTGAGGGACTCCCAGGATTGAATACTGGGTTGACATGTTTTCATAAAAATCTGGGACATGTGGTGTTCCTCCGCAGTGGACCTGTTTGCACTGGAGATGACTTCTCTTCAACGGGAGACCAGGCCCTGAGTTCTTGGCAAAGGATGCTTCCTGCAGACTTGACCCAAAGAGGTCACCTATGCCTTTCACCTTTCATGATGCGATGGAGGAGAGAAGGAGCAGAGTGGACTCTGAGGAACCCTATGTGGGGTTTGCAAGGTTGGCAACTAGTTCTTTTGGAACTTTCCTGGATTTCTCCAGTCCTTCCTAACAAGTTTTTGGCAACTCCTCTGGGCCCTGAAGATTGTCACTGTTTGTTGAGGGAGTTTCCTCTGCAGGTGGTGGACTGAAGGACATGAAACCGCTGGTGTACGTGCGCTGTATAAATAATTTTAAATAGAAATAGATGTCAGTAGCAGGTGTTTGTATTTTTGGAACAAGCACACCTCCTTTCAAACAGATGTGATCTGCAGGAACTTATGTCACTGATTTTTAGCCATGGTCCCCTTCATCCTGTTACTAGTGGGCGGCCTGGCTGTTTAATTTTGTTCTGCATGTTTGGGTTCAAATCATCTGTAAAAGATCTGCAGCTTGCTTGTTGAAGGAAGTTGGCATTTGAAGGCTGTATTAGTAGAATTGGGATTGAAAGGGTTGGGAATCGCTTGTGTGAGTGACATAACTGCCCAAGTTGTAGTCCTTTAGTTTCAAAGACTTCTGGGAAATGTGATTCTAGTAGTTGTTTTTGGGCGATGTCAATAGTAAATATTTTGGGGTAAAGTATACCCACCGGGTTTTTAATCGAATTGTAGATTTCCTTCACAATAGTTGTGTAAATTCACAACCACCATCAAAAATGGCTTTGGTGTTTAGTGTGCAAACAGATTGAGGTGCTCCTGTGCTAAACTTGAGCAGTTCATTAAATAAACGGTATCCTTATTAGCCAATAGCCAACCAACGACAGCTGGAAACCTGTACTTATTTGTACTGGCAATGTAACTTGATAAAATTGATAAAGTATCTGAGGTTCTGGATGATTTTAAGAAGCATGAATGCACTTTATATTTTAAGTACCAAGAGCACAATTGGACCAAACATTTGTTACTGTATGTTCTGCTTCTTTTAAGGGGCTGATAAAAAAAACCCAGAGAGGGGACTCCAAGAATATTTGTACGAAATGGTTTATTAATATGTATGGTCAATAATAATGAAATGTATATTTGGTTATGAACAAAATAGCTTTATATGATATTGTATGTACTTCTAACAGATATAAAGATATGTTAATACTTCCTTATTATCTTTAAGGAATGTAAGAAATTGCCCTGTTTTACGAACTGTTGTTTTATTGTAAATATTTTAATTAATCGGACAATAAAGCATATATATATATATTTGTAATTAAGTATCAGGTGCAGTAATTTTACTGGTTTCTAGGAAGCATCACAACTCATCACAAGAATAGTGAAGTTATTATATTACTACTTGTGAGTATTTTGGAGCAGAACCATGTGAAGATTGAAGATATATGTGTATCACAAACATGTAATTTTAAATTAGCATTATTGGATATACAAGGACCATAATGTGTGAATACAATCGCCTGAAACTCTATGCCCCTTTGCCATATTGCCAGGGCCACCACCCACTGCATCTCTCCTGTAAGCCTAATTCTGTCACCTGGGAGAAGGTGTACTCTGTGGCTGTGCATCCCAAACGTCTTAAAACGATGACCCATCTTATCACAACTCTTACCACAAGAATAGTGAAGTGAGCCCATAAACACTCAAACACAATTGAGAAAACCGCTTGAGTCAGAGTTTATGATTTCTTTCCCACAGTTTCAAGACTAGTTATTTAATACTCCTAACTAACCTTTCACTGATCAAAAAGTTCTTTCCTCTGGTCGATGGACTATAAGTTGAACTAGTTGATGGTGAAAATGACATAAGCCAACTTGTTCTTCCTTCAATATAAATAACAACAGACTCTGGAAAGTTTTAAATCTTTAACTAAATTTCAAACGCATGTGAACCATCTCAAATGCACAGTGCAGTCACCATCATTCTTAGGAGAGAAAATTAAATTAATTCATCAAACAAATACTTTGGACTCATGCAATGATAACTGCTCAGAAAGGGAGAGGACAGAGAGAAAAGAACATCTGCAAATAGCGTGAAAATATAATAACCAAGAATGGTGTGAAGACCAGCTCCCTAGCCAAAGGGCTGGTAAGGGTACCCCGGGATAGATCAGGTGACAAAGACTGCAGGACAGGAATCAGGACAGGACAGATGACCTCTCTAGAATACCGACAATTGCGTAGCACCCCTCTCCGACACTCGCTTCCTCCTCAAGATTCTTCCGCGATCTTCTTATCTAACGCAATTAAATTAGGATAGAAGGTTCTGCATTTGGATCTTCATCAGCATCTCACAGCATCTCTTCCAGCTCCCCATCATCCACTCACAGCATCTTGACTTTTCCGATCCAACTAACTAACTAAAGTATCTCAATTATAACTTTCATTCTTCATCTTCCACCCACTAAAGTTTCAATATGGTAAAAATATGAAATCTAATTGGTCAGGCAAGGGGGTTAGATGTCATCTAAATCAGTTTGTCCATTATTCACAAATCCATCCTCATAGATTGTATTCATAATTTTATTTTACACCTACTTTCACATTTATTTGCAACAAAATTGTATACAGTCTGAATACAAGTCCACATCGTTGAACTTTTCACAGTTCGTTCCCAGGATAGGATACTTTGCGATCTTGGCTTCCGTTCAACTTCCAAGTCAAAATTACGGGTTAACTATCAGTAGTCATGCGCAGTCGTCATGTGACTCAGCTTACTTGAGTTATACATGAGAGGCCCAAATATGCACTAGTAATAAAGTCAGAAAGACAGATGTTATTTTCATAAATAAATGGCTTCACTGTATTCCACCCACCTCTACTCTATCCCAGTTTATTTATTGATATAATTAAAATGCCATGTGTTCCCCCGGAAGCCCCCATTGGAGCAAATATCACAAACCACTGTCAGCCCCAAATTAGTGACAAAAATACACTAGCAGAGTATCTGAGCATTTCAATCCTGTATTGGAATGTTGCAGGCATCCGAGCCAAGTTGGCACTCCAACCATGGCTGGATACAGTT
Organism: Lissotriton helveticus; assembly: GCF_964261635.1. Taxonomy (NCBI): domain Eukaryota; kingdom Metazoa; phylum Chordata; class Amphibia; order Caudata; family Salamandridae; genus Lissotriton; species Lissotriton helveticus. Next base: position 1,710,725,200 of record NC_136069.1, on the reverse strand, counting down.
TCCATTCATCAGATAGTCTGCCTCCAGGAAACATGGTCAATACCCCACAACACCTACTAGGTTATAAAACGTTCCATAATCCAGCTATCCAAGGAGTCATGGGCAGACCAAAGGGTGGTTTGGTGGTATATGTTGCTAATACTCTGCCCCCCCTAACTATTTGTATGCTCAAAGAAGATCCAAGTTACCAAATACTACAAATAAATTTTAACAAAAACAGTGCTTTTATTTTGATTAATTACTACAATAATTCCGAAAGTAAAAGACTGTATAAAATTGTTAGCTGAAGTTACCACTTTTTTAGAATCCCTTCAAAACGATTTACATTCAACCACCGTATATACAATTTGGGGCGGTGATTTTAATACTGCATTATGCACAAACCACAATAATGGGAATTGTGGCCTGTTGGATGACCACGGCTGCCCATTGCCACATTTCGTACACTCTATCTGTGGGAACAAACTAAATGAGTGCCTTTTTTCTCTAGATCTTGAGTTCGCAAATAACCTAGTAGTACCCCCCATAGATTTTTCTCCAACGTTCCATGGTAGAGGGGCCTCAACCATAATATATTATATTTTGGTCTCACAGACCCTGAAGGGCCAACTGACCAACTTCTATACAGGGACAGATGTGAGCAGCGATCATTATCCGATTAGTGTAACACTTTCCCCAAAAAATGTTAAGATCCGTTCTACCCTTACCAGCCAACTAACGCAAAGTTCCTTAACCATGAACAAGGTGAACGGCTACACAGTTAAATGGGCCAAGGTCGATCCACTTAAAATCACGGAACGGGTCCTAGACAGAGCCGGTCCCTGGGTTCTTGACTGTTTATCTGCGGATCCCTCGCCCAAAAAAACTGTGACAAGTTTCCAGAAAGTTCTAAAGGTTATCGGGGAGGAGTTTACCCGTAAATCCAGGAATATAAAATCTAACTCTGAAAGATGGTTCAACGCAAACTGTCGTAAGGCTCTTTAAAATCTAAAAGCCGCCCTCCATAGTCCTCTGAGGGACACTTCGGAAATTTCCAAACTACGTAAACTCTATAATACAGCCAGAGCGGATCGCAGGAAAGAAATCAAGAACAATCTATGGGCACAGTTACATCTTAGCTGCCTTAACAAAGACAGCGCTCTCTTCTGGCAAGTTATGAGATCTCCCTTTCTGGCCGATTCATCGAAGGCCCAACATCTGGACGTGACCGTCACCGCTGAGGAATGGGTCGCCCATTTCTCGAAAATCTTTGGACCCCTTCAAGCAGTCCTCTCTGAAGACGAACAAAGAAATGGCAACATGCCAGGGAAGATTACCTATCCGATCAATATAATCTTCACTCATGGTGAGGTTGTAAAAGTTGTAAAAGCTCTAAAGGCATCTAAACCGGGCAAGGCCCCAGGGCCTGATGGTGTGCCCTTGGACTTTTTTCTATACAATCTCGAACTTTGGTCACCTCTCCTTACCCAGGTCCTTTGTGCTGCAACATCTACAGGGCTGCCAAAGTCTTGGTCGACGTCAATCTTGCTTCCCATTTTCAAGAACGGTGATCGCAATGATCCTGTCTGCTACAGGCCTATTTCCCTTCTGGACTCCATAGGTAAAGTTACAGGCCGGGTGATACTGGGCCGATTGCAATCGTGGGCCCAGACAAACAACATCATGACCGACCTGCAATATGGCTTCCAGAAGGGTCTTGGAACTGTGGAGCAGGCTCTAAACCTTGCCCTTTTGATATGGAAGTATGCTGCAGCGAAAGTGGGTAACATCTTCCTAGTGTATGTCGACCTTAGTGCAGCCTTTGACTGCGTCCAGCACTCCAAACTCTGGGCTATTTTAAACCATCTCAAAGTTGAACCAGCTCTCATAGCTTTCCTACGGGAACTCTACGGGGATGCAACGGCGTCCGTCAGATATGGAGTCAATGGCGAGTTGTCCCCATCTTTTTCCATCAAAAAAGGGGTAAGGCAAGGATGTGTACTGGCCCCCTTCCTGTTCAGCAAAAAACACGAGAGGTACCTGTTCAACCTTTACACCAATGGTCTTGAGCTGGCCATGCTAGAAGGGAGCCAGGACTTACCCCAGATCAACCATCGCCCTATACCAACGCTGCTCCATGCAGATGACTCAGTCATCTTTGCAAGGACACTTAACCAACTACAAAAGCAGCTTGATAAGTACTCTTCTTTTATGGGCTCCCTTGGTCTCAAAATCAATATAAAAAGACGTTCACTATGCACATTGGCCCCAAGGTCAGGAAACCAAGAGTAATTGTCTTGGAAAAGTCAAGATTGGAAAAAACGTCGGCCTACCCATATTTAGGGATATTGGTGGATGATTCTCTAAGCTGGCGGCAGGCCACGGCCAGCAGAACACTTCTCTTCCAGCGAGCAACAACGGCCTTGGTCTCTTTCTCTAGAAAACTTGGTAAACCTGCACCCCAAGAACGGGTTCGCTAAATACCTATTGGCCTTTCCACAAAGTGCGCCGAATTTTGCTGCCCATAACGAGCTTGGAATGGAATATATTACAGACTATATACGTGTCCAACCAATCCTTCTATGGCAACGTATATGGTCAAAACCAGAATGTCACTTGACACGATCGCTGATTGAGGACTGTATGACCCTAACAAATTGGCGTAGGATTTCCTGGCTAGCATATGTGGAGAACTTCTTCAAAGATTTAGGCCGTAGCTCATATTTTGACGACCCACCGAGTGTGGAGGATATATCTAGAAAAGATTTAAAGAAGGTAAGCATGGACCATTTGAGAGAACTCCGCAGCTCAATTGAGATTCAAAAGTCTTCTAATCTCCAAATCCAAGCAATTCAACCTGTCAAGTTCATACAACCCTACCTGTCATATTATTTGTCTAATTTTGAAAAATACCTTTTGACAAGATTCCGTTTTAATACCTTTTTCTGACTGGTTTCCTTTCCTCGAACACAGTATTGGTCGAAAGACATTATGAACTGTCCATGTGACGGGGTATCGACCCAATCAACCCTACACATTATCTTTTTCTGTTTATATTACAAGGTACCACGAAAAACTTGGATTCTTCCACTGCTCGGATCATCCGATAACAGGTCCTGCCATCTAGCCTATCTTTCTTTACAACTTTTGAACTCAATTCATTCTGCAAAATGCATAGCCACATTCCTAAAAACTACTATCAAAATACGAGAAGTTCTTGTTTGATACTATGTTCTTTTGTGAAACTACACCCATTTTATTTCTTTCTGTTATGTAAATCAATTTTATTTTACTGTTTTTACTTGTACTTTTTATGGTTGCAAACAAGTGGTAACCGAATAAAAGAAATAAAACGAAACTTATTTATTAGACTTCTCCCCGCGTTAGCATTAGTAAAAACACTCAATTTAGTTCAAACAAGCAAATGCCTTGCTAGCGAGTCTTCAAGACTCCATTTTAGCTCATGCACAAGAATTTCCCATCAAACGATAGCTCATCATACTGTGTAGATGCAGTTGACGGATGCGCAATAAACATTTCCCCGTTTAGAGATTGATTAGTCCTTCGTTCATGTTAATCTAATTAGTACACACATAAGCAATCTTCATTAACCCATTTTTTCATGTGGTGCGCATTAGTTTTACAAAAAACAATTTTAAAACTTGATAGTTAAAGGAGTGGATTGCTTCTGAGCAAGTCTCTTTTCTACGGGTCCTTGCTCCACCAGTTCAATGGGTGGAGAGGTGTGTGGAGTGCATTGAGAGTGAGAAGGTAGGGTGCCAAGTTAATTTAAGAAATATCCATGATCCTGATCAGGTATGGCACATGATTTGCAGTGATTTTATAGGTCCCATATATACGTTAAGACATGCAAAGAGACTAGTAGTGCACAAAAATTCACACTTCTTTATCAATTCTTTTAAGTTTTTCAACGATTTCTTTACTCATTATTTTGAACTTGAATTCATTATTTTTTAGTCTTCAATCCACAACTCGGGCTCAGGTGCCAATTTTCAACTTTCTTACATTCATACTGTGCCCATCCAGGCCTCTAAGAAGAATGTAAGAAAGTTGAAAATCTTAAAAGAATTGATAAAGAAGTGTGAATTTTTGTGCACGCTAAAAAGCGGCACAGAGCTGTGCATTTGGCATAGGGGCTGTATAGTCCCTCTCCTTATATGTTTCTTAACGAGTGGCAGCAGGGCAAGCCTCAAAATTCCGATCTGCACGCAATCATGCCGAAGGAGGATAAATTTGATGAAAGTATAAGATGGGTTTAAAATTGGTGTGCATCCCTTCACAACACAGAAACTTCGTAACTTTAGCCCTACCTAGGGTTTGCACCCGGACAAATGAAAAAATGGACAAAGAGAAAGAAGGAGGTATTATGAATCTCACAATCGGAGTTAACATCGGAGTCCCTCGCAAGATAATCAATTGTATGCACCGACACGGACTATGCCGCTAGTACACAGAACTGAACTGACGTATAAATGGGTTGAATATTTACTCGTTATTGTCAGCTTACGGACTGCTTGAAATTTCGAAGTAATGCACTTTGGGCAATGTGGTTTCACCTTAAGTTAGAAGTTATGACGCACCAGGAAGTTTTTTGGATTTGGGGCCAATTGGAAGGGAGAAAGCGAGGGAGAAGTGTTTAAATACGAGGCGGGCGGGAAATGTTCAGTTTTTCTGTTTCGTTCAATCAGGACGAGGGCGGTAGACGCCAGGAGAGTTTGAAAGCAGGTAAAAGATCTGGGCTATGGGTGAATACGCTCTTGTACAACTATTTAAGTTGTAAGGGAGGAAAGTAATGTCTTGCAATTTTAAATGTGATACTGATAGTTAGCTAGACGCATGTTGAGAGTTTAAAAGTTAGAACTAAGCAGCGTTCGAAATTAGCATAACGATGGTAGCGCTCTGATCACAGGGGGCAAAAATGAAGGATTATGTTTAAAATTGAGGGGAGGCAGAAGTACTGGAATGATTTATAAAAGAATTAATGATGTTGGGAATTGGTGTTAAATCCTGAATATGGATAATTAGGTGCTACAACTACTGAGGTATAAAATAGGAGTCACATTGGGGCAGTGCAATAGTGGATAATGTTTTTGAATATAATGATTGCAGTTCAGAGAAGAAATGTTTGTGTGATGTTGTGCACTTATGAAACGAAGTGCTAACAATTTGTTTGTATCATTATTTATTTATAGTGACCCCCGAAGAAGGGCACATTGAGGCCCGAAATGCATTGGGTTTTTTAGATGAAAAATAAAGGACTGCTTGTGAAGGACTTCTTGCTTCAATCGCATTCTTCTTAGAGGCCTGGATGGGCACAGTATGAATGTAAGAAAGTTGAAAATTGGCACCTGAGCCCGAGTTGTGGATTGAAGACTAAAAAAGAATGAATTCAAGTTCAAAATAATGAGTAAAGAAATCGTTGAAAAACTTAAAAGAATTGATAAAGAAGTGTGAATTTTTGTGCACGCTAAAAAGCGGCACAGAGCTGTGCATTTGGCATAGGGGCTGTATAGTCCCTCTCCTTATATATTGAGTGTGGATAAGACAGTTTTGGATCTTTTGTAGGCGCATCACACTACTGAGAAGAACGCCACAGTTAAAGCCTCCACATTTAGGCCACTTCTAGGACACAAATGCGTCAATTTCTTACGCCTGCCTCACAGCAGGCGTAAGACTGACGCAGGCCCTTTCACATGGGGCTTGCCCATGTAAAAGGACACATCGCTGGAGTTGCGTCACTTTTGTGACACACTCCAGCAATGCGTCACTTTTGCGCCTACAGATACGTCAGAAATACTGACGTATCTGTAACTCCTTTCGCCCCAATGCGTCATACTGTAAATATGACGCATCATTGGTCTCGCAAGGAGGGTGCAGTGAGAAATGACGCATCGCTGTTTTCACGCAGTGATGCGTCACTTTTCATAAATGAGGCCCTTGGTATGGAAGGATTGTCATAGGATTGAATGAGTCTGGGGATTCATATCAGGTCTGACAGTTCTTCAATCGTTATTTGGTGCTCCACAATGGGCAGAAGTGGAATTACAGGAGAGTTGCACAGTTTGAGTTGAGCGGAAGTCTGCATGGTAACAGTGAGGGTGTATATGAGAGTTTCCCGTTGGGAGGTGAGAGAGGTGAAAATAGGGACAGTGAGACTCTCTCTTCTAGTGCCATGAGGATGTTTGTTTCCACGCTGCCTTTCTTTCCTCCATCTATTGTTGATCCTCAAGTAGATATTGCATAATCTTCTACTGCACCTGGATCACCTGATCCACCTGTGGCCATTCCACACCTTTGAGACGTGTTGCCTCACAGCCCTGAGGTGGTGAGTGGGGAAAGTGTTCCAAGGGAAAGAGCTCAAAGGGTAAAGAGATCTCCCACGTATCTGAAAGATTATGTAATGTAATACTAGGTTTTACTTTGTTTAGGTGGGATTTAAGAGGGAGGGAGAAGAGTTATCAGGGTGACATTTGTGGTAAAGTGAAGGGGGAAGATTTGTTGAAATCTAAATGGTAAATGCATGATGGTAGATTGTTATCTTTCTTGTTGGCACATTCTGATTCTTATCCTGATTGGTCTGGTGTTTCTCTGGTAACTGTATGAGCCCAAAGTTTGCACTGTGGCAGCTTCATTGAGCTGGCGTAGAGTGGACGTCACGCTCAACTTTCATGCTAAATAAAACATCATACAAAAACTTCTCCAGACGTTGTATCTCCCTATTCATTGAGGCAGTGCCTGCAATATTCCAGCTAATAATATCTGGCAACTGTGTGAGATGACTCATCTTGGTGTGTTCATGAGTGAGAGCTGTCACACGCCCCTGGGGTATGAGGTCTTCCACTCTCCTCTCTACTGAGGCCCTATGGCCTCTCAGAACTGCCCAGTCAGCGTATCTGGTTCAGTCTGAACAAGACCTGGATATGGATGTTTACTGGATTAGGAGCTATGGGAGGATAAAAAGCTGGATGAGTCGGTTAGTGCACATCTGGTGCGTGTCTGGTAACAAGTTACTATAAGAACTCCCCAGCTGCGGTATCTGACACCATGAATTCCACTAAGCCTACTAGAGGCTGTTGCAGCAAGCTTCAGGTATTTTGTAGATTATCACAATACAGTCCCCCTTAAACCTCTTACTTTTGGCACCTACCCAGGCCACTCTCCTCACATCCCACATAGCATTATAGCATGAGTCTGTCTTGCTACTGCCCAGAGGGAGGCAAGAACCAGATCCTCCTGCTTTGTATCCTGGTGTCCCTCTTGGTAGCAGAAATATCTACTCAAGTCAATTTAAAGCCTTAAAGGTGAGGACACTGGAAACAATAACACATCTGTACCTGTTTAAAAAGCTGATGTCCTTTTCTGTGTCTCAGAATGAGACATTAAAAACTTGACAGCGTTCCAGGTTTTCTTCATTGACATGGCTTAGCTTTAATTGCCTATTATGTTGTTTGTGGTTTTCATCTAAATTATTAAAGGGTGTGTGTAAGCATGCACTGTGTACCTTCTCATAATGTAAACTCTAAGCCTGAAGAATAACAGCAATTACAGAGGCCACCAAGGAAGCTTCACTCGTTCCCATTCTTTGTAGCCAAAGCCTTACACCACTTGTTGCCTCATAACACCAACACCCATCCACAGCCTGGGCTTGAGGGGGAGGAGACAGCTCCCTGCACTTGGACACTGTTGCCCTGGAAACAGCGGTCACCGATCTGTTACATCGTGCCACGTGGTGGGTTATTGTGCGACCTCAAAGTACACCTCATCACTTGGAGATTAGCAACTCTCTACCTGCATTCCAAGCACTGCCAGCAGGGCTGTTTTGCATTTTTAGTGTTGGATTGGCCACTCAGGAGTGGCTCCTTATCAGGGACAAAGGGGCATAGCCCTATTTACTGTGAGGCACCACTCTCTGCCCCTTGCCTCTGTTGCTAAAGAGTTAACTGAAGAGTATTCTTCAAAACAGGAGTTTCATGTTTTCACGAACACTGCTGGTGAGCAGGTTTCCCTCTCCAGGCTGCTGGTGACAGGGGTTCTGAAGCACATTCCAGCTGCAGAGCGTTTGTTGGAAGGGGCACTTTCTGGTTGGCTGAGGCGGTGGCCTCGGAAGGCAGAACCTACCACTCCTGTCAGAGGTAGCTGATCCCACTGACTGTGTAGCCTGTGCCCACCCTTGGGTGGCTTGGCACTGAGCAGGCATGTGTTCTCCTTTCTAGTTAGCTATATTTCTGTTACCAGTAGCTCCCCCTTACTGGGGAACCAGTGAGTAGATTGCAGGGGTTGCTGGACCCCAGTTTGATTTGATTTCTACCCACATGTTTTTAGCTGCTTCGGGCCGGCTCTTGGTCATGCCCCCATATGGCGGGACATTCAAATTGGCAGAAAGCTCAGCCACGCATGGCGCCCTGAAGGCCACCCTAGGACAGCCCATCAGCGCCCGGATCGCACCAAGCGCCGGCCATTGTGTCAGGTTTGTATCCCACCAGATCCCACGGGTAACCTATCAAGATGAAACACTCCACGCGTGAACCAGGAGGCAGGAGTCCAGCACGCTGCCATTTACACCCGCTGTTGCTCTTTAATAACCCTAATATCACCTGCCAAGACTGCGGCTGCCCGAGGCACACAAGAGGGCAGCCCTCTAGTGGCATCGGGCACCCCATCCCCCCTCCTGAGGGGGCAGGGACTCTGGTGGAGTCCCCTTCCTGGGCGCGGGCGGTGCTGCGTCATACCCGGTGCACGAGGTGGGGTGAGGGGTATATAGGTCCCCCCACCACGTTGACGGCCTCTTTGTCACACCAAACATGCCACAGCCGCTGCCTCACTGGCCACGCCGTCTCCCACCCTACCGCTTACCCAGCATGGTTGGTAGCAGGAAGTATGGTGAGAATGTGGTAATATTATACTTTTTTCGTTGCAGGCAGAGTTACGGGGCTATCTGGAAGCAAATGGGTACAGAAGGGTACCTCTGCATGGCGCATAAGGGTGCCAGAGTCAGAGCCTCATGGGAGGTTCCCGGAAACCGTGTTGGCGCGCCGTTGGTCCTTCGGGCGGTTGTGGGCCTGAAGAACCGCAAGCTTGCCTTGCTACGCTGTGCCCTGAAAGGGGCGTGAATAATAAGGGACCAAGTGTCATGTGATCTGGAAGGAGGATCACCAGAAGGGGCAGCACAGATGGGGTTTGCCCCAGTGCTGCTTGGCTCATCAAGCGGGCAGAGGGCATAGATAGTTGCCTGCCCTTGGATCACCCGTAAGATAATCGACCATATTACATAACGTTGTAGGTAATAAACCTGCAGCAGTTTTCCCAAAGCAAAATCTGTGTGGTGTGTACTTATTTGCATGCATGTTATGTGCTTGGGGGTGGGGGAGTAAGGCCATGATGATGCTATTAACCTTCCCATCATAGTGGAACCTGAGCCCGGAACTAGCGATCCGCGGAAGTTAACTAGGAACAACAAGGCTAAATATGTTAGTATTAGCACTCACCCCGAATTCAAAACCTTTAAAAAACAAATGTGGTGTGCTCTTTTGAATGTTAGGTTACTGATAAAACATTCCGCTGAATTTGCCGATTTTGTAGAGAGTAAAGAGCTGCACACATTTGTTTCCAAAACCTGGGTGGATCGATCCCCATCCCTGACCTGGCGGTCACTCTCCCAGCCCCCCCCCATTCCCCCAGCACTCCAACTAAGGTTTAGCAGACCTCACAAAAAAAGTGGAGGTTTGGCTCTTATTTGCAGGGACACTTTAATGGCCGCATTAATACTGAACTTAATAAATATCAATCCTTTCCTGGGATAATAATGTATTACCTGCCGGGCAACATCCCATCTTCTCACAGTCAGTCGGCACCTTACTGGAAGCCAGCCTGTGTGCAAATAATCTTACTTTACTAGGAGACGTTAACTTCTGTCATGAAGCCTTGGAGGTTGAAGACACAGAGAGAGGACCTTACTAACAGACTGGCTAGTTTAGGTTTATCCCAATTAGTAGATGGACCTGCTCACATTACTGGCCACTTGCTGGATGGGATTTTCTTGAACAATCCTTCTTTAGCAGTGATAGATATTGATAGTATGCCGTTGACAACAGATCACTCTGTGGTTATATTTGAGATAAAACTGCAAAATAGCGCACCGCTTGAAACACCAGCCCAGAACACTATCAAGTCTCCGGCATGAAGCAAGATTAAGGCAGATCATTTAATCTGTCTCTAGCGCAAGGGCAGCTGGGTATCATGGGGGATTTAGACCTGACGACTATCTCCTGCACCAACTGGCTTGCATCAGCAATTTTGGACTCAGCCCTACTTAAGGCTACTTATCCCTTTAGGGGTGAACCTTCAGGGCCATGGTTCTCTGACAAACTCAAAACACAGACACAAGGCTGCAGAAGGCAAGAGCTCAAGTGGCTTAGAGGGTATAGCAACGTGAAAAAAAGAGAAATATAAAAAATTTATCAAGGACTACAAATCACCGCCTTTCAAAGAAAAATCCATCTACTTCACACAAAAAATTGACTTAGTAAAAAACCTAAAAATAACTACTCCAGGTTCTCTCTGAACTTTCTACTCCATCAGGCAACAATCGCATTAACACTCGTCAGGATTTTTGGAACTCCCTTGCAAACTTTTTCCTTGACAAAGTCCCACATATTTTTGATAAGTTTGAGCACAATATAAACTCTGTCCTGGAAGCAAACAAACAGAATGATGTAGGCCGAGCCATCTTCCCAGAATTTTCCGCACTGGCGAGAGATCCGGTTATGATGCTGATTCGAAGGGTGGAACCAGGATCTCCTTTAGATCTTCCCGCTATAACCAAGTTGGCCGTGGAAGCACCTCATCTGATGACCATCTTTAATGCCATGTTTAAGAAAGGATATTTCCCTAAGCAATGGGACAGTGTTTCCATTCTTCCTTTGTTAAAAAACTAAGCCTGAATCCTTCAGATTTCAACAGTTATTGGATCTCACCTCTGCTCCTACCAGCAAAATTAATAGAAAAGGCAATGAATCAACGGTCAGCTCAATTTATACAGAAGAACCAGCGGTTGGACTATGTGCTGTTTGGTTTTAGAAGCGGTCACAGTACCGAGACAGCTCTGATCAAAACTACGGAAGAGATCAGAATTGCCCTGATAAGGAGTCAATACAGTCCTTGTGTTGCTTGATGTATCGGCCGTTTTTGATACCGTTGACCATGTTTTATTGGTCGAGTGTCTCTGGGACAAAGGAATTCAAGCAACAGCTCTCTCCCTAATTAAATGTTTCATAGCAGAATTGGCCGAGATGGTGGCCTTACATCCACATGCCCTGATTAGATCATTTGACTTTGGGATAACATCCTACGCAGACGACACACAAACTGTGGTGTCAGTGACCACTAATGATAAAGGCCTTGGAGAAAGGTTCCAGGACTGTATACTAGCGCTAAGTACCTAGATGAAGAGAAATTGTAGGAAACTCAACTAAGGAAAGACCGAGGACATCCTATTCGGGAACCGACCTCCATTATGAGCTCCATCATGGTGAACAGGGGAGTTAGGTACCCTCCCGGCCCCAGTCAACAAAGTTAAGAATTTAGGACTGATATGGGCAACAACGTTACAATCAGAAAACAGGTAAATGTTCTGACCTCATCTGCCCTCTATATCCTGAGCATGATTAGGGATCTTCTTACTTTGATCCCTGAACAGGCAAAGAAAGCTGTGGTTATATCCCTTGTCTTATCTAAAATTGATTATTGCGAAGGTCTTTATAATAATATGCAGCACCAATACCTTAATAAACTGCAATACCCAAATTGAACTCTGCAGCTTCAGCCATTCGTAGTTTTCATGGGCTCCTGTTACACAACATAGCACATTTAAAGTCTTTTCAAGCGTTTCATCTGGAAGGACCAGATTACTTGGGACCCAGCTTTGATGGTATAAGCTGGTCAGCACCCTGCGTTCCCACCTTGTAACAGGACAGAATGGGAAGGCAGAAGATTCTGCTCTGTACCACCAGAGCATGGAATGAACTGCCCCAAAATTAAAGCCATGAGCAGCCTTCTAGGCTTCAGCAAATCATTAAACACATGGCTTTTTGCTCAACCAGTTTACCTGTTCTGACCCGATCCCAGCCCACTGTTCAGAGCACGCGCCAATACACCCCATGGGTACTTGTGCACTCAACAAGTCTCAATAACATAACATAACATTGGGCGGCATGGGATGCACAGGCTGGCTTCCCTTTCAAGCGTTCTCCTTAGGGTAGCACAATTTCCCTTCCATGTGCTCTCCTTAGGGTGGCGCAGAATGCACAAGTTGACTCCCCTTCCATGTGCTCTCCTTATGGTGGTATGGGACGCACAGGCTGGTTCCCCTTCCATGTGTTCTCTATAGTGTGGAATGGGACGCACAGGCTAGTTCCCCTTCCATGTGTTCTCCTTATGGTGGCATGGGACGCACAGGCATTATAAGAACCCTGTCGGGAAGGGGAAACTGAGGCAGGCAATGTACTCTGGTCTGAAGAAGGCCGCAGTCCCGGCTGCAACAGACCCAGCAGGGCAGGAGCTATGAAATGATCTCCATCTGGGTAGTAGCAGCAGCACAGAGCCCACAGGGGTAATCCAGCCTGCTGCTCTATTGGAACTTGCCGATGTTGCAGGATAGTCAGGGTACGATTCGAAGCAGACTCAAAGCACATCTGCGTTCTTAGGCTTCTGGCAACGCCCCATGTGCCTGTTTGTAGTTTTGAGTGTGTTTATGTAAGAGACGGTATATGTCTGTCTAAAAATGTGCGCATTTGTAGGCAGAGTGTGTATGTATGTGTGAATTTGTGTGTATGTGTGATTGCGTATGTATGTGTAGGCTGAGTGTGTATGTATGTGTGATTGCGTATGTATGTGTAGGCAGAGTGTGTATGTATGTGTGAGTTTGTGTTATGTGTGATTGCGTATGTATGTGTAGGCAGAGTGTGTATGTATGCGTGAGTTTGTGTGTATGTGTGATTGCGTATGTATGTGTAGGCAGAGTGTGTATGTATGTGTGAGTTTGTGTATATGTGTGATTGTGTATGTATGTGTAGGCAGAGTGTGTGTCTATTTGTGAGTTTGTATGTATATGTGATGTGTGTGTATGTGTAGGTTGAGTGGTTGTGTATGTGTGAGTGTGTGTGCCTGTGTGTGTGTGTGTGCATGTATAAGCATATATATTTGTGAGTAAAAGTGAAGGTCAAGGGGCATGTGAAGTGTCTTCCACTATCACTGGAATCTTGATGAACTGATGTCCATGTTATTGTGTAGTGTTTTTCCCTGAGTTATATCCTGTATTAAAACATGATATTATTTATGATAAGTGTTGTAGGGGAAAGATCACTTCTACAAATGGAAAACTTGCACGAGATGTGGTTGTACCTATCACACAGCGGACTACAAGAAATGTTTTGCTATAGATAAAGAGTGTAGACAATGTGTGAAAAAAGGACACTTTTATAAAATGTGTGGGAAGGGGAATAGGATGGAAAAGTATATGTAGCACATTCAGGACCGCCAATTTTGGGATGGGGTCCTGAATGTGCTACATATACTTTTCCATTCACAGATCTGTTCTTAAAAACAATGTCCGCTAACATGTAGCCCACTATATCTATACTCTCACCCTGTTAACCACGCAGGTTTATATCACTAGGTCCTAACACCACTTCTGGCCAATTTTCTCTAAACAGACTTCTAGGAATAATAGTCCAAAATGAACCTGGATCTACCATGAGCTCAGTAGCCTTCCCTTCAATCATGAATGAAGCCTTAGGTCTCATCCTCTGACCTGGTTCCATATCCAACTCTTCATCACTCACACATAAGATTTTGTTTGCACCTTCAACTTTACTACACACACTGGGACGCAACCCCTCGTCTTGTACTACAGCCACCTTCATCCTATTCCCCTTCCCACACATTTTATAAAAGTGTCCTTTTTTCCCACATTTTCTACACTCTTTATCTATAGCAAAACATTTCTTATAGTCCGCTGTGTGATAGGTACTAACACATCTTGTGCAAGTTTTCCCCATATTCTTGTACTGTTCAGAGTTAATAGGAAAACTATCTCCAATATACTTTTTTAAACTACTCTCACCTCTTCCACTAGACTGCAGCTACTTCTTCATCTGTTTCTACACACAATACACTTTCCTTTGTTCCATCTTTCTGTTCCATTTCTTTCATGCAGGCACTTGACTCCTCCACTACCTTCACTATATCAATTGCATTCTGTAGTGATGGGTTCTTCGCTGCCCACAATTTCTCTTGCATCTTTTTATTCCTACACTGGACTATCAGGTGGTCCCTGATCATCTCATCCCTTATCTCTCCAATATTACATTTTTATGTGTAACAAACTGGTCAATATTCTCATCTTGCCTTTGTGGCTGCGTGTAAAACTTATGTCTTGCCATAACTATATTTACCTCCTTTGTATATTGCTTCTTAAGCCTTGCTTTAGCCTCTTGATAAACATTGCTAATCACTCTTCCATCCGCATTGGTACCTACAGGCAAAAATTTAAATGTGTGTTGTCCCTCTTTTCCTAAAGTGCGTAAAAGTAATGCTTTCTTTCTGACAGCACTAAAGTCTTTCCCATCTAAAGCTTCTATGTAATTTTCAAAAATTTCAATCCATTCATCCCATTCAATGGGTGGATCTCCACTCTACTGTAAAAACAAAGGAGAAACTATAATGTTCTGACTCTCCATACCTGTTACAATATTACCACACAACAAAACACCAAATATTTCTATTAACTGTATCCCTAAGAAATCAACAAATTAAAATAATAAAAAAAATAAAAATATATATATATTCCACTTAGTGAACTATCCACATGGGAATATTACTTCTTTTCTTCTTCTTTAATGCTCGATTTCCAAATGTCAATTCAACTGCCAGGGGATGCTAATATTTGCTAATGTTTGATAATGTTTGGTGATTTTTTCCACGCGTTACACAATGCTCCTTCAGCTTACTTCGGATTCGTCCTTAAAGTCAGCAACCATGCTTCTTCCAGTTCAGTATTCCATAAAGTTAGCCAGGACAACTTTTCATCTTATTATTGCACAAAGTCAACAACAATCCATCCTTCAGTTCCCAATCCGTAGATTCAACACGTTGCTAGGTAACGGTACCTAGTTTCAAAGCATGGACATTAACATAGCACAAGATCCACATGGAACATATAACTTACATTTAAAGGCGCAAGTAAGCAATATGTGAATACAACAATAAGATTAGCTCTTTTATGCATATATTTTATGAAGGTGTGCCTTCACTTCATATACAGGCAACACATGCAGCAGAATGGTATTTTTTTGTATTCAAACACAGCGAACCTTACCATTGTTTGCACCACATGCTAGTTTCAAAAGGACATTCATTCCAGGCAGGAACTCCCCCCCCCCACCCCCAGGTCTTCAGACAACTAAGTGTGACCTTTGCTGGCAATGGGCATATTCCCACGGTGTCAGGTGTGAAGCTTCTCTATCCCACCTCACAGAATGGCAAACATTCTGTTCACTAATGATGGCTCTTAGCATTTTGGAGAAAAGGCACCTCAAATCCTAGTAAGGTTTTTTCCTATTACACGAGCTTTATTGTTGTTAATACCACGGCAAGTCAATCAAACAATCATAGCATTTGTAAAGCGCACTACATACCCGTGAGGGTCTCAAACTCTCAAGGCGCTGGGGGGGTGCTGCTACTGTTTGAAGAGCCAGGTCTTCAGGAGTCTCCTGAAGGTTAGAAGCTCTTTGGTCTGCCGTAGGCGGATGGGGAGGGTGTTCCACGTCTTGGCGGCGAGGTGGGAGAATGATGTGGCGCCCGCGGTCACTCTTCGGATGCGGGGGACGGTGGTGAGGGCGTGGTCTGCGGAGCGGAGCTGGCGGGCGGGGTTGTAGAGGCTGAGTCGTCTGTTGAAGTATGCTGGCCCAGTGTCGTGGAGTGCCTTGTGTGTGTAGGTAAGGAGCTTGAAGGTTATCCTCTTGTTGATGGGGAGCCAGTGCAGGTCTTTCAGGTGGGCTGTGATGTGGCTTTGGCGGGGGATGTCGAGGAACAGGCGTGTGGAGGCGTTCTGGATGCGTTGGAGTCGTTTCAGGAGTTTGGCCGGGGCCCTGCATAGAGTGCGTTGCCGTAGTCCAGTCTGCTGCTGACGAGGGTCTGGGTGACCGTCCTTCTAGTTTTGGTGGGGATCCACTTGAAGATCTGCGAAGCATGCGGAGTGTGTTGAAGCAGGAGGAGGAGACGGCGTTGAGCTGCTTTGGAGAGTGTGGAGTCGAGGATGACCCCTAGGTTTTGTGTGTGGTTGGTGGATGTAGGAGGTGCTCCTAGTGCCGTCAGTCACCAGGAGTCGTCCCAGGCCGAGGGGGTGGAGCCGAGGATGAGGACCTCCGTCTTGTCCGAGTTCAGCTTCAGTCGGCGATGGCCTTCATTCCTTTGTGGAGGTTGGTTTTGGCAGTGTGGGGGTCCTTGGTGAGCAAGAGGATCACCTGGGTGTTGTCGGCGTAGGAGATGATGTTTAGGTCTTGCCGTCGGGCGACGTGGGCGAGTGGTGCCATGTAGATGGACAACGTTGGGCTGAGAGATGAGCCTTGGGGTACGCCGCAGATGATCTCGGTGGCTTCGGAGCGGAAGGGAGGGAGGCGGACGCTCTGGGTTCTACCAGAGAGGAAGGAGGTGGTCCAGTCCAGGGCCTTCTCTTGGATTCTGGCGTTGTGGAGGCGTGCTCTTAGAGTGCGGTGGCAGACTGTGTCGAAAGCAGCTAACAGGTCCAGGAGGATGAGGGCCGCGGTTTCTCCATTTTCGAGCATGTTCCTAATGTCGTTGGTGGCGGCGATGAGAGCAGTTTCTGTGTTGTGGTTGCTGCGGAACCCTGACTGGGATGGGTCCAGGATGTTGTTCTCTTCGTGGAAGCTGGTCAGTTGTTCGTTGATGGCCTTTTTGATGACCTTCACCGGGAACGGGAGCAGGGAGAGGGTCGGAAGTTCTTGAGGTCCTTGGGGTCCGCCTTGGGTTTCTTTAGTAAGGCGTTGATCTCTGCATGCTTCCAGCTCTCAGGGTAGGTCGCTGTCTCGAAGGAGATGTTGATCGTTTTCCAGAGGTGGGGTGCGATGGTGCTGCTGGCTTTGTTGTAGATGTGGTGTGGGCAGGGGTCTTCTGGGGAACTGGAGTGGACCGTGTTCATGATCTTGATGGTGTTGTTGTCGTTCATGTTGGTCCAGGCGCGCAGACGGTTGGTGCCGGTGGTCATCATGGGAGCGTGAGTCTGGGCTATTGCCGGGGTGGTGACGGCGTCAGAGGTGTCGTGGATGTCTGTGATTTTGCGAAGGAAGAGGTGGCCAGCGAGTCACACAGGTCGGAGTGATGTCGTTGGTATCGGAGCATGTTCCTTCACGATGCTGAAGAGCTCTTTGCTGTTGTGTGCGTTGTTGTCTAGGCGGACTTTGAAGGCAGTCCTTTGGGCAAATCTGATGAGTTGGTGGTGTCGGCGGGTGGGGTTCCTGTGGACTGTGTAGCTTTCCGGTGTTCTTTCGCGGGTCAATTCTTTTCTAGTTTTCGGCAGGTTTGCTTCGAGGTCTGAAGGCCTGGAGGTCTTCGGTGTACCAGCTGGCTCTCCTGCTGGTGTGGGTGTTCGGTGGTTCCTTGAGCGGGGCGAGGGTGTTGGCGCAGTCGTTGATCCATTGTCTGAGGCTGTGGGCTGCGGCGTCTGGGTTGGTTGAGTCTGCGGGTGGGTTCTGGGCTAGGGCGGACGTTAGCTGGTTCTCAGCAATCTTTCCCCAGCTGAGGCATCTGCTGGGTGCAGTGGTGTGTGGTGGGTTTCTAGAAGGTGTAGTGGATGCAGCGGTGGTTGGTCCAGTCGGTCCAGTGGAGTTTGGTGGTGCGGTCGAAGAAGACATGGGTGCTTGCTGAGAAGATGGGGTCAATTGAGTGGGTGCTGTAACGAGTTGTCTGAGTCCGAGGTTGCCGAGGTTGTCGATCAGGGTGGAGGAGTTGGCATGGTTGTTGTTCTCGAGGTGGAGGTTCAGGTCCCTGAGGAGGATGTAGTCCGTGGAGGCGAAGGCGTGTGTGCTGAAGAGGTTGGTGATGGAGTCCCAGATCTGCAGTCAGGGTCCGGGGGTTCTGTAGATGAGGGTGCCTCTGAGGATGGTGTTGGGGTAGGTGTGGATCTGGAAGTGCAGGTGTTCGGTGGTGCTGAGTGTGTCGTCCGCGTGTGTTGAGATTTTAAGAGTGGTTCTGTGGACAATGGCAATTCTTCCTCCTTTTCCATTGGTGCCCTCCTTGCGGGTGATCTTGTAGCCTTCCAGGATGGCTATGGTGATATCAGGTGCCGAGGAGGGGGTCAGCCAGGTCTCAGTCAGGAAGGTGACGTCTGGGGCGTTGGTGTCGAGTAGGTCCCAGAGTTCGAAAGCGTGTTTACGGGCGGAGCGGGTGTTTAGCTGGATACATCTGAGGAAGTTGGTTTCCATGTTGTGTGTGTTGGCAGGCCAGATGCTGGTGAAGCTGCAGTTCCGTCAGGAGAAGGGTCCTTGGGTGCGTTTTGGGGCAGCCAGGCAGCAGGTGCGAGATTGTCCAGCGTTGAGTGCGTGGAGAGTGCTGGAGTCGTAGCGGAGGGGGGTGTCGTGGTGTGTATCCAGAGTTCCTGGCACTGGTCCACGTGGTGTGGTCCAGGCGCCAACGGGCACAGACAGGCTGCGTGCCTGCATCGCGGCCGCGCAGGGTCCGGCATATATGTGGAGGTGGGAGGGAGGGAGGAGCAGCTGGGAGGCGGGAGCAGCCAATGGGCAATGGTCAGTCAGGGGGGCGGGGCCGCAGGGGACACTGCGACAGGGGAGACGAGTGGCACAGAAGGCAACAATGAAGCACAGGAGGGGGAAAACAGTGGCACAGAAGGCAAAAACGAGGCACAAGGAGTAGGAAAACAGTGGCACAGAAGGCAAAAAAACAGGGCACAAGGAGAGGGAAAACAGTGGCACAGAAGGCAAAAAATGGGGAACAAGAGGGGGCAAACAGTGGCACAGAAGGCAAAAAATGGGGCACAAGAGGGGGCAAACAGTGGCACAGAAGGCAAAAAAACGGGGCACAAAGAGGGGGAAAACAGTGGCACAGAAGGCAAAAAACGGGACACAAGGAGGGAGAAAACAGTGGCACAGAAGGCAAAAAACGGGGCACAAGGAGGGGGAAAATAGTGGCACATAAGGCAAAACACGGGGCACAAAGAGGGGGAAAACATTGGCAGAGAAGGCAAAAAACGGGGCACAAAGAGGGGGAAAACAGTGGCACAGAAGGCAAAAAAACAGGGCACCAAAGTGGAAAAACACACTTATGATCGAGACCTCAACAGCAGCAAGGGCACACAGGTGGAGCGGTTCAGAGGGAGAGCGACCTACCAGGAGGGTCAGGGGTCGCTCTCCTCACTGCGCAGCGTCTGGCATATATAGGAAGGTGGGAGGGAGGAGCAACTGAGAGGAGGGAGGCGGGTGCAGCGAATGGGCAGTGGTCAGTCAGTGGGGTGGGGCCGCAGTGGACACAGAGGAGGGGGAGATGAGTGGCACAGAAGGCAAAAATAGGGTACAGGGGCACCAAGAAGGAAGAAGCACACTTACGAGCGAGACCTCAGCAGCGGCAGGGGAAGACAGACGGAGCTGTGCGGAGGGGGTGCGACCTACATATATGATACACCGGATCTGCATATGATAAAACCCTCTAAAATACCAGCCTAGGGGCGTGGCCAAGATGGTGACCTGCTAGGACGTGTCCTGCTCGGCTCCCCGGCCCTGAACCCCGATCTGCCCTACCACTAGCCTGCAAAACCCCCAAACTACCGGCGCTTTACCCTGCTGAGCAGCGCTGACCAGTGGTGTCCGACGAGAGGTCTCTGGCGACTGCAGCGACTGCCAAAATCGTGCTCTGCCTGCCGCGGCCGCGACGCCTCGGGGAGAAGAAAGCGGCGGTCGCAGGCCTTCACTGCCTGATAAGACTCCCGGGGAGGCCCCAAACGACCTGCCGCCGCCCGCTCGCGAGCGGAGCGCTGCCCATGACAACCGGCACCACCAGAGACCTGCTGCACTCACACAGCCCCGGCGGAGCGCCTGCCCTGTGGGAGCGTGGGAACAGCCGGCCCTGAGACGCCCTGGTGAGCGGCCGCGAAAATCGAGGCCCCTGCTTCGGGCCTACACGGCACAGAGGAGCGGAGACCAGCAGACACCCTGCCTCATCAGGATCCATTGCGGTGAGCCTTGCAACATAGCCACCGCCGGACATTTAGCGAGCAGTTCCCGCCACAGCGCTGACCCACCCGGAGAACCCACGCGCGACCGCACACCACCCGCCTCCGCAGAACTCGGGGCCCTGGCTTTGGGCCTCAGCGTGGCGGAGAGGCAGGAACCAGCAACGACCCTGCCCCAGCCGGGGACCATCACGGTGAGCCTTGCGGCATGGTAAGCGGACCCTGTCTCAGCTTTGCCCAACCTCGCGCTACCCGCCTCCACGGGACCCGGGGCCCCCGGGCTCGGGCCCGATTAGGCCAACTGTAAACCCCGGAGGCCTATGCCCACCCAACAAGTGAGGTATAACTAGCCACCTGGGTGATAATCCCTCTTCGACTGGGAGCCGAGGCGCCCCGCTGAGCAACACCAGACGATGTGCCTGATCACACCCGGGACCCCACCAAAGCATTTCCAGCACGTTCCCTGTGGCGAGGGCCCCCCCCGGAAGCCACCCACCCTATAGACTCAGCCTCAACCCTCCTGCCGGGCTGCCCTGCCACCTGCAGCTGGAAAAGGTGCCGCATCACCGCGCTGCGGTTTGTATGCGCCTAGTTTTAATTATATTTGCTTTTTACTACTGGCTCTTTATTTTCGTTTTGTTTAGCTTTTATTGTGAACTGGCTGGGCTTTCTCCCCCCCCTCTTACCTGCATATAATTTGGGAAACTACACCACCGTTTTGGTGGATCCGGGTTCTGTGGGTGGTCTGGGGATCGACCATCGGCGCCATTTTGGATTGGGACGCTGGTCTTTCGGCGGGCGCCATCTTGGAGCGTCCCTGCACTCCTCCCTCTATTTCCCGCCTATTTAAGGCGATTTTAAGCAGTGGGCAGCCTGGAAAAGGTGCCGCATCACCGCGCTGCGGTTTGTATGCGCCTAGTTTTAATTATATTTGCTTTTTACTACTGGCTCTTTATTTTCGTTTTGTTTAGCTTTTATTGTGAACTGGCTGGGCTTTCTCCCCCCCCCTCTTACCTGCATATAATTTGGGAAACGACACCACCGTTTTGGTGGATCCGGGTTCTGTGGGTGGTCTGGGGATCGACCATCGGCGCCATTTTGGATTGGGACGCTGGTCTTTCGGCGGGCGCCATCTTGGAGCGTCCCTGCACTCCTCCCTCTATTTCTCCGCCTATTTAAGGCGATTTTAAGCAGTGGGCAGCCTGGAAAAGGTGCCGCATCACCGCGCTGCGGTTTGTATGCGCCTAGTTTTAATTATATTTGCTTTTTACTACTGGCTCTTTATTTTCGTTTTGTTTAGCTTTTATTGTGAACTGGCTGGGCTTTCTCCCCCCCCCTCTTACCTGCATATAATTTGGGAAACTACACCACCGTTTTGGTGGATCCGGGTTCTGTGGGTGGTCTGGGGATCGACCATCGGCGCCATTTTCGATTGGGACGCTGGTCTTTCGGCGGGCGCCATCTTGGAGCGTCCCTGCGCTCCTCCCTCTATTTCTCCGCCTATTTAAGGCGATTTTAAGCAGTGGGCAGCCTGGAAAAGGTGCCGCATCACCGCGCTGCGGTTTGTATGCGCCTAGTTTTAATTATATTTGCTTTTTACTACTGGCTCTTTATTTTCGTTTTGTTTAGCTTTTATTGTGAACTGGCTGGGCTTTCTCCCCCCCCTCTTACCTGCATATAATTTGGGAAACTACACCACCATTTTGGTGGATCCGGGTCCTGTGGGTGGTCTGGGGATCGACCATCGGCGCCATTTTGGATTGGGACGCTGGTCTTTCGGCGGGCGCTATCTTGGAGCGTCCCTGCGCTCCTCCCTCCATTTCTCCGCCTATTTAAAGTCGCTCTCTCCCGCGCAGCGGGAACGCGCAGCCGGACGCCGTCGCTTGCCGGAGTCTTGCCAGAGTCCTGCCCGTCTGCGCCCGTCCGCGCTAAGGACGCACTGGGCGCAGCAGGCCCCTCCCATTTAGCACCTTCTGTGAGGTAGGATGATTGTTTACACCAGTGCAGCGCTTCGGGCGATTGGGCTGTCCGTCCCACGATGCGTCTCTGCACCGAACCATCCCTTGTGTGGCCCCTATCAATGTGCCTGCAAAGGATGGTCGCTTGACCAGCCAGCGGGCATTCGGGACTATGACAATACAGCAGCTCTATTGGAAGGCAGAAGTGTGCCTCAGCTGAGCAAGTGTCGTGTTCATGGTCTGCGTATTTTAAATCTCAATACCAGATCTCTGGTGAAACACCATCTGTCTATCATGGACCTTATCACCGACGAGGAGCCAGATCTGTTTATCATCACTGAGACCTGGCTCCAGGACACAGACGCAGCCATAATTAATCTGGCTTGTCCTCCAGGATATTCACTTTTTACGTGGAACCGCCTGTCAAGAGGTGGAGGTATCGCTTTAGCTATAAAATCCACCTTTGTGTGCACTTGGACGGGTCTACATATTGCTGGGTGCGAGAGCGCCCTGTTCAAGATCAACATCAGCCCTCAGTTCACGCTGTCTGGGATGGTCGTGTACCGCCCCCCAGGAAGTGATGTAGCATTCAGGGGAGCTTTCCCTGAGGCGGTTAGTACGCTAGCTAGTGACTGTGCCAATTTTTGCATCCTAGGTGACCTCAACCTCCATTTTGACAATCAACAGACCCCGGCTATCAGTGGTTTTCTGGCGGATCTGGAGGCCCTTCAGCTGACCCAACTTGTCACTCAATCCACACATGTGGCTGGTCACATTTTGGACCCGTTTTTTACCAACTTATCGGATGTCCAAGTCTTGGCTATTTCTCCATTGGGTTGGACGGATCATTTTTTGGTGTCTGTCTGGCTACCTCTCCCCGAAACCCCTATTATTCCATCTCCTAAGTGGATCCCTCGGTGGCACTGGAATAAGCTCAGGCTAGAGGACCTACACTACATCATGGCTGAAGAGCCACTAGGCCCCCTGCTTAATGTCACCTTGGGCTACGACCAATTTTGCAGCTGGATTACCAAGGCGCTTGACAAACTGGTGCCTATCATCTCAAGTAAATCCAGCTCCAGGCAATCGAGCCCTTGGTATGACAGTGCCCTCCGTGCCCTGAAGGGTTCATGCAGAAGGGCAGAAAGGGAGTGGCGGAAGACGTATGATGTCGCTAAAAAAAACATGTATCTGGCTTCCGTCAAGCTCTACCATCGAGCTATCTGTAGAGCCCGTGCGGCCTTCTATGCGACGGAATTCCGTAATAGCCACAATCCATCGAAGACCATCTTCAAAGCCCTCAAAAATCTGATGGCTAAGAGAGCCGCGCCGCAAGTGGATGGTTCTACCTCCCATTGCGAAACTACTTTGTCCTGGGATGGGTTTGTCAAGTTGGCACGAGTCAAGTCCGGCTCTCCGGCGGACCCGCTTAGACCTGCCCTCTTCAGAGATTCCTTTTTTCAGGGGCGTACTGCGGTGTGTTCGCTGATCAATCTCTCCTTGACTTCAGGTACGGTTCCTGCCAAGTGGAAGCAGGCGGTGGTGTTCCCGATCCTGAAAAAACCATTATGGGATCCTTTAAAACCGGAAAACTACCGCCCGATTTCATTGCTTCCCTGGCCGGCCAAAATCATGGAGGCCCACGTCAACCTGGCCCTCTCTGAGCACATGGCCCGGGCCAATGTCCTCGATCCTACGCAGAATGGGTTCCTTGCTGGCCACAGCACGGAGACTGCCCTTCTTGCAATGGTAGAACATCTGCGGAGTGTGTTGGATGCAGGTCAAATGGTAGCGCTTATTTTATTAGACCTCAGCGCTGCCTTTGATACGGTGTCCCATTGCATCCTTCTGCACCGCCTGGAGGACATCGGCATCTGTGGCTCTTCTCTGCAGTGGTTCCGCTCCTTCCTTAGCGATCGCTCCTTCTGCGTTGCCACCCCCCCTTTTCAGTCCAAATTCCATCAGTTGGACCTGGGGGTCCCTCAGGGCTCCTCGCTGAGTCCCACGCTTTTCAACTTGTACGTGCGGCCGCTAGCTGATGTCGCCAGGCAATGGGGCCTAACCATGGTCTCGTATGCCGACGACACACAGCTGGCGGTCACGATCAGCGGGGATGCCGAACAGGATGCCCCCAGATTTCGAGATGGACTGAGAGAGGTGGCCAGCTGGATGAATAACAACTGTCTCCAGCTGAACGCGAAAAAAACTGAGGTGATGATCGTTGGGAAGGGAGCTGACCGCTGGGGTGGCGTCTGGTGGCCTCCGGAGTTAGTGCCGGCCCCTACACCAGTGATGGAACTTAGGAACCTGGGAGTGTGGCTAGATCACACCCTTTGCTTCACTACCCATACTAAGAGAGTGGCTGCTTGCTGTTTCGGTGTCCTGCGTGGGCTAAGGCCGGTGCTAAAAATTTTTGATGCCCCGACGAGACAGCTAGTTATACAAGCGACGATCATCTCCCGACTGGACTATGCCAGCTCGCTCCTGCTGGGAGTAAACCAATCTGAGATCGTTCGCTTGCAGCGAGTACCGAATGCTGCTGCGAGAGCAGTGGTAGGTCTGCCGAGGTCCTGTCCCACTTCTAACACCCTGCGGTCCCTACACTGGTTGCCAATTAAAAGTCGTATCCACTTTAAAGCCCTTAGCCTTGCTTTTAAAATCTTAAAAGGATCGGCACCTGAGATCCTTAATAATCTTTTATCCGCCTATGTCCCGACTCGCTCTCTCAGATCTCTTGGGCAATCTCTTGCGGTTATTCCGCGTTTCAGGCTTAGCCGGATGGGCGGTCGTTCCTTTCGTGTGAAAGCTGCGGCTCTCTGGAACTCCCTCCCTTTGGAAATCCGCCAGTTAGAGGATCTATTAGCATTCCGTAGGGCCGTGAAAACTCACTTGTTTTAATTCCTTCACATGGAGTCGTGTACTTTTCTGTTTCCTTTTGCGTTGTGTTATGTCCACCTTTTCCATGCGCCAGGACGCTCCTTAGCTGGAGCATCTGTGTGCAAAATAAATGATAATAACATAACATAACATAACAGCTGCCCCCCTAGTCGGGGACCCGGCTGGGACACCATGGCCAACACGAGCCGCAGGGGAGTTCGTACTATTAATGACATGTTGGTGAAAACCGCGTTGAAAGGGGAGAAAACCCAGACGTCCCCGTCGCCATCAGTGTCGGCGGCCACCCCGGAGAAAGGGAGCGGGTAGGCCCCTAATACAAAAGCCTTCCTTGAAACGCTATTCAACACCCTGCGGGAGGAGTTTCAGGCGTTGAAACAGGACTTAGCAGGCGAGCAGCGAGAACTCCGCCGTGACGTGGACGGCCTGGGGGAACGGGTGGCAGCGATGGAAGAAACGGGCCAGGCCCATTGCGAAGAGCTGGAATCACTGCAGCAGGAGGTCCTCTGCCTCCGAGACCAACAGGTGGACCTTCAAGCACATGCGGAGGACCTCTAAAACTGATCCTGGCGGAACAACATACGGGTCCGGGGAGTGCCAGTGAAAGCAGAGGGGAACAGCGTTACCAGCTACCTACAGGACCTGTTCAGGGAGATCCTTGGTGAACCTGCCGACTTCACCATCCGCATAGACAGGGCGCACAGAGTTGGCCTGGCACGAAGCGCGTCGGCCCCCCCTCCGGACATACTGGCCTATCTCCTGGACTTCCCTCTGAAAGAAAGGATTCTGAATGAAGCCCGTCAGAAACAACCTCTCCGTTTCCGAGATAACCCTGTGGCGTTATTTCAGGACCTTTCCGCAATTACGCTTCAGAAACTACCGGCCTTCCTGGTGGCCACAACATTTCTGAGAGAGAAAGGGGTACTCTACTCCTGGGGTCACCCATTCCGACAGATTTTCAAATGGGAAGGAACCCTACACCAGCTTCGCTTGCTCGGAGACACGTGTGACCTGCTGGGGCTCGACATGCTGGGGCTCGAGGCTCGAGGATGCCTTCCCGCGACCCACGCGAGAGGGAGCATCACCGAGTTCCCGGGAGGGTTGGCACCAAGTACGGAGGCGATGCTCTCCCAAAAAGGACCTGAGGCCGGACCCGGCGACTGTAGCCGTGGAACACGCTGCAGCCATCCAAGAGGTGGTCAGAGACACAACGGCTCCACCTTGAAGTACCACTGTGTGGGGATTTGCCTTCATAGCTATGCAATCTCGGGGAGAGGGGCGGGGGGGCCACGAGGGTCGCCACTGCCACACACTCCTCCTTTTTGAGACTCTACGGGCCCGAAATGACTTTGCTCGGGCCCGGGACTATGGTTCCAAATTTGGGATTCCCAGTTGGGGGAGGGAGGGGGAAGGCGGGCGGGTCAGTTGGGGGTTGCTGGTGGGGAGGAGAAGTGGGAGGGGTAGGAGAGGAGGGGGGGAATGAGGAAGAGGGGGACGGTTGAGGTTGTTTTTTTGGGATCGGGGTTGGGAGGTTGGTTGCTGGGAGGGGGTACCCCTTGTCCACCTATTTCAGTTGCTTCCCACAGGAGCCCTTTTGGTTTTGTTTCTTGCACATCATTCACAGCTCCAGAACCACCCGGCTGACCAATGCCACACACCAAGCTTAAAGTTCTCTCCCTGAATGTGAGGGGCCTTAACAACCCCATTAAGCGTCTGACAGTCTTGTCCCTCTTAGAGCACACAGCAGCCGATATTTGCCTCCTACAGGAGACACACCTCCTGCCCAAAGACCAGCATCGTCTTAAATCCTGGGCCTTCCCTACAGTTTTTTCATCATCCTCCAAGAAAGCAGTGGGGGTGGCAATCTTGCTGTCTAAGTCATTTACAGGCAAGGTTCTGCAGCGGGAGGCGGAAATCAAGGGGAGATTGTTGGTACACCGCTTCCTCATAGCGGGACAGACATTAATAGTGGGGTCAATATATGCACCTAACGAGGGTCAGGAAACATTTCTCAAAACAGCACTAGCAGCAGCCACAGCAAACACAGAGCACCGGCTCCTCCTGGGGGGCGACCTTAACTTAGTCTTTCATAACACACATGATCGCTCCTGCCTATGGTGGGGGCAGGTTAGGGCCCTCTCCAAGGCCAGCCAAGCTTACCTACATGATCTCGACATGATTGACCTCAGGAGGCATATGCACCCACGCAGCACCGCCTACACCTATCATTCAGGGGCTCACAAATCCTATGCCAGGCTGGACTACTTCCCATGCACCTCCCCATTGGTAGCACAGGCGCAGGAGATGGACATCTTGCTGGCCTCGCTCTCTGACCACTCCCCAATAGTTACCACGTTCCTCATGCCAGCAGCACCGGCCCTGCGCCGACATTGGCGCCTCCGAGAGGCCTTCCTTCATACTCCCTCAACAGTGGAGCGGATCAAAACTGCTATCGCACAATTCTTGACACACAATCACAATACCGACACCTCAGTAGCCACTCAATGGGTTACCCTGAAGGCAATCCTACGCGGCGAATTTATATCTATAGCCGTAGCCAATAACAAAGATAGAGCGCAGACGAGGGCTGAAATCAGGCAACGAGTGTCGGAACTGGAGCAAATGCACCAGCGCACGGGGGCAGCATTGGCCTGGCGGCAACTATGCACCGAGAGGAAAATGCTAGCTGCGCTAGATAAAGACGCCGCGGAGTATGAAGCTCTACACCTCAAGCAGACATACTACTCAGGGGGAGACCGATGCGGCCGGCTCTTAGCGAGCAAGCTACGGGAACAGCGCCAAAGGCAGGGGGTATGAGCAGTACAGGCTGAGGGTGGAGGCCTTGCCACAGACGACGCGGCGATAGCGGAGGCTTTCGGAAAATTCGACGAATCCCTCTATGCTGGAGACACCCTTGGCTTGCAGGCAGGCCAGACTTATCTGCAGGAGGCACGTCTCCCGTCTTTAAATTCGGCACAGGCGGATCTCCTGGACAGGCCAATTGGCCTAAAAGAGGTGATCTCAGCGATTTCCCGCCTGAAGCTTGGGAAATCCCCTGGCCCAGATGGCTACCCCGCAAGATTTTATAAAACGTTTTGCCACCAAGTAGCCCCCTCCTGCGGGACCTTTTCAATTCCTTTGACCAGCCTGGTGCGATACCCGCAGAACTCCTGGAGGCGTCAATCTCAGTCATCCCGAAACCGGGCAGGGATGCGACCCGTTGCGGATCATACCGTCCGATCTCGCTATTGAATATCGACTTCAAACCCTACACGGGTATTTTAGCGAGCAGATTGGCCCCTTACATGCAACAACTAGTGGAGCCTGACCAGGCGGGTTTTATACCCCAGCGACAGACCAGTGACAATACCAGACGTGTCCTCAATCACATCGAGGCGGGATCTCGCGCACGCCCAGACTGTATGCTACTCACGATTGACGCTGAAAAAGCGTTCGATAGGGTGCATTGGCCCTACCTGGAACAGGTCCTGCATCATTTTGGCTTCGGGGAGGTCCTCTGCACCCACATTCTGAACTGCTACAGACAACCTAACGCCACAGTGCGCGTCAATGGGCATACATCCCCCCGCTTTCCGATTGGAAGAGGGACCAGGCAGGGTTGACCCCTTTCCCCCATTTTGTTTGCCCTCTACATGGAGCCGCTGGCGCAAAGGGTTAGGCAGCACGACCTCATTAAGGGCATTACATTTGGAGGTGACATCCACAAAATTAGTCTCTACGCAGACGTCATCTTACTCTCCCTTACCGAGCCGATTCAATCGCTTCGGGCGCTTTTCATTGAACTCTGTTGCTTTGTGCTCGGCTCCGGGTTTAAAATCAACACGGTGAAATCGATTGCTCTTAATATCTCCTTATCACCTGACACCCTCTCCGAAGTACGAGCAGAACACGATGTGCAGTGGTCCGACTCGACCGTCCCCTATTTGGGAGTCCTCCTAGGTCCCACCATCACAACTACGGTAGAAGCGAACTATACCAGACTCCGCACGCAGCTCTGTGACGAACTTCGGAGATGGAAACAACACTCCCTCTCCTGGTTGCGGAGGATAGCCACCACTAAAATGACCCTGCTACCACAGATTCTTTACCTGTTCCAAACTCTCCCCTTGAGACCGCCTCGCGGCTGGATCCAACAGATGCAGTCCAAGCTGACACGCTATTTATGGCAGGGTCGTCGGCCACGCTTTAAGTAAGCCAAGGGATGCCTGACCTCCAACTCTACTTCTATGCGGCACAACTCCGGAGCCTAGTGGAGCCTAATGCCTAGTGGAGTGGTATCAGCCGGAATCGGGCAAGCACTGGCTTTTTCAAGACCAGGCGGTGGCGGGTAAGCCCCTACAGGGGATCCCCTTTCTCCCTAGGCGCCATCGACCGCCTAACCGCTATGCCTCCCACATCACAGGCACAGTCATGGAAGTGTGGGACCGCGTTGCGTCCAAGCATGAACTGTCTTCCTTTCCCTCCCCTCTCACACCGCTCTTTGACAATCCCGACTTCACCCCGGGCCTAGATCCGAAAGCCTTTATGAACTGGCGCCGCTCCCCTTGCAGAGCACTAGGGCACCTCTTCAATTTGGAAGGAATCCTTTCCTTCTCGCAGCTGAAAGAGGATTACGGCATACCAGAGAACGACAGCCTAGCCTACCTGCAGGTTCGACACTGGGCACTCCACCCTGATGTTAAACCCGGAGCGCAACGGCCGCTTACCCCTATGAGAAGTGGCTTCTTACTCGCACTTCCGAGAAAAAGTTGATCTCGGACCTATACCAATGCCTCCTCCTCATGAACATACATACATATAATGCAGGCAGATGCCGATGGGAGCGAGAACTAGGCAGGACCCTCACACACAAGGAATGGAGAGGTATATACCACAGGGCACGACACTCCGCATACCACACCAGATTGACCGAAACCCTAACCAAGGTGGCCACCTACTGGTACCTCACACCTGCACACCTTCATCAAGCCAACCCACACATTAGCGACCGCTGTTGGAGAGGGTGCGGAGAACTGGGCACATTGGAACACCTGCTCTGGAGCTGTGACCGCATACAAGGGTATTGGGACACGATTATAGATTTCCTGCTTACATCCTACTGGGGCTGCCCAGCACCCTGATGTATCCCCTGAAGTCCCGGAGGGGTCACATGATAGCGATTGCATTGGGAGCGGCCACAAAAAACATCCTAGCACATCGGAGGACCCCGCAGGCTCCCCCACACACAGGCTGGTTACACAGGTTATGGATGGTGCTAGGCATGGAAAAGCTGTCCCTAGTTCGGGCCGGCCGGGGAGACGAATTCCCAGAGTTGTGGCGTCCCTTCTTAACACTGCTCACAGGGGAGTTTCGCGAGCTGAGCTGCCCCACATACTTACGCCTTCTCAGGCTGGCCGACACTCAAATTCCGGAAACAAGGGCAACCAAGGGCGTGCGACACCACAAACACTGATGCTTCGATCATACTTCCTATTTTTTGGGCTGCAATGGACTTCTTCCTTTAGATGGGTAGACAGGGGGATGGGGGAAGGGAGGGGGTGGGACCCAATGTTTTGTGTTTATAGATATAGACGGCCTGCATTGCTGCTCACCCTGGCAGGCACTGAATGTACTTACCGGCCTTACATTACCACTTGCCTTGCTGAACTTGTTCACCGGACTAAGGCCCTATTGTCTTGTTCTTTGTGGAAACTCAATAAAAGATTTAAACCATAAAATACCAGCCCAAATGACTTGTTTGTGCTGGTTCTGGGTCAGTGTTGAGGAGGACTCAAGTATAACCTGAACATATTTGCAGTCTAGGAGTAGAACTTTTTCACACGGCTGTGGGGAAGGTTTCACAGTACATCTGTCTATGTTCTCTGCTCTGTGACCAAGGGTACTTTGAGTACCCACTTACCTAGAGTACTAGTGTACATTTACTACCTACCTAGAGTACTACTCTACATTTACTACCTACCTAGAGTATTTTAGAGCATAAGTGCAGGTGCAACACACATCAATTACAAAAACTGAGAGAACAAATGTATAATCTGTATACTAGGCAAATATTGTTCCAAAATATTCCTTTTATTCCAATTTCATATTACTTTAAAAATGTGGAGATAAACATCAGTTTTCACAGCGATACAGCCTATACATTTCGTCCTACTAGAGGACTTTTTCAGGGCTCTAATAATTCGAGGAGGAAGAATCAAAAGAATAACCAGGGCAACTGCCTAAATGTCGTTCCCCATCTAAGTCACTGTTATCTGGAATACTCAATATCAAGTGTTTAGGCAGCGTCCCTCGAAGTTATAGATATTAAATAGATACAGAAGCAAGGATGTCGATTGGGTCCAGTGAGGGGGCACTGTCGGTTACGCAAAATATTGCGAAAACAAAAGGGGATTACACCTGGATCGGTCGATACTGAATTTAGGTATCAGTCAGTGTGCGGGTTCCTTATATAAGAGGAAAGATATCAATAATACAGATGAAACCCCAAGGCAAAGGCACGTATATGAACTTAAATCTTGCAAGCCTGCTTATAATCGCCCAGTTGGATCACATAAGCACCCTATCATTAGCCCCAATTCCGTATGCGGCCCACCCAAAATATATCAGTTGCAATGCAAGCTGTATGTGCTAGATCAAATGTCGACAGCCGATATTAGAATGTCAACAAAAATTCAAGAGCCAAACATCACAGCAGGAAGGACGGGGGAACCGATATAGTTTGGGTGTCTGTATTATTGATATCTTTCCTCTTGTATAAGGAACCTTAGTGCTGGTAAGTCCACTCATGGGAATGGGACTGTCCTACCTGTCCTCGCTGGTGACTGTTCTCAACACCGCAATTCCAAATCATGAATGTGTATTTTAATCTACATTATCAGTATGGTAATCTTGTTATCAGTCAGGGCTGAGGAATGTGCTGTGTGTGTAATATTTCATGTGTGATGTAAAAGTGCTGTTGACATCATTGGGAATGTCTACGTTTACGTTCCACATATAGCTCACCTGAGTTAAATATAGAATATGAAATGTCAAAGCAGGGCTGTTCCCAAATTAACCTGAGTAAGAATCAATGGTGCTTGCCGCGCCTTACTCAACTCTTGCGAAATCTGCTGTTCGCTACAGTCACAGGGCCTGCAGGCTACTTTCTCGCCCGCTACTATGACACAACTTCCTGATGGAAAGCTGATCCCACCCTATTCTGCAAGACCAGTTTCCCAGGCTGTGCAAGCCCTATAAATGTGTGTCCATCTGCAGACTCCAAGCACCTGCCGGAGAAGGTTGGAGAGCGAAGAGGTGGACCTTCATCTGTTCTGGATAGCTGAGCCTGAGCACAAAGGTACAGTACAGGGCAGGATTCTGTTCTCACAGGGACCAGGATGCTAGGTCCTGCAGTGCAGTGGTGTCTGCTTTGTGTGTTGAAAGGTCACTTGTACAGCCCTTTCCTGACATTGAGCTCAAGGTCACAGAGGCATGGATGCAGGCTCTGACCTCCTAGAGCTGAAACCACTATGAACATATGTCAACTGTACATCTGCAGGTACTTTTGGGGGATCCATCTCTGAAGGTGGGGTACCTGCTTATCCTCAGACGGCTCATCTGTTTGCTTGTTGTTTCCCTCAGACACAGTCCAGGGTTTGCTGTGTTTATATTGAACTGTCTGCTTATCTCAACCTAATACCTACCTAAGTGAGACCACCATCTTTGAATTGCCTTTTCTAGCCTTTTTCTAAATGTTTGATCCTGTGCACTTTAAGAAAATTCTGAGAAAACAATTACATGTCGCCCAACACACCTGTGCATGTACACTACCCTACAACCAATTAAAGGGCACTTCTATCCGTGCTGTTCATGTTAATGTACTCCTGAGGAAGACCTGCTGTGATAATTAACAATTAATGCATACCCACAGGGTCGAAACGTCAACAAGTACATTGATGATCCCTATTCACAGGCATCAAGCCTAAAGAATGTGCCAGTATTAATATAAGCTATATGGATTTGAGCTGTTTACAAATAGAAAACTGACTTTCTTCCACTGAATTAGTTTTTTTGTTCTACATTTCTTTT
This sequence comes from Lissotriton helveticus, assembly GCF_964261635.1. Classification (NCBI taxonomy): domain Eukaryota; kingdom Metazoa; phylum Chordata; class Amphibia; order Caudata; family Salamandridae; genus Lissotriton; species Lissotriton helveticus. Next base: position 1,710,692,002 of record NC_136069.1, on the reverse strand, counting down.
ATGTCATTTATGATATGGTGTTTTTAGACTTTTGTGTCTGCTTTGTGTGGCCTTCTCTCACTATCTCTATGCGCCTCTACTTGGGTGTGTGGCTGTCAATCAGTGCCTCTCATTGATGTGTGGCTTTCTCTAGGTATCTCTCTGTGCCTCTACTTTGTGTGTGGCTGTCACTCAGTGCCTCTCCTTGGTGTGTGGCTTTCTCTCAGTATCTCTCAGTGCCTCTACTTGGTGTGAGGCTGTCACTCTGTGCCTCTCCACCTTGGTGAGTGGATTTCACTCTCTGCCTCTCTTCCTTGGTGTGTGGATTTCTCTCAGTATCTCTCTATGCCTCTACTTGGTGTGTGGCTGTCACTCAGTGCCTATTCTTGGTGTGGAATTCTCTCAGTATCTCTCTGTGCCTCTACTTGGTGTGAGGCTGTCACTCAGTGTCTCTCTTTCTTGGTGTGTGACTGCCACTCAGTGCCTCTCCACCTTGGTGAGTGGATTTTACTCTTTACTTCTCCTTGGTGTATGGCTTTTCCTCAATGCCTCTCCTCCTTGGTGTGTGACTGTCCCACTGTGTCTCTCTTCCTTGGTATGTGTCTTTTCCTCTCTGGTGTGGCTGACACTCTGTGCCGCTCCTTGGTGTGTGGCCGTCCCTCAGTACCTCAGTGCCTCTCTGTGCCTCTCCTTGGTGTGTGGCTGTCCTTCAATGCCTCTCGTCCTTGGTGTGTGCCTCTCCTCTTTGGTGTGTGGCTGTCTCTCTGTGTCTCTCTTCCTTGGTGTGTGGCTGTCCCTCTCTGGTGTGTGGCTGTCACTCTGTGCCTCTCCTTGGTGTGTGGCTGTCCCTCAGTGCTTATCTTCCTTAGTGTGTGGCTGTCCCTCAGTGTGTGGCTGTCCCTCAGTGCTTCTCTTCCTTGGTGTGTGGCTGTCCCTCAATGTTTCTATTCCTTGGTGTGTGGCTGTCCCTCTGTCCCTCTGGTGTGTGGATGTCACTCTGTGCCTCTCCGTGGTGTGTGGCATTCCCTCAGTACCTCTCTGTGCCTCTACGTGTCTGTCCCTCGATGCTTCTCATCCTTGGTGTTTGACTGTCACTCTGTCCCTCTGGTGTGTGTCTGTCCCTCAGTGATTCTCTTCCTTGGTGTGTGCCTCTCTGATGTGGGGCTGTCATACTCTGCCTCTCTGGGTTGAGGCTGTCACTCTGTGCCTCTACTTGGTGTGTGGCTGTCACGCATAGCGTCTCTTCCTTAGTGTGTGCCTCTCTTCCTTGGTGTGTGGCTGTCCCTCAGTGCTTTTCTTCCTTGGTTTGTGCCTGTCACATCATGTTACATCTGTGTAATGTATTGTGTTAGCTTAGGAGCTGAATAGAGGCATGAGGGAAGGTTATTCAATGAGATACAGAAGTTAGTGTACAGCAATAATCTAGCAGCCTGTATTCCAGAACCACATACACTGAAGCATGCCATTCACCTCTGCTTCCACACATGGAGGAGTCCCTTGCGTTTCCACCCAGGAGGAGGCCCTGAGGAGGGAGACGCCCCTTTTAAGTCGTAACTCTGGAAGCGCATGGACTCGAAGCCAGGAATCCATGGCAGTCTGGCAATATAAAAAACTATCAAATTTTGTATTAAGAACACACTTGAACTAAATAAGAACAGTTGTCTTGAAAAGTAAATGGGGATCACAATGTTTTGCCAGACTGGGAAGCCCTTGATCAGGGCTGAGTCTGTGTTGTGTCTTCTTCACAGAAACACATGCTCAGTAATACATTCAGAGTAGCCCAGGGAATAGCTTGTTCACTAATATTCCGCAATTTAGAGAAGGTTTCCACAGACTATTGATGAAAAAACATGTAAAAAACTACAGAATGCAAAAATATCGATTGCGTATACTTGAGAAGATAAGTACCAAAATATTGAAAAATATATATCATTTACAAAAATATAGTTGTATTAAATATCGATTTTTAAATATATAAAATGTAAAATATTAAAATTAACATATATTAAATACTAACATTAATTTATAAAATTAAAATATTTTCAAATGTATATTTTAACAAATAAACGTACTTTCAAAAATGTAAACACATATCTATATATATGTGTGTGTGAGTGTGTGTAAGTTCATATACATATATTTATATATATGCATGAAGAAATAAACTAATAATTGAAAAAATAATATAATTTAAAAAATCATAAATTATATAATATTATCAAAAATATATGTATACATATGTACATATACCAAAATCATAAAATATCAAAAATGAAAAACCAATTTAGTTTAAAATAAAAATTAAACACACATTTTTAAAAATGTAATTATAAATAATTTAAAAACAAAAAATATCGACATTTTTAAATATTATTGTTATAATAAATCTAACACATAGTTATCCAAATTACAACATAAAATAAATTATGAAATATTAGAATAAATGCATATAAATGTACCACTACATACAAAAAAACAGTGTTATACTAAATAAATATTTTTTAAAAACACTTCCACCTAACACAACACAAAATTATTTACATCACACTAAAATAAGATGTACTACTCTAAATACAATACATATAACATTAATTAAAATATTACATTGGAAAATACTACAATTTATTATTCCCAGTACAATTACCACAACAGTAAATACTATAATTAACAAAAACAAAAAAAATTATATTCACACTTCAGTTAGTACAACAGTAGGGAAAGTATTGGATTGTGGAGGGGTAAAATGTAAAATTCCCACTCCAGTCAGTGGAACTTTAGAGAAATTGATAAATTTGCAGAGATGTAACATTTGCTCTGCTCACTCCAGTCAGTGCAACAGTACGGAAAGTGTTGAGTTGCGCGGAGGTAAAATGTACTATTCCCATTCCAGTTAGTTCCAGATTAAAAACAAAACAACATATTTTAAAAATTTCTAAAAACATAGTAAATAAATCAATATATAAATATGATCAAAAGTGGAAAGCATTGGAGCGCTAATAGGAAGAAGATGGTAGATTTAGAGATGCTCAGTTTCCTTCAAATTCCTTCCCACTTCTGGGATCCTTGCAGAGGAGCTTTGCTCCTCCCACTGGTGCCCTCCACTGTCTTCTCATCTCAGATGTCTTTCTGACGCCCTATCCAGACTCTTGACTCACCTAATTCTTCTCAAACTTCAGTATACTATTTTCTTCTCCTGGTTTCTGCTTGTCAGTACACAAGTCCATGTACATTCACAAAGACTAGATGGTGTCGGATCAAGAGACATGAATGCCACCAAGCGAATGTGAGGAATGACTCAGGTCAAAGCAGGCAGAAGTAAGAGACACAGGCTCCTCTGAGTCTTGTTCCCACCGTTGGCACAATAGTTTTATTTATGAAGATAACGCTGTTGTTGCACTAATGTCCTCTGCCGTGCCCATATATCTTGTTTGAACTCATGCCTTCCAAAGCAGGATAACATGGATTTCATTACGTTTATTTTCCTCCCCAGGTTGACCCTAGATCATCAAATATCTGTGGAAACCATGCTGTTCTCTCTTGTGCTGCTTCCTGTGTTCCTTAGTGAGGTCCTGGGGCAGTTCCCTACTGCCTGCACTACTGACCAGGCCCTGAAGGACAGGCGCTGCTGCCCTAAGTGGAAGGACGGCAGCATGTGTGGGGTAGACTCAGGAAGAGGACGCTGCAGGTTCATGCATCAGACCTATTCAGAGAAGAGGAGCTTTACTCAGGCCAACGATGACCGCTTGGACTGGCCGCATGAGTTCTATGACAGTGTTTGTGTCTGCAATGGGAACTACGGTGATTTTGATTGTGGGAGATGTAAGTTTGGCTTATATGGCGACAAGTGCACTGAGAAGAAGAAGCCCATCATCAGGAGGGACATCCGTGAGCTCTCTCGTCAAGAGAGAATGACATTTTTCAGTTATCTGAGCCTTGCAAAGTTGAAAACAAGTGCAAGATATAAAATTCTCATTACTGGCAACAGGTATGACAGAAACACCTTCCGCTTCATAGAAGCCACAGTGTATGATGTCTTTGCCTGGATGCACTTTTATTCCTTTGCACCATTCCTAGATAATAATATGTTTGATGCAACCATAAACCTTGCACATGAAGGCCCCAACTTCCTTCCTTGGCATCGGTGGTACCTCCTCTTTCTCGAGAGGGAACTGCAGATTCTGACCCATGACGATGATTTTGCCCTTCCTTACTACGACTGGAGCATGGACGGCAAGACGTGCAGCATCTGCACGGACGACATGATGGGCAAGAGCGATTCCCAGGGGTTGCTGACTTCTACCTCGTACTTCGGCAACTGGAAGGTAAAAACACAGCTCTGCCTGTTTGTTTAGAAACTTGCCATGATGTATGTATGTGTCCATTAACATGTGCTCTGGTCTGCAAAGCACTGAAGTGCTGTTTAATAGAAGGGGGTACAAAGTGGGGAAAACAATATATGCCTGCAACGGGTTGGTTTTCTTCAGGTATTCATGTGAGTGAATCAGCCCAATGTTCCTCCACTGCAATACACAATTAATCATCATTTAGCTCATAGGAATGTCTTGAAACTTAACTTGCATTACAAAGGAGGTTAGGTATGACACTACATGGCTTCACCACTTACCATTGTTGTATTCTAAAATTGATAGGCACCCTTTACTCTGGGGGGCAGCGGATTACATTGCTTGGAGAAAAATGGCTCCAACATATTAAAAAAATTACAAACCAAATATTCATAATCTTTATGCCCCACATCACCCATAAACTGGTATTAGGCTGGTCAAGGCGGACCTCTGCCTCTGGAGCACTCACGGTGTTGCATTGGCTGCCTGTGACAGAGAGAGTTAAATTTAAATCTCTGTGTCTAGTATTTAAAGCCTTGCATGGAAAAGGTCCAACTTCCTTTCAGCAAATGTTTGAGTGGTACGTTCCGGGCAGAGAGCTCCGCTCTTCGAGCGGAATGTCAATAAAAGTACCACGCTTCAACAAAGTCAGGGCAGGGGGCAGAACATTTGGGGTGGCTGCAGCCAGGCTGTGGAACACTTTACCTCTTGAACTGCGGCAAAATAAGGAGCTGCTTGCGTTCAGAAAGAACCTTAAAACCTGGCTATTCCCTAAGAACTAGGCCTGCACATTGATCCCCTCTTGTGTTGATATGGTCTCAGAGTTACCAGCGCCAAGATGCCTGTTAGGTGGTAGTGCACTCTAGAAATTGTATAAAGAAATAAATATAGCATCACCCAGCTCTGACTTCTTCTTTGGGGGACACAAGGGAATTTGCATTGGAAATGGAATGAGCCCTGTAGGTGGAGTGGAGTGGCTCACTGGTTAGAGGCGGCAGACCCGGGAGCAGAGGACGGCCCGGGACCAGGGTTCAATTCCCGATGCGGCAGGGTCTTGGACCAGGGTCAGCGGACTCAATAATCCTCGCCTCGGTGCCTACTCTAACTAGGGATCACACTCAGCAACTCTGGGCATTAGCTTGCCTCATCTCCACAACGGCCCCCCACAAACGCCGGGGATGCCTGGTTTCACCTTGGAGATACCCAGCAGGGACCATCTCACAGGGAAAGCCGGGACGGGTTCCCCAGTGGTCTATAGTGCAGAGATACTCCTTCGGGAGTTGATTCTAGCACGTTAGAAACACGCAATTAATTAATTAATTAGCTGCAATAGGGCCAAAGAGTAGCAACAGACCTCTGCTATGTAACTAAGGTTATCTTCAGGGCACTACTGACACCACAACCAAAGTTCATGGAAGCACATGTCCTTGCTCAATGATTGTAATAGTCCCACAAGGACCATTGTTCAAGGAATTATGGACTTTGTGGCCCTGTTTTCTATAGGATCGCCAAGAGGTCTACAGTGATCAGTCTTTAGGTGGTGGAGGTTTCTACAATGTATGAAGTAGAGCAAAAAACTATACTAACATGTACTGCCTCACACTATACAGCGCTCTCTTCTACTGACTTTACAGCTTTTAACTTGACTTCCTTCCATACCATTTCCAGAGTATATGCAGCGGGTTTCCTTACCCTGGTAAGTATTGCACAGTCGCAGAAGATAAGTGCAGGTTTGAGCCTATTTACAGGAACCCTGGTGCAGACCCCAACAACAGCCAGCTGTCCTCAGCTCAGCAAGTGGAGGACGTGCTACAGTGGAAGGACTATGACACGCCTCCATACAACATCACATCCAAGCACAGCTTCCGCAACTCTCTGGAAGGTAGGTGCAATACGGTCTTTCACGAATACCTTGGTTGTGTGTGAATTCTCTCTTCTTCTTTCACATATCTGATCAAAGGTTGGACTGATGGAGGAGGAGGCCTGAAGCCAGATGCTTAAGTCTTTACTGATTTGTACAGAGTGAATGATGTGAACGGATGTAAAGTGCATCAGATCTAAAGGTGTCAGTCAGCAACTGAACCTGGAGCCTGTGCCTGAGGAGACAGTTCCCAGTAAGGAGAGGAGGACAAGTCCTGATTTGGTACTGAGTTGGGATGAAGGAAGAAGAAAAGATAAACAAGATCTACTTTTTTTAACCTTCAACTCACTAACCACCCATATTAGAAATAAGGATTATGTCAGACCTTCTGCTTTAAAATACACGTTATACTTCAACCTGTGCAATAATTTGAGGCACAAGTGAACAATCAATTCTAAGGACTGACAAAGATCTCGACTGATGACCCACACCATTGGCCCCACTCTACCAGCCACTCCCAAGGGACAATACCATGCACTCACCAAATCTTGCATTGAATAACTGTGTTCAGGGACAGGATTGTTCACCCGCAGCCTTTATACGTGGTGGACCGTCTTGAAATCGAAGAACACCAACTTCCATCAAGCAGGGTCTTTGTTGTAAGATTTAGGATTAAATTAATATGTCTTAATCAAGGGGAATGCTTTTGCTGAGCCTCTCCAGAACAACCAAGTAGTTTAAAATGTTAGGGCCATATTATCAAGAAAGGGCGATACATTATCGCCGCTTTTATCGGCAGGAAACTGCTGCTAAAGCGGCGATAATGGGCTTGATAATATGCCCTTGTGAATTCCCATAGAAGCCCAGGATAATATGCCCTTGTGAATTGGGAATTCACAAGGGCATATTATCAAGCCCATTATCGCCGCTTTAGCGGCAGTTTCCTGCAGATCAATCAATCAATCAATCAGGAGTTTGTTAAAGCGCGACTACTCACCCGTAAGGGTCTCAAGGTGCTAGGGGTGGGGGGGGTTGGGGGGGTACAGGTTCCATTCCATCAAGGAGGGGGTCTGTCGAAGAGCCAGGTTTTGAGGTTTCTTGCGAAGATGGGGAGCGATGTTGTCTCTCTGAGGTGGAGCGGAAGGGCGTTCCATGCTTTGGCCGCGAGGAAGGAGAAGGAGCGGCCTCCCGATCTGGTCTTTCTGGTGCGGGGGACCACAGCGTAGGAAAGCTGGGCTGATCGTAGAGTCATTTGGGGTGCGTGGAATTTGAGTCGGCTGTTCAGGTATGCTGGTCCGGTGCCGTGGAGGGCCTTGTGTGCGTGGGTGAGCATCTTAAAGGTGATTCTCGCCTCGACGGGGAGCCAGTGGAGTGTGTGCAGGTGCTGGGAGATGTGGCAGTGTTTTGGCAGGTTGAGGACCAGTCTTGCGGCGGCGTTCTGGATGTTCTGTAGCTTGCGGATGAGGTTTTTGTTTATTCCGGCGTAGAGTGCGTTGCCGTAGTCGAGTCTGCTGGTGACCAGGGCGTGAGTGACTGTCTTTCGGTGTTCGAGGGGGATCCATTTGAAGGTCTTACGAAGGAGGCGGAGGGTGTGGAAGCAGGAAGATGAGACAGAGTTGATCTGGCGGTCCATTTTGAGCTCGGAGTCCAGATAAAAGCGGCGATAAAGTATCGCCCTTTCTTGATAATATGGCCCTTGGTGTTTTATTTATTGCTCCTTCTTTCTCCTCATGAGTCAGTGTGTTCTAATATGTTTCTCAACATCTCATACTAAATAGTCCATCACATTTTCCATTCACAGGCTTCGTTGATCCATCCAACGGCGAGATAACAAGACGGAGCTTGCACAACTTGTTCCACATGTTCATGGGCGGAACAATGAGCCTGGTCCCCCTCTCCAGCAACGACCCCATCTTCCTTTTGCACCATGCATTCATTGACAAGTAAGGCACAATCTGTGGTTGAAAAATGTCTGAATAATTTATTAAAAAAAGATGTTACAGCTGCTGCATAGAAAACCTCAGACAATTAGGAGAGAGAGACAGTCATCAAAGTGCAGGGACCACACAGACACAGCTCGACAACCCCTTCCATAGCTTCAAAAGCAAGAACCTTTACAGAGATATTGTATGTCTGTCCACAGAGTACACACAGACCGTTAGTGTATATCCTTAGATTTAAGAAAATGATAACTGACATATTAGCGGAGAATGTGGACCGTGCTAATGTCCAGTAATGGGAGATTCATTGTGCCCAAAAGCCAACACGAAGAGTCAAAATCCAGGTGGCAAGCCTCCTTGAGTCTTCTGATTGTGTATTCTGGGAGACCCAGGTATAGCGAGTTACCAGGGTTCAGTGTCGACTCAGTAATCACGTCCACAAATAAACAGCCATCATGGCCTCTCAACTGCTTGCTCATACCCTCTCAAAAAAGTATGTTATATATTCTAAGAGATAGTCCCAGAAACAAACCAAGTCCCTTACCTTCACTTTCACCCTTCAGATTTATGTCATGTATTCTAATAAATATAGATTGCGACAAGTCCAGCCTATCACCCTCAAGATGCAGGGTACGCATTCTGACAGCTGGCCCGTGCATGTCTAATTCACTGGCACCCCATTACGTCTGTTGTACGTTCAGTCAGCTTGACATAGCAAAAGGTCCTATTGGCTGTTGCTGCATTTAACCTGAAGTGTATGTAATATATTAAAACATTGGAATTTTGAGCGCTCCATTCAAGGCAATGGTGCAGTATCACCCTATAAGAAATGGTATAGGCCCGCTGCTCTCAACAGTACAATGTCCTAATACACAGCTTCTGCCTCCCAAAAAGTGTGGTTAGGGCAGGGGAACTCAAAAGGCAGAGCATGTGCAGCAGGACAAACAGGAACCTTCCCCCTTTCCATTCCCCCGTGGCTCGCAGTATCATTGGATCCTTGCAGGGGGGAGGAGGGAATTCAGATCAGCTCCTGGGTCTCCCTGGATTGGCTGAAGTACAAAGTCAAATAATTTAAGCCTAGGTGGAGCCAGGGGCTGACTTCTGCTTCTTTTGCAGGTATTGTTGTGAAGGTTCAACAGCTAACAGCGATGGCCCTGCGTGCTGCTGTCATCTGTTGAACCATCACAGCAGCAGCTGTAAAACAAAGGCTTTGGAGCCTCAGAAGTTTCACTCCGCCCTGGGCTCTGAGTGGCCCTTGTTTTTGCATTAGGAAATTCTGACCTATTAAGGTAGTATTTTTTAATAGCCGTCGTAGTGAGCTATACTGGCAATTAGAAAATTGGAATGTTGAGAGATCCATTGAAGATAATGGAGTAGCTCCAGAATTCCAATGTTTGTCTTTCAGTTTCCCACGTTTTAGTTTAGAACACTCTGCCCTTAGTGGTTGTAATGTTCTAAAAGTCATATAGCCCTTCTGCCTCTGGCTATACCGGATGTTAAAAACCCCGTACCTCATTATAGGCCCCTACAACAGCTATATCAATGGCCCACTCCATTGTTAACGCTGGAGAAGACCTTTTATGGCCGGTTTAGCTTGCGACGGAGGCCTATAAGGCTATATTATAATAGCCAGAGCTACCCATGTATCCAGTCATTCTCCACCACATTCCCCACGTAATGGGCCAGATTTATAGTCGAGTTGCGATGCCCTTGTGCCTAGCATGAGTGCGCAAGGGGAATGCAAAACCTAAGTGAGATTTATCAAGCAACACAAGACCATATTGTGTGGCCTACTAAATCTAGAATAACGGAAGGCGGCACAAATCACTGTCTTTTGTCACTCTGCGTCAGAGGGCCCTTCCACAGGTGGAGCGTGGGTGTACCCACACATCCACCCATGTATTGTGACACATTCCCAGATTTACCATTAGTGGCACACCTGGGACTGTGTCTAAATGCTCTGCATCCCCAGGTGAAGCATAACAAGCAGAAATATCTTGTGTTCTCCTTCTTTTAGCATCTGTCTATGTGTGCTTCATTCTACAGCACACGTAGAAAGAGGAATTTGCCTCTCAGGATTGTTTTTGTGCAGAAAGGTGTCCCTTCCTGCACAAAACCAATCCTGCCTACAACGTTGGCACCCTTGCATAATGCCGCAAGGGTACCAGCATTGGTGCTAGCAAGCCAAAAGTGCGTGATCACTAGGAAAGGACAGAAGAGTGCCATATAATGGTAAATAAGGCACATTCCTGCCCTTTCCGTTTTTCGCAGAAAGGTGGTTTGCTGCACTGCGTAAGAGAGAAAGGCAGGAATGGGCTGTATTTACCATTGTACGGTGCACTCCATTCCTTACTTAGTATTTGTGCCTTCCTAGTACCAATGCAGGCACCCTTGTCTCATTTCAGGGGTGCCTGCTTTAAGGCAGGATTGCTTCAATCCTCAGAGACATTTTCCTCTTTCTAAGTGTGCTGCATTATGCAGCACACTTAGAAAGAGAAAAAATGAAGATAAATAAAGATATTTCTCCTCAATGCGTCTCTGGTGGAGGGGTGTATAATTCTGACACATTTTCCGGTCTACCAATGTTGGTAAATCTGGGATTGTGTCAGAATCCATGGGTGGGTGTGTAGGAACACCCACGCTTCATCCACAGCACACCTCTCTCCCACAGAGTAATGCAAGGCAACACTATTTGCTGCTTGCTTTACTCCAGATTTATCGAGCCACTCAGGCGTGGTGCAAGGTTGATGCAAAACCTTGATAAATGTGCCTTTCAATGTGTACTACGGGGGCTAGCCAGATGTCCCCTCTCTCCGCACCACATTCACTTTCCCTGATATTTGGTAGATTCTACCAGCCAGAGCTAGCCTCATTTCTACATCCACGCCACAGCATGTTCCTCTGTGTACTCATCTCAGGTATCCTAGCAGCTGAATCTGGACTATTACTACATCAATCTCTGCCAAATGCTCCTCTCCCTCACCTGCACGTCACATGTTCTAAGAGATGAATTACCCCCAGTCAGAGTCATTAATTAACACTGAACTCTCCTCCTTCATCTCAATGTTATGTCTTCTAATGATTGATTGTTTCTGTCCTATTAACAACTTCCTCTTCTCTTTCTGCAGAATATACGAACGCTGGTGCGTGAAATACAACGCTACCAGTGGAATGTACCCGAAGAACAAAATATTTGGGCACGGCCAAAATGATTATATAGTGCCCTCCATACCTCCAGTAATGATCAAGGACTATGTGAGACAAGCAGCAATCTTTGGATACAAATATTCTGATTATAATCCTTCTAGTAACTATTCACAGAAAAATGTGAAAGCATAGGGCAATTTAAAACACGAAGACCCAGGCGCGCATCCCCGGAGGAGGTAGTGCCTGTTTAACAGTGTAAGAGAGACATAGGACAAATCTAGCAATAAACAAGGGTAGGTCTGACTGCAACATGACATTTTAAAAAGAGGGTTAGCAGGCCAGGACAACACCACCTACATGAGGAATACCAGTGACTTTTCCACTATTGTCCAATCAATTTCTTTGCTCCTACATTGGAAGGGTTATTCCACCTCCAGCACTCCTGCTGACAGTAGGACAGGAGACCTGTGTCTTGCTAATTCCTCACATGCCACATACCATGACCTCAGACCTCCTGCTCTCTTTGGATATGGACTTGATGGGAGTTTTATTCTGCTGATTCTCTGCTAGGGCTGTGATACGAAGATCTACCTCATTACCTGCTCTTACCTCAGATCCCGCTTCTACTCACAACGGAAATGAGTCCTAGATCGCTGTTCTCTACAACTCACCCATTTTATTTCATGGACATTCTTCTCTCATCAGTTGGAAAATGAGCATCTCTTTCATTGCCTCCACTCTCTCCTGAGAAGACTTATTGAGAACCTACAATAGCACTCAGGATGATGCAGGTTTAGCTTTTATTCTTGCCATTGAAGCTTTCAATCAGAGGCCAAGCAGAAGTCAAGGACTCCTTGGAACAGAGAACAGAGGCACTGCTCAGCACCTCCCTTTGCACATGCTCTTTATGGCTCATCCTTCTTGTGTAAAATCATATAACATGATTTCTAAACTGATTCCCTCAATGTGCACTTTTTGGCTTTTCAGTCAATTAACATTTGTAAAGTTATTGTATTAGTTGTATTATTTTGATTGTTGTTACTATTGATATGTAATGACCTTTCTTGCTGCATTAAGTATAGTTGATTATTAATAAATGCCTCTCCTAATATGAGTGGCTTTCCACCTTTTTATTTTGATTTGGTCTTTCTTCTCTCCAGGCTCCATCACATACCACACTGCATTTCCTAAGTGTTTCTTCTGTTACTTTGTGACACAGGTAGCACCCAATGCCACCCCACTGTTAGGTCAGTGAGGGAGAGGAAAGGACAGACCACCTCGTGTCACCAGAATATGTGAGCAGATGTATGGAGGTAAAAGGATTGGTTTCTAAAAAAGGGAGTGAAAGGTCATGATCCCTTACTCACCGTAGATTTGAGCAATAAAGGATTCTTGTTTATTTTCTGCCCATGACAGGGGGAAACCCCTGACGCCTAATATGTACAAAGTTCAACAGGATTGTCTGGACCAGGATAGTTTTAAGGTTCTTGACAGGAAAAAATTTGAATCACACGCTGATTTTTTAATGTGAATTATTTATGAAAGTACTGTCACTCTATCCTCAAGAGTGAGTGGAAAAATAGCCAACATGTGTTTCGCCCCTTACATGGCCTTCCACCCTGGGGCTTCCTCAGGACATATGTTAAGTAAAAAAAGGGGTTGAGAAAAATAATTCTTGGCGGGAGAACGTCTTAGGAATTTTCTGTCACAGCATAGTGCCAGTCTGATTCGCGTCCGTGGTTGGTGTCAGGTATCGAGGTAAAAGGAGGCAGCTATATAATCAACCTTGAGAGCCCCTTCTAAAAATTCTTCCTTGTTAAAACTAACAGGCCTAGAGCACTAACATGTCTCTCCAGGCTATTCTGTGCTACACAGTTCAAATAGGAACTGTTAATAGCTAAAAGTTGCTCTTAGTTTTCATTTTATTAAACTATTGTGAAAATGCATAAACACATGTCTCACACAACTCTATCTTCAGTTCCAATATCATACAGTCTCATATTTCAGATTATACCTTCTAACCACTGACTGTGATAATCACCATCAAGATACTAACTTACCCAGTTTTAAGCAAGAAGAATGTTGACATGTTTCGGCATGTTGTCCAATTTTCACCTGGGTCTTCATTACGGCAAAGTCGTAAAGTGGTTTAAAAATGATGAATATTTATCAGCTGTGAGAGAGCTCTCATAAACAGAGAATACACTGTTTAGGTTTAATTTACTATGAATATGCCTTCCTTTCCATTGAATACATCACAAACATGTGTAGCAAAGGAGGGGTAAAGGGATTGGATCAAGTGTTGATCCTAAGGCTCAATTTACCATTCCAGGAAAATAGAATGGAAGGTCCAACCTGAGTCAGAGCCCCAAATAGCAATGACTGACAAAAAGGGGACTCAGTTGTTCCTTGGTGAAGAGTAATACGGTCAAGGAAGGAAGGAGGTTGATAAGAGGGTAGTGCTCAGTGGAGGGCTACCCTGGGCATCCCATTAGTTGGAATGAATGGCCTCACACACTCTTGCAAGTGTCATGCTTCATCATCGGCCGTTGCTCCTCGTTGGACAGGCGGTGCAATGTCCAACGGGCTCACCTCTAGGAGGGGCTCTTTATCGGAGATCTTTTTTCCAACAGCCTGTGGGTGAAGTGCAAGTGAGGGGCCAGGTAAGAAGTGAATAGTGTAGGTGGGTGTGTTAAAATATAGCAAGGGATACCGGAGATCAATTTATTCTGGTGGTTCCCATACTATAAGTAAAACCAGTGGGTAGCCTATGATCGCCAGAGATTAGGTTCTGTATCACGATCCAGGACTACAAAGCGTTCTGTGAGGTCAACGTGTTTCTCGCTTCTGCAATTATGCTGCGATTCTTCAGGACCTTATATAATTGTACATCTATCACAAGGAAAGACCTAATAAAGTGTCAACCTATAAACATCATTGTTACTGTTGTACTACCTGGTTATAACCGCTCTTGCCTAGAGGAGACAAAAGGAAGAGTTACCAAAATACAAGGACAACAGTTTCCCATTCTTGACCGTGAACACACTGTGGTTGTGTGAAGAGAAGTGACTCTGTGGCTGTGACATTCTGTGCGCAGTGACCATTAAGTATCAACTTCATTTACATATACCACATGTCACCTATATCATATTTAAAATTGAAATGAATGAAAATTAAAATGAAAGAAACTAAAATTAAATTAAAACATGATAGCAGCAGTTTCTTCAAGGTGTCTACTTAGTAAACCCACTGGGGTTCCTTAGATACTCACCTACAGGTCAAGGAGTACAGGTGTCAACAGGACCCGGTAGGTGTGACTTCAAGGGAGAGAGCCAATAGGGGTTTAATGGCTATAGGGAAGACAAAGGCACGAATTTCCAATATTGTCAGGGAACCCCAAATGCCTAAGTGGTTCATTGTTCTGTAATTGGAATTGATTTCTCTTTGTGCTTAATATTTCACACTACTGGTATTAGCCCTACAATATTGGGGACGTTCTTATACATTCATCCTGCTATAGGTAATACGCAGGTATGTTGGTAAATGCATATTCTAATTGCTGAAAAAGGCCTCGGTGTAGTTATGGCCATATTCTTGTTAAGGTTAAGAAATATAGGTAAACACGTCCAAAGTACAGCGTTAGCACACTTAGTTCTGCATGCATGTGCCGCTGTCCGTGTGCAAATAGTAATGTTGCGATATTGCCCAATACCTTGTATAGCTAGGTTAAATTAAGGATTCAGAAGCAGTCGTGTTAGTCGGTAAAGAGGCGCCAACCCTAACTGCGGCAGCTCCCGGCACGCACACAAAGATCCTGATATTGGGATCAGTACACCAAACTCGCTGCGCTCCCAGGAGTCGCTCAGAAGAATGCGCCGCTCACTTACTTCTCAGAGCCTTGGTCATTGCTCTTACGCCTACCCATCGCTACCGGGATCCGGATAGTACCGGGTTCCCGGTACACTGATGTTTTTATCGATGGTTTGGGGCGTCACCACAGTGACTGGTATGTCACGTGATAGGTGGTGCTAACGTGGTCGCCATCTTGGAAAGTGCAATCCAAGCGCGTCCACAGTTCAATACCCAGGGTGGCATTGGAGTAGGGTGTAGATATCATTACACTGTTGGCGGTGAGGGTCAAATAGTGTGAAAATTAACTAAAGAGTTGGTCAGCACTCATATATTTGACATTTAACAAGGCACATGATGTATCTTGTGTAGAACGACGCTAATACGGGCGCCATCTTGGAAGGGTGAAAACGGACCCCTTAAGATTTATAGCCCAATGGAGCTCAATGTGTGCTATGCAATGATTTAGCCTAGACGTTTGTAAAGACTGAAAGGACATGGGATGTATGAATCAAACTAGACGCTGGTACAGACAGAGAGGACATGGGATGCATACAGAAGCTTTGTATGTACCATACCTGGGACACAGTCCATCAATGAAATCATAGACTGCTCCACGGGATATCTTCGTTGAGTCCCCGCTTATCTGAGGATAACCTATGTATCCAACGTTGTTCTATATGGAATAGGTCCTGTTTAGATCTGCTGTTGGGTATTTCAAGGATGATCCACCAAATGGAGTCAGCAGTGTGGTTGTGTTCCAGGAAGTGTCGGCACATTTTCGTGTTAGGTTTTTTACATCGTATATTACTGCGATGTTCCGATATACGAATCTTGACCGATCTGGTGGTCATGCCCACATATTGTAATTCACAAGGGCACCTAATGAGGTAGATACAATTGGAGGAGTTACAATTGGTATGATTGCGAATTTCCCAAGTGAATGTCTCTGTCAAGTTGATAGACTTGGTAACATTAGTAAAGGGGCAGACGCTGCAAGAACCACACGGGTAGTGTCCCTTAACTGGAGGGAGTTGCCAGAGTGTGTTCTGTCTGCGGACTATACTTTGTTTTGGTCTGGTGTGAACCAAGACATCTTTTATGTTACTGGACCTTTTAAAGGCAAACATGGGGATCTCCAGAGTCAGCTCTCCTGTATTGAGAATTTGCCAGTGTTTCTTGACAATTCTCTTAATGTCATTAGAGATAGGTGTAAAGGTTGTAACACAAGTCAAAGGAATGGTCTCTTGTGAGGTTCTGATGTTATCCTCCAGGAGTGCCTCTCTATTGTTGTTCTGTGCCCGCTTCCGTGCTTTGTAAATCTCCCTGGTGGGGTAACCTCTATCTTTCAAATTTCGTGAAAGAATACTAGACTCATTCCTGTAGTCAGTGAGGTTGGTGCAATTACGCCTTACCCGCAGAAATTGCCCAAAGGGAAGATTCGGTCTCAAGGCTCTTGGATGATGGCTAGTGAAGAGTAACAAACTGTTCCGGTCCGTGGGCTTCCGATACATCGTGGTATTGATCTTGCCCCTTTCCAATCTGATGGTAAGGTCCAGAAATGCTATCCTGGAGTCTGAGGCAGTGATTGTGAAGGTCAGGAAGTTGTTCAGGGTGTTCAACCACGCGAAAAACTCCAGGTACTGGTGTGTTGTCCCTGTCCAGAGTATGAGGATGCCATCAATGAACCTCCTCCATAGTATGATGTTAGAGTGGTAGGGGTTCATTGGTCCATTGATGTATTGTTCCTCAAAATCTGCCATATACAGGCATGCCACCGAAGGGGCAAAGGTACTGCCCATGGACGTGCCCTGGGTCTGTTGATAATACTGTCCTTTGAATTCGAAGAAGTTCTTAGTCAGGGCAAGTTCAGCACATTCCATAATGAAAGAAGGTGGTGTTGCTGATGTCCATACTTCCATACTAAGAGTCCTCTCTATTACCCCGAGTGTGGCCCTCTGTGGGATATTCGTATAGAGGGCCTCCACGTCTAGGGTAATGAGGAAGTCAATATGGATGTCCTCCTGCAGATTGTCGAGGAGGCATAAGACATCTTTGGTGTCTTGAACATAGGAAGGGATTCTCTTCACTAGCGGTTGCAGGAAATAGTCACAAAATTGTGATAAAGGCTCCAAGATAGTACCTATCCCTGATACAATCGGGCGTCCAGGTACCGGTGTTGTCCCCTTGTGAATTTTAGGGAGGGTATAAAAATATGGTACTCTTGGATCCTTTTTTACAAGAAATTCCGCCTCTTTTTTGGTAATCCATTCTTGGCACTCTGCAGACTCCACCAATCCTGTAATGGTGGTTTTAAGCCGTGCGGTGGGGTCAGTAGGGATAGGAGTGTAGTAGCGTCTATCCCCTAGTTGTCTTAGGCATTTTATTTCATAGTCTTTAGTGTCCATTAAGACTGTGGCCCCATCCTTGTCAGCCTGTTTGATCGTGATGGTTTCGTCATTGCCCAAAGAGTTGAGTATTTGTTTCTCCATATTGGACAGATTCTGGTATTTCTTGCATGGTCTCAGGGCCCCGATGTCCTTGAGCACAGCCTGCTCATATGTTAGGACTTCGTTGGGTATCATCCCACTATGTGGTGTAAAAGTTGATGGATTATGGAGACCTGAGTCAGAGCGTGTCTCGACGGCTTTACCATCAAAGAAAGCTCTCAATCTGACTTTCCTGAAGAATTTCTGAATCTCGCAAGTCAGTTCAAAATTGTCTATTTTGGGGGTGGGCACAAATCCCAATCCTTTCTGAAGGACTTTTTCTTCTGGTATTGTGAGTTGGCGTGATGAAAGGTTCACCACAAGACTCACTTCCTCCCTGTCCTGCTCCTCGTTTCCACCCCTAAGGTTTGTGTGTCCTCCCACTGGACCCTTTTGTCCTGAGCGTTTCCTCGCCTGCGC